>NW_006921751.1:4117024-4162915 GCF_000298275.1 Orycteropus afer afer
ATATCATGGCTTGTGTCAGGCACACCTTAGTCCTCAAGGAGACATCCTTGCTCCTCAGCACTTGAAACAGTTCCTTCGCGGTTGACTTTCCCAATACTACACGTCATCTAATGTCCTGATTGCTGCTTCCATTGGCATTGATTGTAGAACCAAGCAATGAGGAATGGTATAGATACAGAATTTTTTGTGTGTTACTGAAGTTGGTACCAACTTACCTTAGAATGTTATAAATGCAAGTTCTTAAATGTAATATTCATGATAACCACTAAGAATATACATTTTAAAAAATACACAAATGTAAAGGAAAAAGGAATCAAAAAGTCTCACTACCATAAACTAACAAAACACAAAAGCATACAGTAGTAAAGGACAAAGAAGGCTTAAGACATACACACACAAAAAAAATGGCAGAAATATGTCACTTCTTAATCGGTAATTACAGTGAACATAAATGAACTAAATGCTCATGAATCAAAAGGCAGACAGTAGCAAAATGGATTTAAAAATGGATTTTAAAATGATCCAACTATATGCTGTTTAAGGAGCTCCAGTAGCACAGTGCCTAAGGCATCTGACTGCTAACCAGAAAGTTGGTGACTCAAACCCACCAACCACTCCATGGAAGCAAGACTGGGCAATCTACTTCCATAAAGATTACTGCCTCAGAAACCCAATGAGGGTTGCTATGAGTCTGAATTGACTCAGTGGTAGTGGGTTTGGGTTTTTTTACATGCTGTTTACAAGAGATACACCTTAAATCCAAAGACATGAGGTTGAAAGTGAAAGGATGGGAAAAAAAATATTCCATGCAAATAATAACCTAAAGAGAGTAAGGGTAGCAATATTACTATTAGATAAAGTAGACTTTGAAACAAAGCAGGTTGTGTTAGAAGAGATAAAGGTGGACTGTATATAGTGATAAAAGGGTCAATTAATCAAGAAAATTTAATAATCATAAATATAGATGCACCCAACATCCAGTCACCTAAATATATAAGGCAAAAACTGATAGAATTGAAGGATAGATAGTACTGAGAAGGTCTGGTGGCACAGTGCCTAAGGTATTTTACTGCTAACCAGAAAGTTGGTGGTTCCAACCCACCTGCCACTCTGGTTCAAAACTCACCAGCTGCTCCACAGAAGAAAGACAGGGGGAATCTACTTCCATAAAGATTTACCACCTCAAATCCAATGGGGTCATTATGAGTTGGAATGGACTCAATGGCAATGAGTTTGATTTTTTAGATAGATAGATTAATATTACTACAGTAACAGTTGGATACTTCAACACACCACTTTCAATGATGGACAGAACATCAAGAAAGAAGATCAACAAGGAAACAGAGGACCTAAATAACACTATAAACCAAATAAATTTAACAGACATACATAGAACACTCCACCTCAAAGCAGCACAATATACATTCTACTCCAGTACAGACGGATCATTTTCCAGGACAGACTACATTTTAGGTCACAAAACAAGTCTTCATAAATTTTACAAGATTGGATTCATTCTCCAAGTACTATGAAGTGAAGCTAGAAGTCAGTAACAGAAAATACACAAACATGGAAATTAAACAAAACATTATTAAACTTCCAAAGGATCAAGGGATCCTTTGGAATCAAATGAGAAATGACAAATTTCTTAGGGTCAAGTGAAAATGAAATCACAACATAACAAAACTTAGGGGATATAGCGAAGGCAGTACTCAGAGGGAAACTTATAACAATAAATGGCTACATTGAAAAAAAAAAAAAAAAGGAAGATCTCAAATTAACAGCCCAACTCAACAACTCTAGGAACTAGGAAGAGGAGTGCAAACTAAACTTAAACCAACCAGAAAAAAGGAAATAACAAAGATCAGAGCAGAAATAAATAAAACAGAAAAACAATAGAATCAATAAAACCAGAAGTTAGTTCTTTGAAAAGATCAATAAAATTGACAAACTTTAGTGAGATGGACAAGAAAAAAAGATGAAAATAAACAAAATAAGAAATGAAAGGGGAATGGTTAAAAATGACCCAACAGAAACAACGAGAATTATGAGAGAACATTGTGAACAACTGTATGGCAAAAACTGGATAACCTAGATGAAACAGACAAATTCTTAGAAGCATGCAACCCACCTAAACTGACTCACAAGAAGTAAAAAGCATCAATAGACTCCTAACAAGTGAATAGATCAAATCGGTGATCAAAAACCTCCCAAGAAAAAAAATTTCTGGACCAGATGGCTTCACTGAGGATTCTATCAAATATTGAGAGAAAAATTGACACTAATGTTGTTTAAACTCTTCCAAAAGATAAAGGAAGGAATACCTCCTAATTCATTATGTGAAGCAAACATGACCCAGATACTCAAACCAAACAAAGATACCACAAGAAAAGAAAACCAGAGGTCAATGTCACTTATGAATATATATGCAATAATCCTCAACAAAATACTAGCAAACAGAATTCAAAAGCATATTAAAAGAGTAATACACTATGACAAAGTGGGATTTTTTCCCGGAATGCAGGGATGGTCCAACATTAGAAAATCAATCAATGTAATACACCACATCAATAGAACAAAGGAAAAGAATGACGTGATCATCCATGAATGCTGAAAAAGTATTTGATACAAAATCCAACACCTTTTCTTGATGAAAAGGCAAAACAAAATTGGAAGAAAAGAGAAATTCCTCAATACGATGCAGGGTATGCGAAAAAACATTATACATAATGGAGAAAGACTGGGAGCTTTCCCCTTGAAAATGGAAACAGGAAAAGGGTGATCACTCTTACCACTTCTACTCAATATTGTATTGCAAGTCCTAGACAGAGCAACAAGACAAGAAATTAAAGATATTCTGACTAGAAAAGAACAAGTAAAATTATCTCTATATGTGGATGATATCCTATATAAGGAAAATCCCAAAGAGTCCACAAGAAAAATTCTAGACCTATTAGAGGAATTCAGCAAAGTTGCAGAGTACAAGGTCAACAAACAAAACTCAGTTGGGTTTCTATATACCCGCAATGAGAAAACTGAAAGGGAAATTAGGGAAACAGTTCCATCTTCAAGAGCATGTTAGAGAGTAAACAGCTGGGGATAAATCTAACCAGAGACGTGAAGACTACACAATGAAAATTATAAAACACTGTGGAAAGAGATTAAAGAAGACTTAAATAAATGGAAAAATATTCCATGTTCATGGATTGAAAGACTTAATATTGTTAAGACGTCAATACTACCTAAAGCAATTTATAGATTCAATGCAATCCCAATCAAAATTCTTCTAACAGTCATCTTTACAGGAATAGAAGAAGCAATCCTCAACTTTCTATGGAATGGCAAGAGGCCCCAAATAGCTAAAACAGTGTTGAAAGAGAAGAACAAAGTAGGAGGACTCATACTTTCTGATTTTAAAACATACTATACAGCTAGTATACGACGGCACATAACAACAACAACAACATACAGCTACAGTAAACAAAACAATCTGTTGTTGTTGTTGTTATGTGCCGTTAAGTCAAACCCGACTCATAGCGACCCCTCCTTGGGTTTCCGAGGCAGTATCACTACAGAATTAGGATTGCCCAACCTTCCTTCCGAGGAGCGGCTGGTGGGTTTGAACCGCCAGCCATCTGGTTAGCAGGCAAGTGTCTTAGCCACTATGCTACCAGAGCTCCCAATCTAGTACTGGTATAATAAGACAAATAGACCAGTGGAAATGAATTGAAAGTCCAGAAATAAAGCCACACATCTATGATCAACTGATTTTTGACAAGGGTGCTAAGCCCATGCAAAGGGGAAAGAAGGGTCTCTTCAATAAATCAAACTGGGAACACTGAATTTGCACGGGCAGAAAAATGAAACATGATCCATTCCTAAAACCATATGCAAAAACAAATCCAAAATAGAGTAAGCACCTAGATGTGCAAACTAAAAATCATGACATTCTTAGAACAAGCAGGGGCAATGCTGTAAGGCCTAGCTTTCAAAAATGGATTATCTAATATAATAAAAGCATAAACAGCAAAGGAGAAAAATAAATAAATGGGACCTCAGAAAAATTAAAATTTTTGTTCATCAAATGACTACCAAAAAGGGAAAAGACAAGCTACTGAATGACAAAGTATCTTTGGAAACCATATATTCAACAAGAATCTAATAACATCTAATAACATACATATATATATATACATACAAACACACACACACACACACACATATCTTCAACAACTTAACAATAAAAAGATAAATAACGGAATCATAAAATGGACAAAGGATCTGAATAGACATTTCACCAAAGAGGACATTCAAATGGACACCTAACACATGAAAAGATGATCAGTATCATTAACCATCAGAGAGATACAAATCAAAATTACAATGAGATACCATTTCACTCTCACTAGGATAGCTAGGGAGCTCTGGTAGCGTAGTGCCTAAGGCACTTGACTGCTAACCAGAAGGCTGGCAGTTCAAACCCACTAGCCATTCCTCAGAAGGAAGATGGGGCAATCTACTTCCATGGTGATACTGCCTCGGAAACCCAAGGAGGGGTTACTATGAGTCAGGTCCGACTTGACAGCACATAACAACCACAGGATGGCTAAGGTTAAAGAAAAATTAAAAATGAAATTGAATGAAACAAATTGTCGGAAGATGTGGGAAAACCGGAACCCTTATCCACTGCTGGTAGGAATGCAAAATTATACAGCTGTTGTGGAAAACAGTGTGATGGTTCCTCAAAAAACTAAAAATAGAACAACCATATATGACTCAGCAATTCCACTCCTAGGTATATACCCAAAGGTCTTGAAAGCAGAGACTCATATGCCAATGTTCATTACAGCACTATACACACTAACCAAAAGGTTGAAACAATCTAAATGTCCATCAACAATGAATGGATAAACAGAATGTGCTACACACATACAATGGAATACTACTCAGCCAGTGGGATAAATGATGTCTTAATACAAGTTACAGTATGGATGAGGCTTGAAGACATTATGCTGAGTGAATTAAACCAGTTACAAGAGGGCAAATATTACATGACTGCACTTATAGAAAAAGACAAGAAAATGTAACTGTGTAGAGACCAAAGTTTATTAGTACTTACCAGGAGCGGGACAGGAGGAGAAAAGCAAGGTTAAAGGTGATGGAGAAATCACACTGATTAAGGGTAGGGCTGCACAGCCAATTATTATAACTGCTGTCAGTAAGTTGTACACATGTAAAGAGCTGAATTGGCAAAACTTGTGTGATAGATGTATTTACCAAAAAAAAACAAGTAGCTGCTGAGGCTGTTTATGTACATCCACAATTCATAAGATTTGATTCCTTTACTTGGAGGGTCAGGATATGATTTCAAAGCACATCCCACGTAACTAGCCTATGATGTTTAGTGTTTCTGTTCTACCTCTTGATTTGTAACATAGTGCCTGGGGTCTTAAAAGCTTGCAAGAAGCCATCCAAGGCACAATTGGTCTCTGTTCACCTGGATCAACAGAGGAAGACAGAGAGTCATGAATAGGAGGAGAATATGGAATGTGTGGCTGACAGCCTTCATGAACAACTGCGTCCTTTGTCATGTGACCAGAAATGGATGGTGCCCAGTTACCATTACCAAATATTTTAATAAAAAGGAAGAAAATATAGAGCAGAATTTCAAATTCTCATGGACTCCAGACTTCCTGCAGCAACAAAGGTTGGATGAACTCTTGAAATTACTGCCCTGAGACAATCTTTAAACCTTAAACTAAAAATATCCCTGAAGAGGTACAGACAACAAAGATAAACACTTTCGCATGTACAGATGGGTGGACAGGCTGAACAATCAGGTATGTCTAGGCAGTGGGGAGTGTTTCCATGACCATGTATAGGGTTGGCATACGATGTTTCTACAAATATATTTGTATGTGCTGTAAGAATGTTTGGGTGTATAATAGAGGTGACAAAGGACAGCCAGCTACATGGACAGAGTGAGTAGTTGGGACCTGTGGACTTGGGGCCACAGTTGCAGAGGACATCAAGCTCAAATGGCATAACATACTACATAAAAACGTTCTTCAACATCCTACTTTGCTGAGTAGTGACTGGGGCCTTAAAAGCTTACAAGTAGCCATCTACATTCAATGATGGGTCTCTCCTCATCCAGAGCAAAGAAGAATGACGAAAACCAAAGACACATGGAAATGATTAGTCCCAGGGACTAGTAGACCATGTGATTCTCAGCCTATATGACCACGAGACCAGATGGTGCCTGGCTACCACTGTCAAGTACTCGGAGGGGGATCAGTGCAGGAGATCCTGGATAGACAGGGAGAACAATGTGGAACAATACTCAAAATCATAAAAAGTAAAATAATACCAGTCTTGCTGGTCTGACAGAGCCTGGTGAAACCCTTGAGACTATGGTCCCTCGTTACCCTTCAGGTCTTGAAGTGAACTCACTCCTGTGACTTCTAGCCAGACAACAGATGGGCATAGGGGTGAACATTTATGTAGATACACTCCTTGGAACAACCAATCATGGGAGAAAAGAAAGGCAGTGTTTGCACAGGGAGATAGCTAAGGGGGCAGAAGTGCATGGGAGGGAAGGAGACAGGGAAGAGGTAACTACAGGGAGAAAGTGGGAAGACAGCTGTTACACTGTGAGGAATTACAGTCAATGTCATGAAACAAAATGTATGTGAACTGCTGTATGGAAAATTAATTTGCTCTGTAAACTTTTACCCAAATTACAATAAAAAAATTTTTTTAAGAAAATCCCTGAAATTTTCTTAAAACACAACAATAGTTTAGCTTAACTGGTAAAAAATATCTGCCTTGAGCATTATGCTCTTTTAAGAACTATCTATCTGTGATCAAATTGATAACAGCAACTTGAAAGATTGGATAAGAACCTTAGGGGGCAGTAAATTAATGTTAATATGGGAGGGACAACTCAGAAAAGTAGAGTAAGAATGGTGACACGACTTGAAGAAATTAATCAATGTCACAAAATTGTACATGTAGAAACTGCTGAATTGGTGTACATTTTGCTGTATATACTTTTAACAACAAAACAAATAAAATGTTATAGCTAGACTCATCCTTTTACTACCACCATCCCTACATAATGTAAACTCTGAGACAGGTACTGGGTTAGTTACCTTTGAATATCCTTCACAACCTTTTACAAGAATGACATTCAAATGTTTTTAATTGACTGAAGACTCTGAGGTAATATTCAAGCTGGAAAAAACCTTGAACATATTCCTTTAACCCAGTGGTTAAATATCTACCAAATGATGATAGAATAGCTACCTAAGGATATCAAGGAAACTTAAAAATTACAGCATTCTCAGGGCCAACCCCAAATCCAGGAGATTGGGTCCAGAAATCATATGTTCTTTAAAAATATCCCTAAGTGATTCTGAGATGCAACTGGATTTGGGAACCACTGATCTAATCAACCCCATTCATACCACATACGAGGAAACTAAAGTCCAACAAGATGAAAGACTTGCCCAAAATTAGTTAGAAATATGAACATAATAGCAAAAATAGCAGTAAAGCACAGGGACAAAATGGAAACTATCCGGCAGAGTTTTTCAGAATGAAATTACAAAGATAAGCATTACATAATTAGAACATTATTAATTATCGTAGATAAAGAGCTCCTTGTCACATAATAAAACAAATTATGAACAATTTAAAAAAAAAAAAAAACATCAGCACATTTTAAAGGATGTATCTTGGAAGATTGGTTCAAAGAGCATGTGCTAGTTAAGTTTGTGTGTCAACTTGGCTAAGCCTGGTTGAGTGCCTGGGCAGCTGTATGTAGTTATTCCCCATGGTTGTTGTTGTTGTTGTTGTTGTTAAGTGCCATCGAGTCGTTTCCGACTCATAGCGACCCCATGCACAGCAGAACGAAACACTGCCCGATCCCGCGCCAGCCCCACAATCCCTGCTATACTTGAGCCCATCATCGCAGCCACCATATCAATCCATCTCCTTGAAGGCCTCCCCCTCTTTCGTCGACCCTCTACCCTACCAAGCATGACTTCCTTCTCCAGGGAATGGTCCCTTCTTACAACATGACCAAAATAGGTGAGACGAAGTCTGGCCATTCTTGCTTCCAAGGAGCATTCTGGCTGCACTTCCTCCAGGACAGATCTGTTAGTTCTTTTAGCAGTCCATGGTACTTTCAGCATTCTCCGCCAGCACCACAACTCAAAAGCATCAACTCTTCTTCGGTCTTCCTTATTCATTGTCCAGCTCTCACATGAATACAAGGCGATTGGAAATATCATGGCTTGTGTATTCCCCATGGTGAGACTGGTAATTCATTCCATGGTGGAATCTATTGGAGCAGCTGAGTAGCAGCTTTGGGTATGTGGTCTGCTTCCAGTATATAAGAAACAGCCTTGGGAATGGTCTCCAGCTTATGGCACACTTGAACCCTGTATATAGCCGTGTCATTGTTCAGCAGCCTGCCATGTTCTGCCAACCTTGGGACTTTCAGTGGACTTAAATTAATGGCCTGCCATGTGGTTTAGTAACATTGAGACTGTGCCATTTTATTTGTTGACCTTGGGCTTGTTAGCCTCAGCAGCCAGTTGCAGCCTGAGTGAAGAGATGCCTCTAACTTCAGTGGGCTGGGAGCAAGAGGCAGAGCTGAAGCCCAAGGTCAAGGGGCTTTCACACAGCCCCTAGAGCCTGGCACTTTGAACTCAGACTTCTAGCCTCTTGAACTGTAAGAGAATAAACTCCTGTTTGTTTAAGCCATCCCATTTGTGGTATATTCTTGCCTGAGTGGCACTAGGTAACCAGAACAGAGCATTTTATAAGAAAAAAAAAATGTGTGGGATGAGAAATACCAAATTTGGTTGTTTTTTTAGAGAAATTCTCCAAGTTTTTAATATATAGTATGAATTTGCAAGATAAATTTCTCAAAGTTATTTGATACTTGTAGCCATCTTTAGCCACTAATTGAAAAGTTAGCAATTCAAACCCATCTGTCCTCCCTCAGGGAGAAAGAATTAGTGATCTGTTTTGTGGAGGTTACGGCCTAGAATACCCTATGGTGGAGTTGTACTCAACAACAACCTGCTAAGTTTCTTGTCTTTGATCTGAACTACACTGGACAAAGGCTGTCTTTTTCATCTTTATGTTCCCGACATCATGCATAATGCTGAACTCATAGTAACCACTCAGGTGATTTCAACACCTTCAGCAAAAAATAGTTAAAAGTAATCAGGAATGAGTTGTTTATTTGGTAGGTAAAGGGTTAAAAAGTTGGAACACAATAAAGGCCCTTCAACTTCAGAATGATAACAGCAACAACTAACATGTGATAAATATCTACTATGTGCCAGGCACTGACTGATCAAAGGCTTCATGTACATTCTTTCACTAACCCTCACAACAACTTGGTACTACCATTAACAAAGAAGTCCCAATGGTACAATGGTTAAGGTCTTGGCTCCTAACCCAAAGGTTGGGGGATTTAACCCACAAAAAGTGTTGGATTACCCAATAAACAAAACAAGCACAAGATCACCACATTGTTCATGTGGCAGTGAGCTTACTTGTGCTTACTTGCTAATCTGTAGTGAAAATTTTTACATTTTTTCACCACATCAAAGATTCTCCTTGTAGGCATGGCTGGCATCTGTCTCTTCTCCAATTTCACAACACCTTCCTACAGAATCTAAGTCTCTTCTCAAATTTACAATCCCTGACAGGGACAGAGTACCTAACAAGCAAGGTAAACACAGGCTTACTTGTGTTTACTTACTAATCTGTGGGACTCCTTACCTACTGTTCACTTTCCTTTGTACCTCATAATCTTGTATGTTGGACTACAGTTGGGACCTGACCACAAGCAATGGTTCCTGTCCCGCTTGTACTATACCATGAACGGCTGACACAACAGAAACTCCCTTAGAAGTTTGGGTTGAAACACATAGAGGAGGACACAGAGAGTAAAGAGGCAAAGAAGAAAGACACAAAGAAAGGAGGCAATAAGTAAGGGCCTTAAATGAGCAAAGTTAAGAGAAAGAAAGGAGAGAATAAGCCAAAGGAGAGTAAGTAGTAAAAAGAGCAAGTAGGAGATGAAAGGTAAAGGACAGGTAGACTTGCTGTTGGTTCTGCAGAGTCTTCAAAAACCAGATTCACTGCCATTGATTGATTCGGACTCATAGAGAACCCCATTGGGTTTCCAAGGCCATAAATCTTTACAGAAGATGACCACCTCCTCTTTCTTCTGCAGAGTGGCTGGTGGGTTCGAACCACGCACCTTTTTGGTTAACAGCCAAATGCCTTAACCACTATACCACCAGAGCTCCTTTTTCCAGAGTCTAAAGACTGCTTTAGGAGCTCTGGTAGCATAGTGCCTAAGGCACTTGACTGCTAACCAGAAGGCTGGTGGTTCAAACCCACCAGCCACTCCTCTCAAGGAAGGTTAGGCAATCTACTTCTGTAGTGATACCACCTCAGAAACCCAAGGAGGGGTCGCTATGAGTCAGGGCTGACTCGACGGCACATAACAACAACAACAACTGCTTTAGCCTAGACAGTATGAATGTTTTTTCAGTCTTCCATGGAATCTGAGAAGCTATATAGGTTATCCTGAGCTGTCATACCTACCTGTATAAACCAAAACCCACGGCCATCAAGCATTTTTAAGGCTGTAAGGAGCTCTGGCAGTACAGTGATCAAAGCATTCAGTTGCTAACCAAAACATGGGCAATTCAAACTGATCAGCTGCTCTGTGGGAGAAAGATGAGGCAGTCACTTTCCATAACGATTTACAGCCTTGGAAACCCTATGGGATAGTTCTATTCTGTCCTATAGAGTCACTATGAATCAGAATTTGACTCAGTGGCAATGGGTTTGTTTTTAATCTTTACAGAAACAGACTGCCACATCTTTCTCCCATGGAGCAGCTGGTAGATTCGACTGCAGACCTTTTGCTTAGATTAGCAATTGAACATTTAACCACCACGCCACTAGGGCGCTTTCCTCCACTAGGGTGCATAACCTAGTAATATAAATAAATATATATATACATTCATATATACATAAAAGTTAGGCCAGGTAACCTGAGTAGTAAGTCCCTAGGTTACTAACATCTGACTTATGGACAACTTCTACTTGCCCTTTAATGTTATATAAGTTTGCCCTCACTTTGAAACAATTAACCCACCCCTGAATCAACCTCTACTCACAACAAATTCTCCCTCACAATCACCTTCACCAGACATACATGCAGTTTTTTAATCACTGAAAAGGCTTCAAGACTTTTCTTCCACTGACCAAACCCACTATCCTTAAGTCAATTCCAACTCTCCTTGAGTCAATTCCAACTCATAGCAACTCTAGAGGGCATCGTAGAACTGTCCCATAGTTTTTTTAGAGAAAAAAACTCTGTAGGGTTTTTTCCCATAGGGTTTCCAAGGCTGTAAATCTTAAAAGAAGTGGATTACCACATCTTTCTCCTAAGGAGCCTTCGGTGGTTTGGAATCTCTGACCTTTCAGTTAGCAGCCGAGTCCTTTAAACACTGTGCAACCAGGGCTCCTTCTTGCACTAAAAACCAAAACCAAACCCACTGCCATCAAGTTGATTACGACTCATAGTGACCCCCACTGGGTTTTCAAGGCAGTAAATCTGCACAGAAGTAGATTGTTTCATCTTCCTCCCACGGAGCAGCTGGTGGGTTTGAACCCATGACCTTCTGGTTAGCAGCCAAATGCTCACTATGCCACCAGAGCTCCTTTCTTACACTGAAGTAAGGCTAAATAAGAACCATATGCACCTATTCTGAGATACTTAGGGATGGCTTAAAGGGACATTTGGAAACAGATCTCATTCATAACCCTGGGACTCCCCTGTATCTCCATCTCTTACAACCTTCAAAACACTATCACATCCACTCAGGATGGCTGGAGTGGTGGAGCAGGTGAGGGAAGGGGAAGGAGCCAGCCATTGGGCTATGGAATACCAGAAGCTTGGAGAAGAGTCTGGCCCTGCCCAGGAGTTGGGACTTTATCCTAGAGTTGTAGACACACCTGCATCAGGGGATTTCCAGTACAAGAGGAAATGATCTGATCTATTTACTCCCTTCCATATGGCAATGAGGTCTATAAGCTGGTTGGATTCTCCTCCTGCTTCTCAAAATGAGTCATGGTTTTCTTGCTTGAGTTTCTTCACATAAAAATGAGTCTGATACTCATGAAGGGATATTAAGTATACACAATGTTAGTAATATATTTAGTTTCTCAGCTGTCACTGCACAGTACCAGAAAATACCATTATGTGCAACTGAAATCAGACATTATATAAATAGTGTCTGAATGGTTGCTTGTTGTTCTGCTTTATAAAACACAAGTCAAGGATCATTTCTCTACTGAAAAAATTCTGAGTTATTCTCACTGCCTATAGAATAAAATCTGTGCATCTTCAAGGACATTTGTAGTCTAGCTACTAGCTATTTCTATCATCTGCTTACATTTATCAAACTTTTATGGAGTATCTAAACCATCAGGGATGCTAGTGCATGCTGGGAATGAAACTTACAAACATACAGAGAAAAAGTTCCAGTCCTCAAGGGGAGATGAGTAACTAAATTCAACTCAATGTGCTAAATTCTGAGGGGAGGTGACAGCTGAGGCTTGAAAGGTGAGTAGGAGCTATTGGAACAAAGAAGAAAAAGCAAAGAGGAAAGAAATAGCTAAATATTCTATAATGTAAGAGATGATTGTTCAGAGAGGAGACTGAAGTAGAACAATACAGGACTCAAGAAGCAGGCAGGAAATACGCAAATGCAGTTTTACTGTGTGGCATGGAGAGAATGAAAAGGAGGGAGCTAACATGAGAAAGGACACATCCTGGAAGGTCTTGAATGTCGTGCTTGGGCATGTGGTAGGAATTATGTGTAAGCAACTGGAAGTGCTGAATCAGGTTTGCTAAACAGACTGGTGTGATCAGAGCTATGTTTTAGGAAGACTAATCCAACATAAAGGAGCTTTGGTGATACAGTGCCTAAAACATTTGACTGGCAATCTGAAGGATGGCAGTTTAAACCCACCAGCGCTCCATGGAAGGAAGATGAGGCAATCTACTTTTGTAAAGATTTACTGCCTTGGAAACCCAATGGGGGTCGCTATGAGTCAGAATTGACTCCTTGGCAGTGAGTTTGGTTTTGGTTTGGTAATCCCAACATCAAGATATAAAAGAGAGTATGGGTGGAGACAGAGAAACAATATTCAGGGTGGCCCTTGGGAATCTGCATTATAATAACCCAGACAAATACTATCCCAGTGACAATCGTCAAAGCCCTCCAGCCAAAGACCACTAGGAATTCACACCTATAGTTTATTGCTCCTTATAAGAAGGGAAACCCACACTCCATGCGGCACTCATTTATGTGGTAAAGATTAACAGGACCTCAATCCCTAAAATGTGAAGACTGATCCAGTCCTCACATTCTCATATCTCTATCCTCATCACCAGCTGACCTTCCCTTCTCCCTCCTCCTCCGTACTCTCTGAACCTAGACAACCAGAGCTAATTCAAAGCTCACAAATTAAAAGGACATTGCCCTTCAGAATACCAAATAGGCAAACGCCAGCTGCAAGTTTGGGAAGTCCACATGATACTCCAACCTTCTGACCTGCTGGCCACAAATTTGGGGCTGGTTTCCCATTACCCTTTCAGGATGCCAGCTGCAAGCTCAGGATGGACAGACAACACCCTTACTTTCTGACCTACTCTCATTGCCCCTTTGCTGGAACAATTCACAGAATTCACAGAATGGAGCATATATCATATTTGTGATGCAGTGGTTAAGTGCTCAACTGCTAACCCAAAGGTAGACAGTTTGAACCCACCAGCTGCTCTATGGAAGAAAGATGTGGCAATGTGCTTTAGTAAAGATTACCAAAAAAAAAAAAAAAAAGGAGCTCTGGTGGGAGCTCTAGTGGCACAGTGGGAGCCCTGGTGGTGTAGTGCCTAAGGCATTTAACTGCTAACCAAAAGGCTGTTGGTTCAAACCCACCAGTCACTCCTCCGAAGGAAGGTTGGACAATCTACTTCTGTAGTGATATTGCCTTGGAAACCCAAAGAGGGATTGCTAGATGGCAGTGAGTTTGGGGTTTTGTTTTGTTTTGTTTGTTTTGTTTTGTCTTGGTGGTGTAGTGCCTAAGGCATTTGACTGCTAACTAGAAGGCTGGCTGTTCAAACCCACCAGCTACCAGAAGGAAGATTGGGCAATCTACTTCCATAGTGATACCACCTCAGAAACCCAAGAAGGGGTCGCTATGAGTTAGAAAGATTACAGCTTTGGAAACCCTTAGGGGCAGTCCCATTCTGGGCTATAATGTCACTATCAGTTGGAATCGAATCTATGGCAAAGGATTTTATACCATACTTAAAGACCACTGATTTATTATAACCAAAAGGACACACATGAAGAGATGTGTAGGGTGAGGTCTAGGAGAGTTCCGAGCACAAAGCTTCCATAGCCCAAGGGATGCGCTACTCTCCTTAGAGCAGATGCACCCATCAACCAAGAAGCTCTGCTCATGACTTCTATCACCCAGTCCTTCATGATAGGCTAAATCATACCTCCTGAGGCTAGTTGATATTGGCCTCCCAGGTGAGTCTTTTCTGGTCTGGCCAGCCCCCACTCATCAGTGCAAATTATCAGGTGTGACCTGGAAATGCTAAACCAAAGCACCCCAATTACTTACAGGGTTATTTCTCCAGAGCCAAGGACTCTTTACTTAAGGTAAAACTATGTCCATTAGCCTATACCATGTCTCATTAAGAGGATTTTTTTAATAATTTATTATAGGATTTGGCCTTGTGTTAAGTGATGTTGGAGAGGATTTAAGGAAGAGTGTATTTGTTCTGGATTGGGTGCAGTCAAGGACCAAAACCAGTTGCCATCCACCAATTCTGATTCACAGTGAGCCCATGTGTGTTAGAGTAGAACTTTGTCCATAGGGCTTTCAGAAGTAGATCACCAGGCCTTTCTTCCAGGGTGCCTCTGGGTAAATTTGCTGTCAACCTTTCAGTTAAACTGAGCACTTAACCATTTGCACCTCTCAGGGACTCCAACCTATCTACAAGGTGGTAAAAACTGATCAAAGCTAACACTAATATTAGTAAAGGAATAGTAGTCACTCATGTTAGCCAGGATAGGGGAATGCTTGGTCATTTTGTGGTATGGACAACGTTTGCATTTTTGTCTGTGTTTAGACATGATTAGAGTCAGCTTGCTTTTGTCTTGATATATCACAGTCACAGAGTGGCCTTGTCCAACGTTGATGTTCTGTGTAACTGTTTATGTTCAACAGAAGAATGCCAAGGCAGCTGATAAAAATACAGAAATTAAAAAAAAAAAAAAAAACTCACTGCCATCAAGTCGATTAGGACACATAGCAATCCCCTTTGGGTTTCTGAGGTGGTAAATCTTTATGGAAGTAGATTGCCCAATCTTCTTTCCGTGGAGTAGCTAGTGGGTTTGAACAACCAACCTTCTGGTTAGCAGTCAAATAGGCTAGGCCACCAGCTCCCCTTAAGGCAGCTGATAGTGCCAGGCAATTCCCAATACCAGGGACTGCTTTTCTCTTTCACACACATTTTCAACTCGATTTTGCTGAACTTGTTTTAGAATCCTCAGAGCTTGCTGGTAAAGTTCACATCAAATTCCTAATTCCTTCATTTGTTGTTTGCTTTCCAGGGTGGGGAGGGGAGCTGTGTACAAATCAGTAAACTGTTTTGCTGTATTCTTCCCAGATTGCTATTTGTGAAACAGAAAAATGTAGCTTTACTTGCTACTTATCTGCATTGCTAGGAAATGATAAAGTCTGCAGAGCATTTCACATTCTTCAGAAGTACCGTATAAATACAGAATATTGACTTTCTTAAGAGCTCAGTGCTCATGCCAGCAAGTTAAGAAAGGAAGGCAGTTTCTGGGAAGCCTCACAAAGCAGTCCACCCTACAGTGTAACTCATTTCAGAAGCCACTTTGCTTGCAAACAGAGCATCAATATTTCTGGAATTGGTAACAATGCAAGCATCTGATACAAAATAACCCTAAAGTTTCCCAGATTCTGCTATACTACACCCTCTTAATCCTCCTTGAGATATGAATGAAGCTCCTCACTCCTACCCACTCCCTACCCACTCCCCCAATAAAGGCTCCTCTCACTTACTTCTCACTACAACAGAAAAGAAATAAACACCTACTGAGATGCCAGTAGGAGCCCTGGTGGCATAATGCCTAAGGCACTTGACTGCTAACGAGAAGGCTGGTGGTTCAAATCCACCAGCCACTCCTCAGAAGGAAGATGGGGCAATCTACTTCCATAGTGATATCGCTTCCAAAGTCCAAGGGAGTTGGATCCGACTCAACAGAAGTAAGTTTGGTTTTTTTGAGATGCCAGTACTGTAACCAGTACTAAAGCTTTACATTAATATGTGATTTTAAGTATTGTATTTGTGAGGATTTGCTCGTTCAACAACTATTTCTTGAGCTCTATGTTATTTGTGGGAGCTCTGGTAGCATAGTGCCTAAGGCATTTGACTGCAAACCAGAAGGCTGGTGGTTCAAACCCACCAGCCACTCCTCAGAAGGACGATGGGGCAATCTACTTCCGTAGTGATACTGCCTCGCAAACCCAAGGAGGGGTCGCTATGAGTCAGGGCCGACTCAACGGCACATAACAACAACAACAACATGTTATTTGTAGAACACCAGGCCCTTGGTGCTATATCAGTAAACAAAAACAGCCAAAGCTCCTTGCCTTTGTGATTGTATTTGTGGAGGAGTAGTGGGCACAGATAGACAATAAACTGAGTAAATAAATTTTAAAATTTAAGTGGGAAAGGGGATTAAAGAATCTGGGGAGTTGCCATTTTAAATATGATGATCAGCTGTGACCTCACTGAGAGGTGACAACTAAGCAGACATACAGGAGGAAAAGCATTTTTCAGGAAGAACCTCCTGGCAGAGAGGAGAGCAAATGGGAAAACCCTAAGGCTCCAATGTTCAAGGAATAGCCAGAAGGCCAAACTGGATGGATGGAGCACAAGGAATTATGTTAGAGAAGTAACAGGACCTAAAGGTCATCATAAGATTTGGGCTTTTACTGTAAGTGAAATGGGGAGACATCAAATGTTTTGAGCAGAAACATGAGATATAGGCTGTAAAGAGGCAAAAGCAGAACAGATAGACCAGGAAGGAGGGTGTTACAATTATCCAGACAGTAATTATAAAGTGGGAATAAGGGCAACAGAGGTAAGATTAGTGAGATGAGGTAAGTATCTGGATATACCTCAGCCTATATGACTATGAGACCAGAAGAACTAGATGGTGCCCCGCTACCACTGTCAATCACTTGGAGGGGGATCTATGTAGGAGATCTTGATTGTGTGGGAGAACAATGTGGAACAAAACTCATTTTTAAAAAATGGGGGAGGGGACCAGTTTTGCTAGTCTGATAGAGCCTGGTGGAACCCCTGAGACTATGGCCCCTAGCTGCCCTTCAGGTCTGGAATTGAAGCCACTCCTGTGGCTTCCAGCCAAACAAAAGACAGGCAAATCAGCTGAACATTTACATTAGCTAGATATACTCCTTGGAGAGAATAATCATGGGAGAATAGAAGGGCTGTGTATGCATAGGGAGACAGTTTGGGGGGGGGCAGGTACATGGGAGGGAAAGTCACAAGGAAGAGGTAACTATGGGGAGGAAGTGGGAAGAGAGCTGTTACACTGTGGAAAAGTACAGTCAATGTCATGAGACAAAGTGTATGTGAACTGCTGTATGGAAAACGAATTTGCTCTCTAAACTTTCACCCAAATCACAATAAAATTTAAAAAAAGAAGAAAAGAATCTGGATATATAGTGAAACCTGTGAGCAGGAACTTGCCAAGACTGCCTTATTTTTCCAGGTCTTAGAAGTTTTCTGCCTTTGACAGGGTTCAGTTTTACCACTTTTCTATCACTTTCTATTAGTGGAAAATATTTTAGATTCCCTTCTTTGACAGGGTTCCACTTTATTCAGGTTCCAGGTTTCACAAGTTTTACTGTATTTTGAAAATTAAGTCAACAGAAGTTGCTGATTAATTGGTTGTAGCTGTGATATAAAGAAAGGATTCAAGGATGGCTCCAAAAATTTTGGTCAGAAGAGGATAGACTTGCCATTAAGGAAGATGGAGAAGACTAGACATGGTAGGTATAAGGGAGAGGAAGGGGAAGAAGAGTTATTTCTAAGTATCTCCATTTTGACATGTTCAACAGGCAGTTGAATGTAGAAGTACAAATTCCAGGAGAGAGGTGCAAGCTGTAGATATTTGGCAGTTATCAGAGTACTTAAACCATGATCATCAAGGAAGTGACAATATATAAAGAAGAGATCCAAAGACTGAGCCCTGGAGAACTTCAACAGTAAGAAGTCAGGACGAAGACAAGGGACAAGATTGCAGTCACTTCTTGGCCACAGCCAGCTACCCAGAGGGAGCAAATAGTTGAACCTGTGGGCTCAGGACCATAGTCACAGGGGACATCAAGCTCAATTGGCATAACATACTACACAAAAATGTTGTTCCACACCCTACTTTGGCGAGTAGCAACTGGGATCTTAAAAGCTTGCAAGCAGCCATCTAGATGTAACGAGGGATCTCTCTTCATCCAGAGCAAAGAAGAATGAAGAAAACAAAGACATATGGAAACAATTAGTCCAAGCGACTGGTACACCATTGCGATCCTCAGCCTATACAACTATTAAGACCAGAAGAACTAGATGGTGCCCGGCTACCACTATCAATCACTCAGCAGTGGATCTATGTAGCAGATCCTGGATAGAGTGGGAGAACAATGTGGAACAAAATTCAAAATCATTAAAAAGGGTGGGGCATGTTTGCTGGTCTGACAGAGCCTGATGGAACCACTGAGACTATGGCCCCTAGCTGCCCTTCAGGTCTGGAATTGAACCTACTCCTGTGGCTTCCAGCCAAACAAAAGACAGGCAAATCAGCGGAATTTTTACATTAGCTAGATATACTCCTTGGAGAGCTCAATCACAGGAGAATAGAAGGGCTGTGTATGCACAGGGAGATGGCTTGAGGGGGGGGTGGCAGAAGTGCATGGAAGGAAGGACACAGGGAAGAGGTTACTATGGGAGGAACAGGAAGGGGAGCTGTTGCATTGTGGGAAACTGCAGTCAATGTCATGATACAAAGTGCATGTGGACTGCTGTATGGAAAGTGAATTTGTTCTGTAAACTTTCACCCAAATCACAATAAAAATTAAAAAAAAAAGTCAGGAAGAAGAGAAAAAAATCAACAACAGTGGAAAAAAAAAATCCATTAAGTATGAAGAAGGAGCTCTGGTAGCGTAGTGTCTAAGGCACTTAACTGCTAACCAGAAGGCTGGAGGTTCAAACCCACCAGCCACTCCTCAGAAGGAAGGGTGAGCAATCTACTACCTCAGAAACCCAAAGAGGGGTGACTATTAGTCGGAGATGACTCGACAGCACATAACAACAATAACAACAAGTAGGAAGAAAATCAAGAAAGGATGCCATCCGAGGAGCCAAGTAAATAAAGATTCCAAAAACAAGGGAGTGATCACCATGCCAAAAGCTACTGATATATCAGTGAAGGCAAGGACCAATAATTAATCACTGGATTTAGCAACCCCAATATTTTCAATGAGCTTAATAAAATACAATTTTGGGAAAGTAGTGAGACTAAAACTTGGTTGGAGAAAGTTTAAGAGAGGAGAGATTAATTGGAGATGACAACTTTCTAAGAGTTTGCTATAAAGGAGAAATGGAGTAGTAACATAGGGGAGAGGACAGGTGTCAAGAAAAAGTTTTGGGTGTTTTTATTTTTGGTTTTGTTTTGTTTTTTTAAGAGAAATAACAGTGTCATGTTTGTATGATGAACATAGGGCTTGAAATTAAATCACAAAAATTTCTTGCCTTGTCTGCTTTCTAAGTACATTGCTCTATCTGACTATCAAGAGAGGTAAAGCTACAGTTATTAGCTTGATTCATTCATTCAGTGAACTATTCAGTATCTATTATCATACACAAATGTGAGCCCTCGTAGCACAGTGGTTAAAGTGGTTGGCTGCTAACAGAAAGTTCTGAGGTTTGAACCCACCAGCCACTCCTCGGGAGAAAGATGAGACAATCTGCTTTCATAAAGATTTAAAGTCTTGGAAACCCTATGGGCAGTTCTATTCTGTCCTAGGAATCAACTGTACAGCAGCAGCTTGGGTTTGGTATCGTATAAAAAGGAGTGCTGGAGGTGCAATGGCTAAGCACTCAGCTTCTAACCAAAAAGGCTGGAGGTTCAAATCCACCCAGTGACTTCTTGGCAAAAAGCTATGGCAATCTGCTCCCATAAAGATTACAGCCTAAAAACCCTATGGCACAATTCTACTCTGTCACATGGGGTCAGTGAGTTGAAGTAGACTGGAAAGCAACTAGCAACAACATCACATACAAATAATAAAACCAAGTCAGTAGAAACTATTTCTGAATTTTACACAGAAAGTAGGAGCTCTGGTGGTATAGTGCCTAAGGCATTTGACTGCTAACCAGAAGGTTGGTTGTTCAAACCCACCAGACACTCCTCAGAAGGAAGATTGGGCAATCTACTTCTGTAGAGATACTGCCTTGGAACCCAAGGAGGGGTCGCTATGAGTCAGGACTGGCTCAATGGCAAAGCGTTTGGGTTTTTTTGGTTTTATGCAGAAAGTGAGTCCAACTGAGTTTTCAATTTCTGAAAATGTAAAGTTTCTAACTATAAAATTGATTTATTTCTAAAAGCACTCTTTGAAATTAATTACCTTTTCCTACAGCCTTCCCATATAATAGAGAATTAGGTTAAGAAAATATGTCATGGCATGAGCTATTTGTCCAACAATTAGAATGAGCAAATATTCAAAATGCCCCTTCTATAAATTTATGATTACAGCCCATGTTTAATGATCAACTCATTTATGCAACCTAAATATTTTAAAAGATGGTATTAAGCTTTCTGTAAAAGTATCCCTGCATTTAAATTATGAGTTAAGTGTTCCTTTAGATAAGGTTAATCTATTTTCTTTTTACTGGATTGCTCATTTAGGGTTTTTTTTTTAAAAAAAAAAAAAAAGAAAGAAAGAAAGAAAGGGCATCAGATATAAGGGATTCTGAGTAATTAGCCATCTGTTTCCAGGTAATGATCACAGTAGTCTGCACCCTACATTGGTATCATTTAAATCTTAAGTGAGTCATAGGCTTCATTAGCTTCCTCCTTCAGGGACCATAGAATAGTTGTAATCCACAATTGTCAGTATCTTAATAGCATCTTTTTGAGGCAATATTTCTGTGGTTGAGTCTGAGGCTTTAATTGAAAAGACCATTTGTTGAGAGAAAAAAAAAAAAAAAGAAGAAAACGTTTTTCCCAGATTTGTACTTGGAATTTAAATGCCTATACCCATCTCTCTAGAGAAAAGGCAGGTCCATGTATAAGTTAACTGTCTGTTGTTGTTGTTGTTATGTGCCGTCAAGTCAAACCCGACTCATAGCGACCCCTCCTTGGGTTTCCGAGGCAGTATCACTACAGAAGTAGGATTGCCCAACCTTCCTTCCGAGGAGTGGCTGGTGGGTTTGAACCGCCAGCCGTCTGGTTAGCAGGCAAGTGTCTTAGCCACTATGCTACCAGAGCTCTGTCTATTCAATACTATTAAGGGGAAGAAAAAAAACATTGACCCCATTGACATCTGAGAAATTATTTACACCACTATTCCCCTTGCTGGGGGAGTAAGATGAGCAATGAGACCCCACTAATGTGCATTTTATTTTAATAAGTTACTTCTGTTTCAAAATTAATTACTGAGTTATTTATGGCATATATTACAATGACTAAAACTTTATCCTGAATATAAACTCTTTTTAATCCAGATGGAAAATTCCCATTAATATTAGTTATATACATAAACATACCTATACATACACACATATATCATCGTATACAATAAAAGTTACTTATGAACTTTGATATAGCTTATCAAAACACCTTATGTTTACTATCTTGGAATTAATCTTGCAAGTCAGTGCACTGGAAGCTGAAATTACTGAACTCAGCTATTGTTGAAAGATTCTGGAAAATTTAGGAAGCAATACAGCTTCATAAATTTTGAAGACAGAAAAACACCTGTGATTGAATCAAGGCTCTGTCACTTACTGCAAGTAATTCTGAAAAAATGTTCTGAATCTCAGAGCCTCAGTTTTCTCTCCATGAAACAGGTATATACACTTTGAGAAGTTAAGAAGTTTGTCCAAGCCCAAACAGCTAGTAAGTGGTAGAACCTAGATTCACAAGTTTATCAGTCTCCAAATCTTGTCCTTAGTTCCCTAATGAGTACCTGCCCACCTGCCCACTGCCTACCCGAGAGAAGAGCAAAAGGAAATCTGTCAGTGAAAAGTGCTTTCTCAATTGCAAAGTCCTGTATAAATAATTCATAAAACGGGTTTGTGATTTGCCCGTTAATGCCGGAGAATTCTGAAAGAACAATGTATTACACTTCCAGCTCTTTTTCATCTCTTCTTGGAATTCTGCCTTGACCTCAGTTTCACTTAACAAACCTGATGAACAACATTCAAAAACAGAAATCTAAATGCTGCTGTGTGCCACTCAAAAGCAGCTTTCTGCAAGCCTCACAGGTCAGGGTAATACAATCTTGAGCTTTTGCTAGAAATGTGGACAAAATACTTTTGGGGGCTAATTTCTCACACATACCTTTGCAGTTTACTAGGGTACCTGTAGGGAGCTCTGGTAGCATAGTGGCTAAGACACTTGCCTGCTAACCAGACGGCTGGCGGTTCAAACACAACAGCCACTCCTCGGAAGGAAGATTGAGCAATCCTACTTCCGTAGTGATACTGCCTCGGAAACCCAAGGAGGGGTCGCTATGAGTCGGGCCGACTCGACGGCACATAACAACCACCACAGGGTACCCGTAAAACTGTTACATAAATGTCTGCATTGAAGAAGCATAAAATACTGCTTTCGAGATCACTCCTATATTGAGCTCCAGTTCCAAGCACTAACGCAAATATTCAAATGTAATTAACGCAAATTTCTGTCCCTTTTCAAGGGTATAATCCTCGGAAGGAAGGCTGGGCAATCTACTTCCGTAGTGATGCCGCCTCGGAAACCCAAGGAGGGGTCTTTATGATCCGGGTCCGAGTCGA
This sequence comes from Orycteropus afer afer, assembly GCF_000298275.1. NCBI lineage: Eukaryota > Metazoa > Chordata > Mammalia > Tubulidentata > Orycteropodidae > Orycteropus > Orycteropus afer. The sequence continues at coordinate 4,140,273 of NW_006921751.1, forward strand.
TAGCCCATAACAACAACAACAATGTCATATTTAGAGCTGATTTCCCATACGAGAATTGTGTTAAATTAGTCCCATGTAGTTTTAAATATGATTCTCTAAGCTAAGCTAGGAGGGAGCTCTGGTAGCATAGTGGTTAAGGCACTTGACTACTAACCAGACGGCTGGCGGTTCAAACCCACTAGCCACTCCTCGGAAGGAAGGTTGGGCAATCCTACTTCCGTAGTGATACTGCCTCGGAAACCCAAGGAGGGGTCGCTACGAGTCAGGTCTGACTCGACGGCACATAACAACAACAACAAGCTAAGCTATGCACACTTGGAATAATAAGCTTCTTGGAAATAACACCAAAGGGTTTCTAGTATCGGTATTGGAAATGGCAGATGAGGGTAACGTGGGCCTCGTTTGATATCATCTGAAAAGCACTTTGATTTATTTCTTTTCTTTTCCGTTCTGTTATACATAGGGTGTCTATGAGTCTGAGTCGACTGGACTGCACCTAACAACAACATTCTTACCCTTGCGGAAGAAGCTGGAGAGTAAAGTCCAGATAGGGGAAGGTGGTGATTGCCCATGCCCTGCTAAGCTGATTCCAGGCCTCTGAGAGCAAATGCATACACTTGAGAAAATCGCCCCTCGTTTCCCAGGGACGAGATCTCGGGACATGAAGATGTGACTTTCTCTCTCTGGTCCTAGGACTTACCTTTTTACCTTTCCACTAACGTCCCACTCACTTCCCCCGGGGACGCTTCCAACGGATCCACCCGCTTCCAATCTCGGGCTCAAGGAAGCACCGTCAGAGCTTCCCCGACCACAAGTGAAGCAGGCGCGCGCGTCCGAGAGGCAGGAAGAGCGAACGAAGGCTGTGCACCTGGCCACCTACCTCCGACTGTGGGATCTCAAAAGCGCCCGCGATCTTGGCGTACAGTTCCTGGATGCTGGAGAAATCTTCCACTCTGCCGGTGGCGCTGCCATGCGCCAGCTGCGTGTGGAAAACCAGCCTGCGTCTGGGAACCTGGTCCAGAAGGCTCCCACCGCCCGCTGCCGGCTGTTCGCTATCCACCAACCGAGCAGTCTCCTTGGCTTTGGCTTTTTTCTTTCCCGGTAGCCCCAGGGGCATCTTGCCTGTGCTGCAGAAAGCCTCCTTCGCCCAGCGCAACGGACTTTGCGCTCCTGCGCCGGCGCCTCTGCGCAGGTAAAGGCCGCTGGCCGCCGGCCGCCGGCCGCCGCCCGGCCAATAGCAGAGGCGCTTCCGCTTGGCAGTGCCAGTTGGGGGCCTCTGCCCCACCCGGAGCAGCCACCTGCCCTCCCTTGGGTGCGTCTGAAGCGAAGTAAAGGTAGGCACAGTCTCGTACCTCTTTTCATTTAAAAATGTTTACATTTCCGTAAAGGCCTAGGGATGCTGTAGCTACAAAACACAAGTCTTAGAAAACAAGCAGGCTGACCTTTCTGGTGCTTTTCCGAGGCACTCACGATTCAGCCAGCGACCGGTCAGTAGGTCTAGGCCACTGGAGATAGGGATTTCAGTCGAAGTCAGCCTTCATCTGCTTTCTTTGCGCCTTACATTCCATAGGGCAGAATTGGAAAGAAAAGTCACATAATCTTGAGATTGGTGACCCATTAAATTCATGGTCAGCACCCTCAGATGCACCCTAAACACCTCTCAGTAACCCTCCCCTCCATCAACCTTTACAACTTTTTCTCCTAAACATTTTCCCAGAGTCCTTTGCCCCACCTCCATGCTTCTCTGTCTCTCCAAAGAACTCTGCAGAGAAAATTGAGGCCATCAAGTGTTAATTATGAGTTCCTTAATTCTTAACTCGTTGTTTGTAACTTACAGTAGCTCTGGTGGTGCAGTGGTCAAGACATTGGATGGCTATCCAAAAGGTCGGCGTTTGGAACCTACCAGCCACTCTGCCGGAGAAAGATGAGGCGGTGTGGTTTCTGAAGATTTACAGCCTTGGAAACCCTGGAGGGCAGTTCTACTCTGTCCCACAGGGTTGCCATAAGACGAAATCCATTCCATGGCAGTGGTTTTTGGGTTTTAGGTTTTGTCTTTAACACCACTCACCTCCTTCTTTTAAACTCCCAAGAAGTCACTTTTTTTTCCCACACTTGATCTGATCTCCTTCCACCCTCTTCAAAGATCTCCATTTTTAAAACAACTTTTTGACTCTTGTCTTCTTCCTTTCCGCATGGTGCTTACTCAGGGATCCACAAATTCAGATCTCTAACTTTGACTCCTCGCAGTTCTCTCTGGCTACATTTTCACAGCAAGGCATTTGACTGCTAACCAGAAGGTTGGCAGTTCAAACCCACCAGCCACTCTGCAGAAAGAAGACTGGGCAATCTACTTCCCTAAAGATTTACCGCCTCAGAAACCCAGTGGGGGTTGCTATGAGTCAGAATGGACTCTATAGCAGTGAGTTTGGTTAGATTGGTAGAGTGAATCTTAGATTCAACAGTGATCACACTTTTTCTCCACACCACTGAAGTTGCTCTGTTTAAGGTCGTCACTTTTTAATCACCAAATGTAATCACCTCTTTTCAGTCATTGTCTTACGTGACTTTTAACAGCATCTAACTGTGTTGATCATTTCATTCCTCTTAGATATTTTCTCTTTCGGCTTCCTTTCTTCCCACTCCACCCCCTTGCTAACTGCTTCTCTAGGAACTGTATTCCTCATGGCTATTTCCCCTTGCCTGTCTTCTTACTCTATATGCTGTTCCTGAATGACCACAATTACTCTTCTGGATTCAAAAGGTGTTGTTGACTACTAAATTTATATCCCCAGTTCAGTTTACCAGAAAGAGATTGTACAAAGCAGAATGCATCATATCCTCTAAACTTTTTTCTTTAAATTTTATTGTGACTTGGGTGAAAGTTTACAGAACAAATTCTTCTTCTATACAGCAGTTTACATACACTCTGTCTCATGACACTGACTGTAATCTCCCACAATGCAAAAGCTCTCCTCCCACTTACTCCCCATAGCCATGTCTTCCCTCTGTCCTTTCCTCCCATGCACCTGTCCGCGCCCCCCCCCCAGTTGTCTCCCTGTGGATATACAGCCCTTCTATTCTCCCATGATTGATCTCACCAAGGAGTATATCTGCCTAATGTAAATGTTCAGCTCATATGCCTGTCTTTTGTTTGGCTGAAAGCCACAGGAGTGGGTTCAATTCCAGACCTGAAGGGCAGCTAGGGTCTATAGTTTCTGGGATTCCACCAGGCTCTATCAGACCAGCAAACCTGGTCCCTTTTTATTATTATTATTATTTTATTATTTTGAGTTTTGTTCCACATTGTTCTCCCACACTATCCAGGATCTCCTACATAGATTCCCCTCTGAGTGGTTGACAGTGGTAACCAGGCACCATCTAGTTCTTCTGGTCTCATAGTCATATAGGCTGAGGATCACATGGTATACCAGTTACTTGGACTAATTGTTTCCAGGTGCCTTTGATTTTCTCACTCTTCTTTGCTTCAGATGAGGGGAGACCAATAGTTGCATCTTAGATGGCTGCTCTAAAGCTTTTAAGACCCCAGTCACTATTCACCAAAGTAGGCTGTAGAACAAGATTTTTATGTACTATATTGTGCCAGTTGAGCATGATGTCCCTGAGAGTATGGTCCCAAGTCCATAGGCCCAGTGATTCTCTCTCTCAAGGTGTGTGTTTGTCTCTGAGATGTTACTCCAACTCTGTCTTCTGTTGCTTCTGTAATGTTTGTGGCTAATTTTGTAGCACAAGTGCATATGTAAGATTATCTTCAGCCAAATCTACTCTTGGTCTAGGGTATATTCCTGTTTGCCTACCCTAACCTGATCTTCTCACCTATCTATGCATTTATCTGTAGCCTGGTGTTTGATGTTAGAGGTAATGCCGTATTGTGCACGTACCAGTATTTGCCTCTGTTGTCTATATCTTATGTGCATGTTTCAGTGTCCTTCCTTTCCCCAGTGTCATCATGCTGGTCACAGACTCTTTCCATATCATCCCTCCCCTCACCCAAATCAACATGTGACCCCCCAACTAGTCCAAAATTTTCCCTCCTCTCCCTCCCATCCCCGGTAACCAATAAAGTTAATTTTCTTACTTGAGTAAATCTTTCTTTGACGTTTTACAATAGTGGGCTTATAAAATATTTGTCCTTCTGTGATTGACTTATTTCACTCAGCATAATGTCCTCCAAATTCATCCATGTTGTGAGATGATTCATGTATTCTTCACTATTCTTTAATGTTGCATAATCATAGTGTTCCAACAACAACAACAACAAAATTTAAAAAAAAAAAAAAATGCTAAGGACAAATCTAAGGTTAGATTGAGAAAACATAATGGTGAAAACTGAAATAGAAATGCAAGCTATTTGAACAAATTTCAATAATTATGTTTAATAATATATAGAATTAAATTAATTTCCAAGATTTTTAGATAATTTATTGATATCAAATTGTGTTAATAGGTATTCATTGTCATTGAAGTTTATAAGCTCCTACTTTTCATGCCACAGAAAAAAGATATATATATTTAGGTCTGGTAATGAGTGTGTTCATTTTTGTCACTTAAAAAGTTGTACTATAAGAGATATAAAGACAAGAATTTTAAAAATTTATTAAAAGGGAATTTTATAGTCAAAATTCTTATTTACTGCAGCTAAAAGTTTGGTAGGTTAATTTATGAGATTTTTTAATGTGCTTTAATTTCAAATAAGCAAAGAATTGAGTTCTTCATTGTCAACAAAGTTTTTCTTTGATTACTAGATTGGAAAGTTAATTTTAATTCTTTGTTTAATCTGCCACAAAGACAAGGGTTCAGCAGAATAAATTCCTGAATAGAAAACCAAGCTGTCATAAAACCTGAAGTTTTTGTCTTTAAGATCTTTGGTTAAATAACTCAAGCATTGTTTCTCAATGACCTATTATAAACTCCTGACAACTTTGAAACTTTGTGGCACACCACCTTAAAAACTAAATTGAAAGTTTTAGCACCGCCTGTAAAAGCAAAAGGGAAAGGGAAATAACTGGTAGTACATTTTTTTAAGAGGGAAAAAGAAAGTAGTTTTGTCTTAAAAGTAGAATATCTAGTTATGCTTTAATATGAAAGATAATAAAAGCCGAACTTGAGAGTATGTAGTAAGTTATAGAAGGCATGAGCGAAAATGAACTTTATTTGCCTTGGTTTTTAATACCTGCAAATAACGAATTTGAAAAGAAACAATGAAATGTTAAGAAAATGAGAGTAAAAATAAAAAAGACAAAAATGAGATTTGAAACAAAAGAGATAAGTATGTAAATAACTGAAAGATTGTTGTTGTTGTTGTTGTTATGTGCCGTCGAGTCGGCCCCGACTCATTGCGACCCCTCCTTGGGTTTCCGAGGCAGTATCACTACGGAAGTAGGATTGCCCAACCTTCCTTCCGAGGAGTGGCTGGTGGATTAGATACCTAGAAACAAGATCTGTGTAAGTGAAGAAAAGAAGGTCTGTGTAAGTAAAATATAGCTAAAGTAAGAGTTAAAGAAAAAAGTTAAAGAATTAAGAAAAGACCTATGAAAGTGCTGGGATCATAGTCAGAAGACAGTGGAATGCACTATAAAATCTAAGGAAAATTTAAAATGAAAATATTTAATAATATATGAAAATCAGGACTCAGATTCTGCCTTAGAAAATGAAAGAAATTACAATATGAAAGGTTAATTAGGTTAACTTTGCTACAGTAGCTTCAGATTGTTTATAACATTGAACTCAGAGTGACTATGAGCAATGTGATTGCTAGAGAAAAACAGACATAGAAATAGGAGGTGATATATCTTAAATACTTTTTTTAATGCATTGTCCTATTCTGTTATGCCAAAATATGGACATATTTTAAGCTTTCTTGTTGATGCTTGTACATCCTTAGAGAAACATGTTCATACATTACAGACTCTAGATGCCAAATTATTCTTTTAGCTGCCCCTATTATATAAATTTCTACACCTGAACACTTTGGTCAGACAGCAGAAACAAGAAAATATCTTTGAATGCCCAAATAGCCAAAAGCAGGTCATCTGAAGTAGATCGCTGATCCCAAGATCATAGAACAAGATTCCATGGAACCTCCTGAAAAGTATAGACTTTGTAATTGTAGCTATTCTTATGTTATTAGTTGTGTGTCATTTTTATGGACTTCTTCCCTAGTAGTTTGTTCATAATGGAAGATTGTTTAAGTTTTATACTTCTTAATAATGTCTTCTAATACTCAGAAAGAAAATGCATTTGTTAAGTTGGCCCAATCCGTAGCCAGTGCTGGCAATCCATCTGATTTAAATAATAAAAATAAATAAGTTTAGCCATTAGTTGATAGTGTTTGAAAGTAGGCTATAGGCACATGGGGATTCATTGTACTGGTTTTTGTTTCTGTTTTGAAATACAAAAAAAAAAACCCTTGCAGAAGAATGTGATGTTATTGTGGGTGATGTGACCAGTGCCCCCTGATTAAGGCTTGGTCAAAAGGGGGGAGTATTCTAGCAGACCTAAAAAAATGAAAAGTGTTCCAGCTGTACAGACAGTAATGTTTGGGCCAAACTCACAGATTAACCCTAATATACTCTGTCTCTGAGGAAATGTGGGAAGAGGGTAAAACTCTGGCTGTTCTCTGAAAGAATGCTTTTTGCACAAGCTGCCCCTGCCCTCAAAAGGTAAGTGGAACCATTTTTGCAAAATGCTTGCACAGACTGGCTCCAGAACATCTGTAAATTAACTAATGTATGACTTACAGTTACTCATGTAAAACTAATAGTTTCCCTAAACTTCTCCTATATGAAAAACCCTTCTCATTTTCTATATTTTGAAACACTTGCATTCTCATTCTATGCTCCCCAACTGCGGTTGTTTAATCCTCAATAAAATTCATTCCTTGTCTACTCCTACCAGAGTAAGAATTTTGTTCTACAATATTATCAATATCTGTATGAACAGTGTGATTAAGGAGGTTGTGAAATTAAGAAAAACTTCAAATAGAAGAATGCCTTTGAGTTGTATCAAATAAAGAGGACAAAAGTATTGGCACAGGGTGGGAAAGTTAAATTTCACAATCTCTCAAATCCCTTGAATTTCTAGTCCTATTGTTCCTTGCCTAAAAAATGCAAGTTTTTCTCAAGGCCTACTTCAAGTCCCACTTTTGCTGTGAAATCTCACTTAAGGAACTCACTCTATCAGGCATAGTCATAGCAGAAAACAGATGGTACACTCAAATTAAGACATTTGATGATACCTTAATAAAGGGACTAGGCAGGCGGTGATCAGGATATACCCAGAAGATATAGTACAGTATCCCAAAAGATATAGTACTCAAAAACTCCAAAAAGATGAAGTAGAAAGAGAAAATTCTGTAGAGAAACACCTTAAGAGGAGCTCTGACTTTTGGTTTAAAGAAATGTCCAAAGACAAGCAGCTGGAGAAATAAATATCCTGACCCAACCTTATCCATGGAACCAGGAGAGAAGGCTCTCTGTTCTGGCCCTCCTCCACCCCACAAAGTGAAGAGTCCACAGGATCAAGGGGGCATGGCCACCCAGAGCTCATATTCCCCCTTCTAGACTACTCTGGATAACTAGGATCCTGGATTTTTCCCTACCCAAGTGATCCCAGGCTTGTTTTCAGCAGGACCTTGAACTGATTCGTTCTGCTTTGATCCCCTGCTGAGAATTTGCATTGCCATCTCAGATACACTACATTGGAATCACAGTCTAATAACATCCCCAGGTGATTCTTATAGATCACCAGGCTCTTCTTAACTATATATAAAAATCACCTGGGGATTTTTTAGAGTGTAGATTCTGATTCAGTATATCTGAAGTAGAAATGCAGATTCTCAGCAGAGGGTCAACCCAGAACAAACCAGTTCAAAACCCTGGTTTCCAGGACCAGGATAGGCTTTCCTAGCATCCAGGAGGCCAGCAGGGCTGGTGTGTGTATCCCTATACCTGGGGGGTAGCCAAGCAGCAGCTCTTTGCTGGAGGGAAGTTGAAGGGGGAGAAAGTAGGGCACAGAACAGACCAGTGTAGGAAAAGAACAGGGAATGTTGCAGGCAGAAGCCTGTTTCCCCCAATTCCCTACATTCCAGTGTAGAACTCTGAAGAATTGGGGAATTCTACATTTGTACTTGATCTTTCAGGTCATTATGAAGATAACATTGACCAAAGAAGGAGACTAGAACATATATTATTTAACAGTTTGTTTTTAAACAGTTAGTTTTAACTGGGCCTGCATTTGCACTCTTGCCCCCTGGGTCCTGCAAATGTGCTTTACCTGATCTCATTTTCCTCTTTCCTTCAGATCACCTGCCCAGGCTCCACATTGGCTGAACTAAACCAGTGGCCGTATGAAAGGGCTGTTGATAAGGCTCAGACTGTAGATATGTGGAGGAAAGACTAGGAAGGTTGGATTTAGAAGCTATATGGTATACCATCTCATTTAATCTCTTACTTTACTGAATTCCTAATGTATGTCTAGTGTTCTAAAAATTGTTCTTTATGTAATAATTTTTTATTTGCGTACATGGTGACTTTTTTCACGCATGTAAATTTCCTTGGTCCCAAGGCACCAGACAGCCCCTTGATAGTAGAAACTTGTGTCATGTCCTCTTGGTATCCCCTCAAGGTCCTCATATAGTGTTATATATAAAAAATAGATATCAGTAAATATTATTAGATAAATTGACCTTCGTTACTACCTAAAATAAGTGGATTAAGTACAATTGATTAAAATATTAAGTTTCCACTTTACAGTTCAACCCAGTCTATCAATCTATTATATTTCCACTCAGTGACATTTGATATTTCTAACAGCCTAAAAGTATCAACCATAAAATCACAAATGAATGAATTATTTTAAAAAAATCCAGCATTAAATTAATATTACCTTATATGTCTGTCGAAAGCAATTATGTTTGTAAGAAAGCATGCAGTCATAAAATGAGTCATAATATACAATTACTAACTTATTTTTCCATCATGACAGTATATAACATTAGGAGTCACACACTGACGATTTTCATTTCCCCACCCCCACCACCAAATATGTATGTATCCAGTAAGCTAATGCTTTTAGGGAAAAATAAACACAGGATTTGTTAAACCATTTGCATTTTTCCCTAGGACTAAACATAGCATGTTTTATAGTTGCATGGCAACAATGAACAACTGATGATGTCAAATGGGGGAGAAAATAACCCTTACTTAGCTGAAATTAGAATAAATTTTGTTTTAAATAATTGGAAATGAAGTGGAAAATGGGAAGGGGAAAGGGTGATGAAACTATATAGTAGGAAAGATAAAGTTAGTTATCAACAATAGCCAAATTTTATTGAGCACCTACTGTGTATCTGGCTTAATGCTCAGTATTTTATGTGCATTATCTTATCCATATATACTTAAACTCTCTGGCATGGAGTCCAAATTATTTACATCTTCAAGGTTATGGAGGGAGCTCTGGTAGCATAGTGGCTAAGGCACTTGACTGCTAACTGGAAGGTCAGTCGTTCAAACCCACCAGCTATCTTCCATGGAGGGAAGACAGGGCAATCTACTTCCATAAAGATATATAGCCTCGGAAACCCATTGGGGGTCGCTATGAGTCGGAAACAACTTGATGGCAGTGAGTTTCGTTTTTTCAAGGCTATGGTGAATAAAATATTAAAGAAGTGAGAGCAAATGTGATAAGTAAGCTAATAAACAAGTTCTTCTGTTGTTCACTGTTATCGAGTTGACTCATGTCTCACGGGAACCCCATACACAACTGAACAAAGGAAGTGCTTCCCAGTCCTGCACCATCCCCCTGATTAGTTGGGGAATCAGATTAATTATGATTCACAGGGTTTTCTTGCCTGATTTTTGCAAGTAGATTTTTGAAATCTGTTCAGCATCATAGCAGCATGCAAGCCTCCACTGACAAAAGGGTGCTGCATATGAGGTGCACTGATAGGGAACTGAATTCAGGTCTCCCACTGGAAGGTCCCACCAGTGAAGCACCACCGTCCTCTAAAGCTCTTCTACAAGAATGTAAATATGTGAGAGCTGCATGGGATTTCAAAGGACCTCTTTGAAATCATTTGAGTGCTAACCAGAAGGTTGGTGGTTCAAACCCACCAAACTGCTCCGTAGAAGGAAGATGGGGTAATATACTTCCATAAAGATATATCACTTTAGAAATCCAGTGGTGGTCGCTATGAGTTGGAATCAACCCCACTGGTGTGAGTGTTTCAGTTAGCAGCCGAGTGCTTAGTCACTACCCTACCAGGGCACCTTCATATTCAAAAAGTGATATACTTTATCCTTCAATAATTGTATACAAAACTCAGCATAGTAGCAGTAATTAGTTAACATATACGCTTTTTGGTAACTTTCAAAATTAGGCAAATAATTTTCTTTTATGCAGAGCCCAAAATAGTGTAGAATAAAATACATGTTTTCAATGGAAATAATAACTTAAAGCTTTTTGGAGATAATCACTACAGTGATTTTAAGGTCAAGATATAACAATGACAAAAAGAAATATAATTTCTTGACGAAAAATAAATATCTCATGTAAGAAGTAGAAATTCTGAAATAACTTTTTGAGTGAGCAAAAATATGAAATCTGGGAAGGGTCATGCTACTTTCCATTTGCTGAGGGAAAAATGAGAAAGATTGTCAGCACCTGAGAGTCATTAGCTGGTCATGAGATAATTTTCTCCAACAGTTCCATTTTAACTTTGAAATAAATACAAATCACAAGTTCCCAACCAAGGCCAAACATTTTTTATTTTGTTCCTTGGATTTATTGGAAAAATCATGCGAGTAAATGTTATCCAAAAATATTTTGCCACATTTGGTAATTATTTTTAGATCACTGAACTTAAGCAGTAGGTTTCTTCTTCTTTCATAATTAAGAAGTTGACCTGAAAACTAATCATTATAATATAACCTCTGAAGTCCAAATTAAAATAATTCAGGTTATACTGTAATTTTAGCAAATACAGGGCTGAAGTTTATATTTGAACTCTGAATTACATGCAAGAGAGATAACCTGAAAATCCAAATGGAGATTTTGAGTGGGCATCCTGTTTCTACTTTCCTATAATAAGTCAAGATTGGAACTGAACTCATTCCTGTGGCTTCCATCCAAACAATAGACAGGCATATGGGGTGAACATTTACATAAGGTAGATACACTCCTTGGAGTGATAGATCAATCAGCAATCAGTGGGAGAACAGAAGTGCAGCATTTATAGAGGGGTGGGGGGAGGGCATGGGAAGGAGGGACACAGGGAAGAGGTAACTTTGGGGAGGAAGTCAAAACAGAACTGCTATGTTGTGGGGAATTGCAGTCAGTGTCGTGAAACAAAATGTGTATGAAATGCTGTATGGAAAATGAATTTGATCTGTAAACTTTCACCCAAATCACAATACAATTAAAAAAAAATAATAATAAGGAATCTACAAGACTATTGGCCCACATGAATCTAGTGTCTTCTAGGCTGATTCCAGAAGTACTAGATGGTGCTTGGCTTCCAACAACAACCATTCTGACCAGGGACAAAAATAGAAAGTCCTAGAGAGAATGGAACAAAAATGTAGAACAAAATTCAAATTCGTAAAAAAAAAAAAAAAAAAAAAAAAAAAAGACCAGACTTACTGGACTGGTAGACACTAGAGGAATCCCAGAGACTATTGCCCTAAGATACGCTTTTAACCTAGAACCAGAAGGCTGACAGTTTAAACTCACCAGCCACTCCTCGGAAGGAAGATTGGGCAATCTACTTCCATAGTGATATTGCCTTGGAAACTCAAGGAGGGGTGGCTATAATTTGTCTCCCAACTCCACGGCAGTGAGTTTGGTTTGGTTTGGTTTTGAAGCCACTCCTGGAGGTCCTTTCAAGCTAATAATAGATTGGCCTATAAAATAAACAATAACACTCATGAGGAATGTACTCCTTTAAACAATCAATTTTAGGAGACCAAATGGTCAACATTTACCCAAAAGCAAAGATAAGAAGACAAGGAGGGACAGGGAAATTGGATGGATGGAAACAGGGCAGATGAGGTAGAATTGATGAGAGTGCTGACACGTGGTGGGAATTGTCACCAATGTCAGGGAGCAATTTATGTATGAATTGTTGAAAGAGAATCTAATTTGCTATGTAAATTTTCACTTAAAACACAATAAAATATATATTAAAAAAAAAGGTTAAGTAAACAAATTGAAAAAAAAAAATGCTGTCCAGTTGGATCCAAGTCATAGCAACCCTCCATGGATTTCTGAGGCAGTATCTTACAGAAGTAGATTGCCCAATCTTCCAAATTGAAATGGTGACTTTATATATTCACAAAAAAATTTTATAAAAGGAAAAATCATTGATAAGGGAATTTGTAGGACCAGTGGAGAGTAAGTATAATTTCTTATAATTTCCACAACTACTATAATTGAGGACAGCTGTCCAGGATTTCAGTTAATAGCATGAATTTTACAGTAAGAGACCTGGGTTCAACTAATTGTCCTGTTATATAGTAGTAATTGACTATGATCTTGGGAAAATCTTTTAATCTCGCTTGGCTAATTTATTCATACTTAAAAGATATTTCTTACATTTAATGAGGATTATGTGGGAAAAAATGTAGATCAGGTGGCATAATACTTATCACATGTTTTTGCTGTTGTTAGGTACTGTCTAGTGGGCTGACTCACAGTGACCTTGCTTACAACAGAACGAAGCACTGCCTGGTCCTGTGCTATCCTCACAATCCCTGCTATGCTTTAGCCCATTGTTTCAGCCACCGTGTCAATCCATCTTATTGAAGGTCTTCCCCTTTTTCTCTGATCCTCCACTTTACTAAGTGTAATACCTTCTCCAGGGACTGGTCCCTTCTGACAACACAACCAAAGCAGATGAGATGAAGTCTGGCCATTTTTCCATCTAAGGAACACTCCAGCTGCACTTCATCCATGATGGATTTGTTGGTTCTTCTGGCAGTCCATGGTATGTTCAGCATTCTTCAGCAATGCCACAATTCAAAGGCATCAATTCTTCTTTGGTCTTCCTTATTCATTGTCCAACTTTCACATGCATATGAGGTGACTGAAAATACCATGTCTTGGGTTAGGTGCACATCTGGTGGCATAGTGCCTAAGACATCTGACTGCTAACCAGAAGGCTGGTGGTTCAATCCCACCAGCCACTCCTCAGAAGGAAGGTTGGGCAATCTACTTCCGTAGAGATATTGCCTCAGAAACCTAAGGAGGGGTCACTATGAGTCGGATCTGACTCCATGGCAGTGAATGAGTCTTCAAAGTGACATCTTTGCTTCTTAATACTTTAAAGAGATCTTTTGCAGCAGATTTGCCAAGTGCAACATGACTTCTGATTTCTTGACTGCTGTTTCCATGGGTGTTAATTGTGGATCCAAGTAAAATAAAGTCTCTGACAACTTCAATCTTTTCTCCATTTATCCTGATGCTGATTATTGGTCCAGTTGTGAGGATTTTTGTTTTCTTCATGTTGAGGTATAATCCATATGAAAACTCTAGTCTTTGATCTTCATCAGTAAGTGCTTCAAGGAAGGTTGTGTCATCTGCCTATCACAGGTTGTTAATGAGTCTCCCTCCAATCCTGACACCATCTTCTTCTTCATATAGTACACTTCCCGGATTATTTGCTCAGCACACAGGTTAAATAAGTATGGTGAAAGGATACAATCCTGACACACACCCTTCCTGATTTTAAACCATTCAGTATTCCCTTGTTCTGTTCAAATGACAGCCTCTTGGTCTATGTACAGGTTCCTCAGGAGCACAATTAAGTGTTCTGGAATTCCCATTCTTTGAAATATTATCCATAATTTGTTATGATCTACACAGTTGAATGCCTTTGCATAGTCATCAAACACAAGTAAACATCTGTCTGGTATTCTTTGCTTTCAGCCAAGATCCAACTGACATCAGCAATTACATCTCTCATTCCCCATCCTCTTCTGAATACAGCTTGACTTTTTGGAAGTTCCCTGTCAATATACTGCTACAACCATTTTTGTATTATCTTTAGCAAAATTGTACTTGCATGTGATATTATTGATATTGTCCATTGATTTCCACATTCTGTTAAATCGCCTTTCTTTATAATGGGCACAAATATGGGTCTTGTCCAGTCAGTTAGCCAGGTAGCTGTCTTTCAAATTTCTCAGCATAAATGAGTAAATACCTCCAGCACTGCATTCATTTGTTGAAATATCTCAATGGTATTCTGTCAATTTCTGGACCCTTGTTGTTACCCAATTCCTTCAGAGCAGCTTGGACTTCTTCCTGCAATACCATTGATTCTTGATCAAAGGATACCTCCTGAAATAGCTGAACATCAATTAATTCTTTTTGGTACAGTGACGCTGTGTATTCCTTCCATCTTCTTTCGATGCTTACTGAATTGTTCAATGTTTTGCCCATAGAATCCTTTAATATTGCAACTTGAGGCATGAATTTTTTTTCTTCAATTCTTTTAGCTTGAGAAATACCATGTGTGTTCTTCCCTTTTGGTCTTTGAACATTTCATTATATTAATTTACTTTGTCTTTGTAAGCCACTCTTCAAAAATTTCTGTTCAGCTTTTTTATTTTGTTATTGCTCCCATTCATTTTAGCTACTGTCAGTTCAAGAGCAAGTTTCAGAGTCTCTTCTGACATCCATTTCAGTCTTTTCTTCCTTTCCTGTCTTTTTAATGACTTTTTGCTTTTTGTGTGTATGTTGTTCTTGATATCATCCCATAACTCGTCTAGTCTTCAGTCATTGGTGTTCAGTGGTGTTCTTCAGATGGTCTCTAAATTCAGGTGGTATATAATGAAGTTTATATTTTGGCTCTTGTGGACTTGTTTTCTTTTCTTCAGCTTCAGCTTGAACTTGCATATGAGTATTTGACAGTCTGTTCCACAGTCAGCTCCTGACCTTGTTTTGGCTGAAGATATTGAGCTTCTCCATAACTTTTTTCACAGATGTAGTTGGTTTGATTTCTGTGTATTCCATCTGGCCCAGTCCATGGGTGTAGCTGTTATTTATGTTGTTGAAAAAAAGATATTTGCCTTGAATAAGTCATTGCTCTTGCAAAATTCTATCATGCACTCTCTACTGTCATTCTACCATCAAGGCCATATTTTCAAACCACCAATGATTCTTCTAGGTTTCCAACTTTTGCATTCTAAGCACCAGTAATTATCACTACACCTTGATTGCATGTTTGGTCAATTTCAGACTGCAGAAGTTGAAAAAAAATCAATTTCTTCATCTTTGGCTTTAGTTGTTGCTGTGAAATATGAATAATATTTGTATTAATTGATCCCCCTTGAAAGTGAATGGATATTATTCTATCACTGACAGCACTTTATTTCAGGATAGGTCTTGGAATGTTCTTTTTGATGATGAATACAACGCCAATTCTCTTCAATTTGTTATTCCTGGAATAGTATATCATGTGAGTGTCTGATTCAAAATGGCCAATATCAGTCACTCACTAGTGTCTGGGATATCAATCTTTATCTGTTCCATTTCATTTTTGACAACTTCCAGTTTTCCTAGATTCATACTCCATGCATCATCTATGTTCTGAGTATTAATGAATGTTTGCAGCTGTTTCTTCCCATTTTGAGTTGTACCCCATCAGTAAAGGAAAGTTGCAAAAGCTTTACTCCATCCATGTCCTTAAGGTCAACTCTACTTTAAAGATGCAGCTCTTCCCCATTTACTTCAAAAATGCCTAACTCACTGCCGTCAAGTCTAATCCAACACATAGCGACCCCTCCTTGAGTTTCCGAGGCAGTATTTCTATGGAAGTAGATTGCCCAGTCTTTCTTCTGAGGAGTGGCTGGTGGGTTTGAACCCCTAGCCTTCTGGTTAGCAGTCAAATGCCTTAGGCACTACACCACCAGAGCTCCCCCCCCCCATTTACTTAGAACATAGTAAATGATTAGTAAGTGTTAGTTGTTATTATTTATGATAGATGTTCAAAATGAAAATGAATAACATTCTCTAAGATTCTGTACTACCTTCTAAATCAAAGAAGTGTGGTCTATGTTTAATAGTAGTTTTAATATGACATATTTCATTGTACTTTTTAATTTTGAAAATAGGCTATCTGAATATGCTATCTTTTTAAGTTATTCAAAGCAATGAATTGAAACATTCTATTCCAAGAATTTTAGATTAAGAAAAACTAGTTTAAATAGTGGATACACTATAAGTTCTAAAAAAAATTGTTGTTGTTGTTGTTATGTACCATCGAGTCGGATCTGACTCATAGTGACCCCTCCTTGGGTTTCCGAGGTAGTATCACTATGGAAGTAGATTGCCCAATCTTCCTTCCAAGGAGTGGCTGGTGGGTTTGAACCCGCCAGCCTTCTGGTTAGCAGTCAAGTACCTTAGGCACTATGCTACCAGAGCTCCCAAACTGTATGCAATCCAATCATTTTCTAATATCACAGGAAATTTCCATAATTGGTATGATAATCACCACATCTGTTCATTAAATCAAGTTCTGAAGTACATTTACTTGGCAAATGAGTATTTCAAGTCATAAACTAAACCTGAAAGTAATCAAACAATCTTTCATCATGATACATTTAACACTTAATTCCAAATAATCTTCTCCCAAATTGTTCCAATTTATATTTTTAAAAATATTTTGTATCATCTGCCTCCTTGGATATCTTTCTTAAATAAAAATCTTAACAAATAAATTCCACAAAATATCTACCATATAAATCATTCAGCAGGTAATTCAATCCAATATACACTTATAGAGAAATTGTTTTATATAACATATGACCTAAATGATAGAGGATAATCAATTTTCGAGAAGACCCAATTGAATGGAAGATAAACATGTTAGTTATACAAAGCAGATTATAATAGGCTCTACAAGGAAATAAGCAGAATGAGGAAAAGAGTAGTAGTAGATTGATCAAAGAGATCAGAAAAAGTCTCACATCTGAGCCAGACCTTGATTTTGACAGATAAAGGCTGGGAGTAGAATGGCATAGGAACCACAAGAAGAGAGATGTTGTTGGAGCTTCCTTTCCTGGATAGACCAAACCCAAGTAGAGGTTTATGGCTTATTTTTTAAAAAATGCTTAGGATTGTAGTTTCAATATATAAAACTGAAAACACTTATATTATAAATGATCTTGAATACTAAGAAGAAATGTGAATTTTATATTGTAAGTAGTTCATTATAATTAATAATGTAGTTAATGTAAAAGATAAGCAATGAGGAAACCTAGTCTACACTCTACTACCTTTTAGCTTGTAGGCAAGTCACTTAACAGCTCTAGGCACTGGTTCCCTCTTTTGTGTGTGTGTGTGTGGGGGGGGGGACCTGAGAGTTGGCCTAGATGATGAAAAGTTCCTTTAGGCACAAGAGTAATATAATTCTATGATTCAGTATAAAACTTTGGAACCTCCTTAAATTATTCTTTCAATATTATGCAGAAGGTAAAAATTTAGAATGCTACTACTATCCTTGTGGTTGTTAAAAATATAGGTAGATTTATAAAAACAAAAAATGAGCACTCCTGAGGCTGCTTATATACAACTGAACACCTCATAGAAGTTCCTTGGTTTGGAGGTATAGGGTTGCGGTTTCATGGGACATTGGGTTAATTGACCTAATAATGTGTTTATGTTTCTGTTCATTGCATAGTGTCTGGGGTTTTAAAAGCTTGCAAAGCACAACAATTTGTCTCTATTTGCCTGGAACAACAGAGACAGAGAGAAAATCAGGAGGAGGAGGAGGATATGGAATGTGTGGCTAATTGCTCCATAAACAACTGCACCTTTTGTCATGAGAGGAGAAGAATTGGATGGTGTCCAGCTACCATTACTGAACATTTTGATCAAGGATTCTATAGAAGAATCCTGATCTGAAGGGGGAAAATTCAGAACAGAATTTTAAATTCTCACAGACTCCAGACTTCCTGGGACAAGGAGGCTGAATGAACCCCTGAAACTATTGCCCTGAGATAATCATTAAAACTTAAAAATTCCCCTGAAATCTTCTTAAAACCAAACAATAGTTTAGCTTAACAAGTAAAAAATGTCTACCTTGATAAGAACTATCTATATGGGATCAAAGTGACAACAGCAACTAGAAAAATTATATAGGAATCTTTGGGAAGAGTGAGTTTATGTTAATATGGGAGGAACAACTCAGAAAAGGAGGGTGAGAATGGTTGCACAACTCAAAGAATGCAATCTGTCACTGAACTGTATGTGTAGAAACAGATGAATTTATGTATGTCTTGCTGTGTTCATTTTCATAAATAAAATTATATATATATAGGTATATATATAAAATTCTGACTCTAAGTTTCTAATAGTCATTGTTTTCTTCCTGAGGACCAAATCTATTTCCCAAAGAAAGTTTATTCTGTCCCTTCCAATATAGCACTTTCTTTTTCGCCAGGATCTCAAATGCTTTGAAAAATTTTCCCATTGAAAACCAGCTCCTGAAACATAACAGCAGCATTCCATTATTAAATAAAAACGATTTATGTGAGACTGCGCCCAAGTAATGACTAATTAATAAAGGAGGAAAAAAGAGGGGCCTGAGTCTGCACAGTGTGCTGAGATCAGCCAGAAGTTGTTGGCTGCTGCATTACATTCCACTCAGGGACCAAAACCCAACCCAACCCACTGCCATCAAGTCGATTCCAACTCATAAGAACCATATAGGACAGAGTAGACCTGCCCTATAGGGTTTCTAAGGCTGTAATTCTTTACAGAAACAGACTGTCACATCTTTCTCCCATGGAGTACCTGGTGAGTTGGAACTGCCTTATGCTTTAACCATTGTACCACCAGAGCTCCTTCATTCAGGGAAGGTGCTGATAGATACAGTGAGGGGAAATCTTCCCTGCATACAGAACTTCAGGTCATTCATCTGGGTGTCCAGATTACACAAAAGCAAAACTGGCCTGGTATATTATCTATTTGCTTTGGCCACATTCCTCCAGCTACTTTGGGTGGTAATGCAAATTAGGGATAGCCCCTAACTGAATCACTGAGTTTAAGGGCTGAAAAGGATGAACCCAAAGACACAGAGCCCCAGGCACCACCTAAACATATCGATTATTTTGATTTGCTGCTTCTCCGCCAGGCAATACTGTCAGTGTTTCACCTTTAAATCCTTAGTGAAAATCAGTACTGGGAGAAGTAACCCTCCACCCCAAGAGTTTGGGAAGAGAAGGGGGAGAAATGAATATCAAAGAATAACCATGTGTTTTCATCGACACCCCTTGCCATCAAAGCTTTTGCTTTGCCCTT
The DNA here is from genome assembly GCF_000298275.1 of Orycteropus afer afer. Classification (NCBI taxonomy): domain Eukaryota; kingdom Metazoa; phylum Chordata; class Mammalia; order Tubulidentata; family Orycteropodidae; genus Orycteropus; species Orycteropus afer. Next base: position 4,159,593 of record NW_006921751.1, read on the forward strand.
ATAATATTCTGCAGTAGCCTGGATTGATGCCTCCAACTTTGGCAGTGTAGCCATAGGTGATGACTGTTACAGGGTAATGCTGGAGAAAAGAAAGAGCAAAACTTAAAAAGCTTTCCTCCAACTAACCCTCTAGTACCTAAGACACTTGACTGCTAACCAGAAGGCTGGCAGTTCAAACCCACCAGCCACTCCTTGGAAGGAAGGTTGGGCAATCTACTTCCGTAGTGATACTGCCTCAGAAACCCAAGGAGGGGTCTCTATGAGTAGGGTCTGACTCGATGGCACATAACAACAACAACACAACAACCCTGCTTCCTCCTCATCATCCCTGGCACACAAAGCATTTAAGATAGCCTTAATTCTCTACAGAGTTTCTCGTTTTCCCATATAGCTATATAGTTTCTCTAGGGTTCGGAAGGAAGGTTGGGCAATCCTACTTCCGTAGTGATACTGCCTCGGAAACCCAAGGAGGGGTCGCTATGAGTCGAGGCCGACTCGACAGCACATAACAACAACAACAACAAGGGTTAATGAAAGGAGCTCTAGTGGTGCAATGATTAAGGCATTTGGCTGATAACCAAAAGGTCAGTGGTTTGAACCCACCAACTGCCTGTGGAAGAAAGATGGGGCAGTCTGTATCGGTAAAAATGTACAGCCTTGGAAACCCAGTGGGGTTGCTATGAGTCATAATCTACTCAATGGCAATGAGTTTAGTTTACAGCATTAGTTACGTTGGTGGGAGCTTGCAGTTCTTGCTGCTTTCTATTTTGGTCAGCACTGGAACTCTCAAATGCTCATGACTCCAATGCCTGGCTCATAGTTAGTTAGCTCTTAAATGTTTAATTAATATGGAAAGATAAATCCTGGCAACTGAGCCCTGAAATTAGGATTCTGAAAGTCCACTTTCAAATGAAAGAAGTGCTGAGACTAACAAAAGCTAATATTTTCTTCGAGCCTGACACTATTGTAAGTGCTTATTTCTTTAAGTGAGACAATACATGTAATTAAATGAAACAACCACTACTTCCCTCTGTGTTCTGAGTGGGAAATAAGAAAAAAGAAGCATCCTTCTTTACCATAAAAACATATAATTTAAGTGCTCACTATGTTTAATGATTTACCTAACAGAATTAGTATCTTCCAAATATATTTAGTTAACCAGTACTCATTTTTTCCTAGAAAAAGGAAGATGCTTTTAGTTTTTCTGAAAATTTATTTTCATGAAATATATATTTTCATAATATATATATATTTTTTCACCCAAAAACTGTCACTGAGTCAATTCTGACTCATAGTGACCCATATTGGGTTTCCAACGCTGTAAATCTTTACAGAAGCAATCTGTCTCACCTTTCTTCCACAGAGCCACTGGTGGGTTTGAACCACCAACCTTTTGGTTGGCAGCCAAGTGCCTTAACCTAGTAGGTTGGTGGTTTGAACCCACCATCTGCTCCATGGAAGAAAGGTGAGGCAGGCTGTTTCCATAAAGATTTATAGCTTTGCAAACCCAATGGGGGTTGCTATGAGTTGGAATCAACTTGATAGCAGTGAGTTTTGTTTTATAAATTTTTTATAAGTTTGGAAATTATACACACACACATCCCACTTAGTGCAAATTAATTTTCTAAGAATTTCTAATTTTCCTACAAAAACAGTTATTAGATAATATCCTGGCTGCTGTTGCCTTAGAGATACAGTATAAGTTTGTGGCCCATTTATTTATATCCCAGAAGCAGTCCTTGGACTGAAATAGCGGTAATAAAGAGGACACTTTCCCAAAGGTCTATGAGTTCCTGCAGGCTACACATAAATACTCTGTATAGGCTGCTAAATCACTGATTACACTAAATACTTACAAATGAAAACCACTGAATAAAACAACTTAGGAAACATATTTTCCCTGCATTGTAGTTGTGCTCACTGATGATGACACTAAAATTTTCAAATACTATGAAAATAAAATTCAGACAGACAACTTTTAATAGTATTTTGTTTCCTCAGATATAATCCTGAGAAGAATGGTTGTGAAGCTGGCAAACAGTATGGAAATTTTAGAAACTACTGATGGTGCTTCATTTAGAAATTATCTTCCCTTCATTCAAGGTAAAACACATTAAAATTAAGCTCACTCAAATCCATTCTAAAATCTTCATAAAGCCTGTGGTTGCTAAGTTCAATTTTAAAAAATGTTACCAACTACTGGGTTTGCTAAAATGATGTATACACAGAATTTGAAAAAATCTGAATGCATTGTCCTATCTGATGTGGGTCTTCAAAATGATGAGTTTTGTACAAATTCACTTTCCTGTATACAATTACCTTAAGTTCCAAGAGGAGAAATTAACTCCATCTACAAACTAATTGAAAAAATGGTCTTTTATTGAAATTTGTCCCTTGACTAAGAAAGAGTTATATTGATTGCTCCTCCACCAATGAAAGAATAGATTAAAACTTTCCAATCAATAACTTTAAAGTATATTTCAACAAATTTGCAATAAGTTTCAAAGTTTAGTAATTATTCAATTTATATCCTTATGAGTATACCTGTGAGTATTTTTTAAACCTTAAAATATTTCACTCACAGTTGTAGATCATGAAATAAATGTACTAGGATACAATCAGAAAAAACAAGTCATATTTTATGAAATGTATGTACGTATTTAAGTATATATATATTTACACAGTCCTGGTTGGTGTAGTGCCTAAGGCATTTGACTGCTAACCAGAAGGCCGGAGGTTCAAACCCATCAGCCACTCCTCAGAAGGAAGAATGGGCAATCTACTTCCATAGTGATACTGCCTCGGAAACCCAAGGAGGGATCACTACAAGCTGAAATTGACTCAACAGTGGTGAGTTTGGTTTTTTTGGTGGTGGTGGTGGTGGCGTAACAGTTAAGTGCTTGCCTGCTAACTAAAAGGTCAGCAGGTTAAATCCATCAACCCTCTACCAGATAAAAGAATTGGTGATCTGGTCCAGTAAAGATTATAGCCTAGGAAACCCTATGAAGAAGTTCTACTCTGTCATACAGGGACACTATGAGTCGAAATCAACTCTATGGCACAAAGTACAATATATATATTTAGTGTGTGTGTGTGTGTGTATATATAAAGATATATATATATATGCCAGTGAAAACTTTATGACTAGCAGCAGAACGTTTTCTGACATAATGTCAGAAGAGCCCCTCAGGTTGGAAGACACTCAAAATGTGACAGGCAAAGTGTTGCCTCCTAAAATATAGTAGACCTTAATGATGTGGAGGGAGCTCTGGTGGCATAGTGCCTAAGGCACTAAGGTCATATTTTGGCTCTTGTGGACTTTT
>NW_006921751.1:4163015-4166194 GCF_000298275.1 Orycteropus afer afer
ATATATAATGTAAATATTTATAAATACATATCAATCACCAGTCCACAATCAATGCCTTTGAAAGCTTGTTGTTATTGTTGTTATGTGCCATCAAGTTGGCCCTGATTCATAGCGACCCCTCCTTGGGTTTCTGAAGCAGTATCACTACGGAAGTAGATTGCCCAACCTTCCTTTTGAGGAGTGGTTGGTGGATTTGAACCACCAGCCTTCCAGTTAGCAGTCAAGTGCCTTAGGCACTATGTTACCAGAGCTCCCACCCTTGGAAGCAGCAGTCAAGAAATCAAATTTGCATTGAGCAAAACTACTGCAAAAAACCTCTTTACAGTGTTAAAAAGCATAGTTGTTTCTTTGAGGACTAAGGTGATGCTGACTCAAGGCATGATACTTTCAATCACCTCTATGTATGCAAAAGCTGGACAATGAATAAGGAAGACCGAAGAATTTATAGCTTTGAATTTTGGTGTTGGTGAAGAATGTTGAATATACCATGGACTTCCAGAAGAATAAACATGTCCGTCCTGGAAAGAGTATGACCAGAAATGTTCCTTGGAAGCAATAAGACTTGGTCTCACATACTTTGGACATGTTATCGGGAGAGACCAGTTCCTAGAGAAGAGCATCATGCTTGGTAAAGTAGAGGTTCAGCAATAAAGAGGAAGATCTTCAATGAAATGGATTGACACAGAGGCTACAACAATGGGCTCAAATATAGCAATAATTGTGAGGATGGCACAGAACCAGGCAGTGTTTCATTCTATAGTGCATAGGGTTGCTGAGTCAGAAGTGACTCAACTGCACCTAGCAACATATGTATACATACACATATATAACATATACATAGTATATATGTACACTCATAACAGAAGATCCCTAGTTAACACAAACAGTTTGTGTCCAACTACTGATCTAAAGGCTGGTGGTCTGAACCCAGTGGCATCATGGAAGAAAGTCCTGGTGATCTGATTCCATAAAGATTGCAACTAAGAAAATCTTATGGAGCAGTTCTACTCAATGGTAACATGTTTGTGTTTTGGATATATGTATATATCAAGCCATATAAAATTATCACTTTCATAGGTCAAAAAAATGAATAACTACAATTTCATATAGTTCAAGTTAATATATATACGTGTTGTTGTTGTTGTTAGATGCTGTTGAGTCATTTCTGACTCATAGAGACCCTATGTACAACAGAACAAAACACTGCCTGGTCCTGTGCCAGCCTCATGATCCTTGCTATACCTGAGCTCATCGTTGCAGCCACTATATCAGTCCATCTCATTGAGGGACTTCCCCTTTTTTGTTGACCCTCCACTTTACCAAGCATGATATTCTTCTCCAGAGAATAGTCCCTTCTGACAACATGACCAAAGTAGGTCAGACAAAGTCTGGCCTTTCTTGCTTCCAAAGAGCATTCTGGCTGCACTTCTTCCAGGACAGATTTTTTTAGTTCTTTTAGCACTCCATGGTACTTTCAGTATTCTTCACCAACACCACAACTCAAAAGCATCAACTCTTCTTCGGTCTTCCTTATGCATTGTCCAGCTCTCACATGCGTATGAGTTGATTGAAAATACAATGGCTTGGGTTAGGTGCACCTTAGTCTTCAAGGAGATATCTTTGCTCTTCATCACTTGAAAGAGGTCTTTTGCAGCAGATTTGCCCATGCAATACATCATCTGATGTCTTGACTGCTACTGCCATTGGTGTTGATTGTAGAACCAAGTCATATGAAGTCTTTGACATCTTCAATCTTTTCTCCATTTATTGTGATGCTCCTTATAGTTCCAGTTGTGAAGATGTTTTTTGTTTTCTTTATATTCAGGTGTAATCCATACTGCAGACTGTAGTCTTTAATCTTCATCAGGAAGTACTTCAAGTCATCCTCACTTTCAGCAAGCAAAGTGGTGTCATCTGCATATCACAGATTGTTAATGAGTCTTCCTCCAATCCTGATGCCATGCTCTTCTTCATATAATTTGGCTCCTCAGATTATTTGCTCAGCATACAGATTGAATAAGTATGGTGAAAGGATACAACCCTGATGCACTCCCTTCCCGATTTTAAGTCATGCTGTATCCCCTTGTTCTGTGTAAACAACAGCCTCCTGGTCCATGTACAGGTTCCTCATGAATACAATCAAGTGTTCTGGAATTCCCATTCTTCTCAATGTTATCCATTACTTTTTATAACCCATAAAATCGAATGCTTTTGCATAGTCAATAAAACACAAGTAAACATCTTTCTGATATTCTTTGCTTTCAGCCAAGATCCATCTAATATCAACAATGTATCCCTTGTTCCATGTCCTCTTCTGAATCCAGCTTGAATTTCTGGAAGTTCTCTGTCAATATACTGCTGCAACTGGTTTTGAATTATCTTCAGTAAGATTTTACTTGCCTGTGATATTAATGATATTGTTTAACAATTTCCACATTCTGTGGGATCACCTTTCTTTGGAAAGGGTACAAATATGGATCTCTTCCAGTTAGTTGGCCAGGTAGCTGTCTTCCAAATCTCTTGGCATAGCTGAGTGAGCGACTCCAGCGCAGCAGCTGTTTGTTGAAACATCTCAGTGGGTAGTCTATCAATTCCTGGAACCTTGTTTTTCAGCAATTCCTTCACTGCAACTTCACCTTCTTCCTTCAGTACCATTGGTTCTTGATCATATGCCACCTCCTGAAATGGATGAAGATCAGTCAGTTCTATTTGAATACACAGTGACTCTGTGTATTCCTTCCATCTTCTTTTGATGTTTCCTGCATCATTCAATTTTTTTGCATAGAATCTTTCAATATTGCAACTTGAGGTTTGATTTCTTTCTTCAATTCTTTCAGCTTGAGAAATGCCAAGAACATTCTTCCCTTTTGGTTTTCTAACTCCAGGTCTTTGTGCATTTTGTTATAATAATTGACTTTGTCTTCTCAAGCTGCTCTTTGAAATCTTCTGTTCAGCTCTTTCATCTTGTCATTTCTTCCATTTGCTTTCGCTACTCTCCATTTGAGGGCAAGTTTCAGAGTCTCTTCTGACATCCGTTTTGATCTTTTCTTCCTTTCCTGTCTTTCTAATGACCTTTGCTTTCTTCAAGGATGATGTTCTTGATGTCATCCCACAATTCCTCTGGTTTTTGGTCATTGGTGCTTAATGTGTCAAACTCATTCTTTAGATGGTCTCTGCAG
>NW_006921751.1:4166742-4168728 GCF_000298275.1 Orycteropus afer afer
CTGGAGGGAGGCAACATGTCTGGCCTGGCAGTAATAGGCCTTGGGTTACTGCTGGTAACCCTGTCTTCCCTTTGTGGAATTAGAGGAGGTCGGAACATGTGGCCTCCTTGTCGTTTTTGCAGTCTCTAAATTCAAGAGGGATAAAATCAAGGTCATATTTTGGCTCTTGTGGACTTGTTGTAATTGTCTTCAACTTCAAGTTGAACTTGCATATATAAGCAGTTGATGGTCTGTTCCATAGTTAGCTCCTGGCCTTGTTTTAGCTGAAGATATTGAGCTTCTCCATCGCCTCTTGCCACAGATGTAGTCAGTCAGATTCCTGTGTACTCCATCTGGTGAAGTCCACGTGTATAGCCACCATTTGTGTTGTTGGTAAAAGGTATTTGCAATGAATAAATTGTTGGTCTTGCAAAACTCTATCATTCTATCTCTAGCTTTATTTCTATCACCAAAGCCATATTTTCCAATTACCGATGACTCTTCTTTGTTTCCAACTTTTGTATTCCATTCACCAGTGATCATTAACACGTCTTGATCCCACGTTTGGTCAGTTTCAGACTGCAGAATTTGGTAAAAATCTTCAATCTTCTCATCTTTGGCTCTGGTGGTTGGTGCGTAAATTTGAATAACAGTAGTATTAATGAGTCTTCCTGGTAGGTATATGGATATTATCCTATCACTGAAAGCACTGTACTTCAGGATAGATCTTGAAACATTCTTTGTGATGATTAATGCCACACCATTCCTCTTCAATTTGTCATTCCCAGCATAGTAGGTCATATTGTTGTCTGATTCAAAATGGCCAAAACTGGTGCATTTCAGCTCATTAATGTTTAGGATATCGATCTTTATGTGTTCCATTTCATTTTTGACAGCTTCCAATTTTCCTACATTCGTATTTCATATATTCCATGTTCTGATTATTAATGGATGTTTGCAGCTGTTTCTTCTCATTTTGAGTCATGCACATCAGCAAATGGAGGTCCTGCAAGCTTTACTCTATCCACATCACTAAGGTCAGCCCTGCTCTGAGGAGGCAGCTCTTCCCCAGTTGTATTTTGAGTGCCCTCTGACCTGAGGGGCTCATCTTCCCACGGACAAAGTTTTAAGGCTCTTCATAAAGTTTTCCAGTATTATATCAGACAATGTTTCACTGCTATTCATATGGTTTTCACAGGCCAGTTCTTTGAGAAGTGGATGGCCTCTTCCTTCTTCTGAGTCTCTCTTATATGTAACATATTCACAAATGTAAGCAAATGGATTGTAGTATAAAATGTATTCCTACTGACAAAAAGAAAAAAATCACTGCAAAACATTATGCAGTTCCTTAACTTTTATATGTTATGAAATGGGTTGTATTTGAAAATGTCTTGTGAATATTAACAGTATCTTAATAAATACATTCTGTTCAATAGAAAAAGTTCTTTGAAACCATTTAATGAGTGGAGAAAGAACATAATGAAAGGACTCTGGGTTAAAAAAAGATTGGAATCAAAACTATGAAATAAATTTTTACTATAACACACTTATATTCTTAACTTTTTGAATATAAATCTTTTCTTTGATTTTAGTTTTATTTTCAAGAATATGAGGAAAAACTATCACTATATGAATCAGCAACCAGAGAGGAATATAGCCATATGGCCTTTAAAACCCTCATTATAAAAGCTTTGCCAACTATAAAATTTTAGTTTAAAATCTCTAAATATCTTCTTTCAATATCATTTTGTCTATTCCTAGATCCTTTATACAGTACCATACTCTACGAAGAGGTATATGTGATGAGTATTCTCCAATTACAAGCATAAAGAGAAATGCTTTATAGCTAGCAAGAGCAAGGATTATGCCCAGCACTTCACATTTTCTAGTCCTATTTTCTTTTTCTGTCATTATCTACTTCTGTTTCTTTGATGTGTATTGTTAAGAAGCATTTTATTCATTTATTTATTTATGCATTTTATTGAAATATAATTTATGTACAGTGAA
>NW_006921751.1:4170643-4180632 GCF_000298275.1 Orycteropus afer afer
TCTTCCTCAGGGATGTGTTTTGGGTCTGTATCCTGGTCCCTTGTTTCTTCTGCTTTATCTTGCTTCTTTGTGTGGACTGTGATGCTCTGTTGTCTCTGAGGCATTGTGACGTTTTTGTGTTTATATTTAATTGGTGATTATATGTTTGAGTGACTTGCCTACAATTTTTGTTTTCTTTATTTTGTTTGTATGTTATCTATACAGGCAGGGTACTACTGTGCTGTGCTCCTCTATTCACCAGTTGACAGCACTTATACACTCACCGCCTGTCTCCTTTCCTGTTGTCAGCCTCTCGTATGTCCTTGCCAACCCTGACAAACAGAGCCTGTTCTTAGGTCCCTGGTATCTGAATGAGAATGCTATCACTTTAAAATCCAAAATGGTTGCCACTTGTAAACATTGAAAATGGCTGCGCCCTCGGTCACTTTAAATATCCAAAATGGCTGCCACATGTAAACAATCAAAATGGCTGCGCCCTTCGGACAGCAGAAAGTCCACAGCTCAGGTGGTCTCCCTTCTTGCTGTTCCCCTTCCTACTCATAGGCCACCAGAGCAGTTGTCCCTGCAGCCCTTAGTGACCAGGACTGATCTTTAGGTCAATTCTCGGGTCCCAACACCACTTGGAAATATTCAGGATATTGGTCTCATCAGAGTAGCTGACAGTCCGCAACTCTGACTGTCTCTGTACTCACTGTTTTCATTCAGGTTTTTCCACTAGTTGGTGCCTAATCCACTTCTGTATAGTTCCTGTCAAAGCTCAGGGTTCCAGGATTATCTTCTGTATCTCTGTCAATTGTTTTTTTTTTTTTTCTTTGTTGAAGAGGGTCTGTGTCACTTGTCTGCCTATTCCTCTATCTTACTGGAAGTTCAGGAAGCATATTATTAACAAGGTTGGAGAATTAGGAAGTAAATCCTAATTAAATGTATTTTTCTTCTTTTTAGTAAGGGCTCCTATATCAGGACTTTTGTAATTGCTACTCCCTCTTCTTTAAATGCTCTTCACTAGATCTTCTGGTGCACTGGTTAAATAAAGCATTCAGATGGTTGGAACCCACCAGCTGCAGAGAACAGTGAGACAATCTGCTTCTATAAGGATTTATGGCCTTGGAAACCCTATGGGGCAATTCTACTCTGTCCTGTAGGGTATGAGTCAGAATCAACTTGATGGCAGTGGGTTTGGTGGGGTTTTAAGCTTTTTATTTTATTGTATTGTACTAGATCTTCCTATAGATGCCCCTTGTATCATTTAGGCCTGAGTGCAAATATCACTCTTCTGAGAAGCTTCTCTACCCAACCTAGCTAAAAAGTAGCACTCTTCTCCACCATCCATCCCAACAAATCTTTTTCCCATTATCATTTTTTTTCTTACATCATACATAATCATCCAAAAATTATGTTATTGATTTTTTTAATGTATATACTGTTTTGAATTATTAGAATGTAAGATCTTTAGGGGTAGACCTGTATCTCTAGTGCCTACAATAGGATATCCACTCATTACACTCAGTAAATACTTGTTTAATAACTAAATAAAAGTGATTTGATAACCTGATAGATTTTATTTTATTTTGATATGTTGACCTGGAGGTGCAGTAGTTAATGCAGTCAGCTTTTAGCCAAAAGTTTGGCAGCTACAACTCAATAGTTGCCCCACAGGAGAAAGATACAAGAGTCTGCTTCCAAAAGTTTATAGCCTTGGAAACCCTATGGGACAGTTCTACTCTGTCCTATCAACTCGATGGCAGTAGATTGATTGGTTTGACTTTTTTTTTTTTTTTTAAGCTTTTTATTGTGATTTGAGTGAAAGTTTACAGAGCAAATAGTTTTCCATTAAACAATTCATACACATTTTGTTTCATGTCATTGACTGCATTCCCCACAATTTAACATTCATTCCACATCCTCCCTGTGTTTCCATTCTTCCTTTTTTCTAACTCTTCTTGCCTTCTGAACTTTGTCCTTGGCAAATGCTATTATTTTGATCTTCAATGGTCAGTTGTTCTAAGGAGTAATAGTCACATGTAAGGAATAAAATCCATTGTTGGAAACTTGGTAGGAATAGTGAGTATCTTTAGTATTTGAACCAAGGCCTGACCTCTCTCTCTCTCTACCCTCCCACCTCAGTGAAATGGAAATTCCACTTCAAGTTGACATATAGGAATTTCTCATCCTGTCCCCAGCTCCCGGTTCCTGAGTTTATGTTTCAGGTGAGTGAAGTACAGAGGTGGGCCTACCTTCTTCTGCTCTGCCTCCACTTATGGGATGGAGGATCTACCTTGGGCATCACACTGCTATGTTACTGGTGCCTCATGCACGCTTTACCTGGCTCATGGGGCAGGGGCTCCGTAATAGGAGAGGTAAGCCAAGGAGACTTATGGCTGCTGCTCCTTCCTCCACTGAGCACTCAATTCCCAAAGTAATTGTCACTCAGAGAGAAGAGTACCTCACTACTTTGCCAAAATGATACAGGGAAAGAGACAATTGGCAGGAGCCCTCCTGGGAGCTCTGGTAGCATAGTGCCTAAGGCACTTGACTGCTAACCAGAAAGCTGGGGCTCAAACCCATCAGCCACTCCTCGGAAGGAAGATGGGGCAATCTACTTCCATAGTGATACTTCCTCGGAAACCCAAGGAGGGGTCACTATGAGTCAGGTCCGACTTGATGGTGCATAACAACAACAACAACAACTCCTGGGGTCAAAACAAATCTCAAATACTGACTTTGGAAACTATCCTTTCAAAGGAGCCTGAATTTGACTGGATCCATTTTTAGAGCAATATATACTCCCAGGACATTGTTAAAAACAACAGAACAATCATAAGGCAACTAGTTCAGTTTAACATCTGGGTGTGATCAGGGAAAGAGACAATCAGAGCCCTGCCAAAGCCAATATCATCCCAGGGTGACTGTGATGTTAAGGTTGCGTGTCAAATTGGCTGGGCCATGATTCTCAGTGGTTTAGCGGTTATGATGTAGTTTGTACAAGTTATGTCATGATGTAGTTATTCTCCATGATGAGAGCTGATATAATGGAATCACCTCCATGATGAGATCTGTATGATCTCATCAGTTAAAAGGACATTTCATCATGGGTGTGGCCTCCATCCAATATATATGGATGTCTTGGCAAAACTCTATGGCTTTTTGCCCAATATGGATCCTGCATCTGGCTCATCATCATCTGACCTCAGTTCTTTGGACTTGAGCAGCAGCCTAGCATATAGCTGCTAATCTTGGTATTCATTAGTCTCTGCAGCCTGTGAGCCAGCAGCCTGCCATCTTACTTGCCAAATTTGTATTCATCAGCCTCCACCAGCCTGCTGTTTGATCTGCTGATCTTAGATTTGTCAGCCCCCACAGTTTCTGAGTTATGAGAAGCTTTCAGCTTGACATCTGATCCACGGACTTGGGGCTTTTCAGCCTGTACAACCACATGAGCCATTTCCTTGAGATAAATCTCTCTTTCTCTCTCTCCTTCTCTTTCTCTCTATAACCAAAAAAACAAACTGACTGCCGTCTAGTCAATTCCAACTCGTAGTGACCCCCTTTGGGCTTCCAAGGTGGTAAATCTTTATGGAAGTAGATTTCCCAGTCTTCTTCTGAGGAGTGGCTGGTGGGTTTGAACTGCCAGCCTTCTGGTTAGCAGTCAAATGCCTTAGGCACAACACCACCAGAGCTTCATATATATATATATGGCAATCTACTTCCATAGCGATTGTTGTTGTTGTTGTTATGTGCTGTGGAGTCAGACCGACTCATAGCAACCCCTCCTTGGGTTTCTGAGGCAGTAGCACTACGGAAGTAGATTGCCCCATCTTGCTTCTGAGGAGTGGTTGGTTGGTTTGAACCGCCAGCCTTCTGGTTAGCAGTCAAGTGCTGTAGCACTATGCTACCAGAGCTCCCTTCCATAGAGATACAGCCTTGGAAACCCAAGGATGGGTCGCAATGAGTTGAATCAACTTGATGGCAGTGAGTATGGTTTTTTTTTTTTTTTTTTTTTTTATGATGGAAGTATTTCATCAAATATGGAATAGAATATCAATAAAGAGATACAAATTACAAGAAAACAGATGAAATTTCTGAAACTGGAAGGATAATCACTGAAATGAAAAATTTACTGGAGTCTCTCAACAGTAGATTTGAACTGATAGAAGAAAGAAATCACAAAGTTAGAGATATATTGAGGTCATGCAAGCCAAAGAAAGAGAGAAAAAAGAATGAAGAAAGACTAACACAGCCTCAGAGAAATGTGGGACATCATAAAGTGTCCTGATATACACATAATGGGAGTACTCAGCAAGCAGAAAAAGGAGCAGAAAAAAACATGCAAAGAAATGACTGAAAACTACCCCCCAAAAAAAAAATACATTAAACTACAAACCCTGAAAGCTCAAGAAAATTGGAAAAGCACATGGAGAGCCACAAACAGACATATCATAGTAAAAATCCTAAAAGCCAAAGCCAAAGATAAAATTTTCTTTTCTTTTTTTTTTCTGGCTTTAACAAATTTATTTTCTTACAGTCTCAGGAGCTAGAAGTTTGAATTCAGGGTGCTGGCTCTAGGAGGCAGCTTTGTCTCTCAAGGAGAAAATCTTGAAAGCAGCAAGAGAAAAATGTCTCATTTCTTACAAAGGAACCCCTTAAGATTCAGCTTATTTTGCACCAGAAATAACAGGGACCAGAGGTAGTAGGACAATACATTCAAAGTGCTCAAAGAAAATAAAAAGAATTAATACTACTGCATGTGGCAAAGTTCTGTTTTAAAAATTGAAGGTACAAATAATGACATTTCCAGACCAAAAAATAATAATATAGAGAGAATTTGTTGCTAGCAAACCCATCTTATAAGAAATACTTAAAACAATTTCTTTAGGTTATACGTGATTCCAGACAGTAATTTAAATCCATACCAAAAAGAAAACACAAAAAGCACTAAAGGTAGTTATATTATTACAAAATGCAGCATAAATGCATTTTTATTCTTATTTCTGCTTTTAACTGATGTACCCATGAGTATTAGAAATAACAGGTTGTTCTGGTTACCTAGTGCCACTCTGACAAGAATATACCACCAATGGGATGGCCTTAACAAACAGTAGTTCACTCTCTTTCAGTTTGGAGGTTCAAGTTCAAAGTGCCAGGCTCTAAGGGCTGGGTGAAAGCCCCTCAACCTTGGGGTCCAGCTCTGCCTCCTGCTCCTGGCCCACTGGAGCTCGAGGCGTTTCTTCACTCAGACAGCTGCTGGCTGCTGAGGCTGAGAAGCCCCAAGTTGACAAGTAAAAAGGCATAGTCCCAATGTTACCAAACCACACGGCAGGCCATTACTTCAAGTCCATTGTAAGTCCCCAGGTGGGCAGAGCATGGCAGGCTGCTGAACAACGACAAGGCTACATGCAGGGTCCAAGCATGCCATATGCTAAAGACTATCCCCAAGGTTTCTCCTTATATACAGGAAGCAGACCACATCCCAAAGGCAGCTACTCAGCTGCTTGTAGTAGATCCCACCATGGAGCTGGTTGGCAATCTCATCATGGGGTATAATACCTACCACCAACTGCCCAGCCACTCAAGCAAGCCCAGTCAAGTAGACATACAAATTTAATTACCACACAGGTCAAAAATTATAATCTGAGCTTCAGTCTCATTTCCATCTTTGCTAGCTGTGTGACCTTGGACAAGGACTTAAGACAGTCTCAATCTCTGTTTCTTCATCTGAAAATGAAATCAGTACTACCTCACATGACTGTAAATTACTATAAAAAATAATAGGCTACACAGGTGAAGAAGGATTTTTTATTGAGTATGATCTGTGTATTAGGCAATATGCTTTTATTAAGTTAATATTTCACAAACTAAAATCAAAGGTGCTTTTTAATTTGAATTACAGAAGTACTTACAGCCATCTATAACTAAACATGTTATGGTTCAGACACTTAAAAATAGTTACAACACAGTCACAATAATTTAAAATATTTAAATATTAAGCATATTTAATATTTAAAACATTTAAACTAAGTATTCTCACTAATTAGATTTATATATTGCACTTTGACCACCACTCATCTGTCAGTTTGTCATACTGTGGTGGCTTCTATGTTGCTGTGATGCTGGAAGTTGTACCGCTGGTGTTCAGTAACAGCAGTGCCACTCATGGTGGACAGGTTTCAGCAGAGAATCTTTTTTTTTTTTTGTTTGAGAATCATCTTTAATGATGTGGATGGAATAAAGATTTCTGGACCTTCATGTGCTCATGCAGCATGACTTGAAAAGAAACATTAATAATTGGAAAGTGGAATGTACAAAGTACGAATCTAGGAAAATTGGAAGTTGTCAAAAAATGAAATGAAACACATAAAGATCAATATTCTAGGTATTAGTGAGCTGGAATGGACTGTTTTTGGCCATTTTGAATCAGTAATCATATGGCCTCCTATTCCAGCAATGATGAATTAGAGAGGTATGGCATCACATTTATTGTCAAAAACAAATTTCAAGATCTATCCTGAGGTACAATGCTGCCAGCAATAAAATAATATCCACATACCTACAAGAAAGACCAGTTAATATGACTATTATTCATATTTATGACCACCCTCTAAAGCCAAAGATGGAAAAATTAAAGATTTTTACCAACTTCTCAGTCTGGAATTGACAAACATACAACCAAGATGTATTGATAATTACTGGTGATTGGAATGTAGAAGTTGGAAACA
The DNA here is from genome assembly GCF_000298275.1 of Orycteropus afer afer. Lineage (NCBI taxonomy): Eukaryota > Metazoa > Chordata > Mammalia > Tubulidentata > Orycteropodidae > Orycteropus > Orycteropus afer. The sequence goes on from NW_006921751.1 coordinate 4,177,357, forward strand.
AAGAAGAAACATCGGTAGTTGGAAAATATGGCCTTGGTGATAGAAATGACGCTGTAGATTGCATGATAGAATTTTGCATGACCAATGGCATTAATTGCCAATACCTATTTTAAACAAAACAAATGGCAACTATAATATGGATCTTGCCTGATGGAATCCACAGGAATCAAATCAACCACGTCTATGGAAAGAGGTAATGGAGAAGCTCAATATCTAAATAGTTAGAACAATGCCAGGGACCTACTGTAGACTAGACTAGCAATCGCTCGTGTGCAAAATTAAGTTGAAGCTGAAGGCAATTAATCCACGGGAACAAAATATGACCTTGAATATATCCCACCTGAATTTAGAGACCATCTGCAGTATAGATTTGATACACTGAACACCAATGATCAAAGACCAGATGAGCTGTGGGATGACATCAAGAACATCATACATGAAGAAAGCAATAGGTCATTAGAAAGACAGGCAAGGAAGTGAAGAGCAAAATGGATGTCAGAAGAGACTCTAAAACTTCCTCTTGAACAGAAAGTAGCTAAAGCGAATGGAAGAAATGATGAAGTAAAAATATAAACATAAGAGTTCTAGAGGACAAAGTATTAAAGTGAAATGTGCAGAGACCTGGAGATAGAAAACAAAAGGGGGAGAACTTGCTTGGCATTTCTCAAGCTGAAAGAACTGAAGAAAAACTTCAAGCCTCGAGTTGCAATATTGAAGGATTCTATGGGCAACATATTGAATGATGTAGGAAGCTTCAAAAGAAGATGGAAGAAATACAAAGAATCACTGTACCAAAAAGAGCTGGTTGGCATTCATCCAGTTCAGGAGGTAGCATATGATCAAGAACCAATGGTATTGAAGGAAGACATCCAAACTTCACTGAAGGAACTGGCAAAAAACAAGACTCCAGGAATTGATGGAACACCCATAGAGATGTTGCAACAAACAGGTGCAGCACTTATTTATGCCAAGAAATTTGGAAGACAGCTACCTGGCCAACCGACTATAAGAGATCCCTATTTGTACCTATTACAAAGAAAGGTGATCCAACAAAATGTGGAAATTATAGAATAATATCATTAATATCACATGCAAGTTAAATTTTGCTGAAGATAATTCAAATATGGTTGTAGCAGTACAGTGATAGGGAACTGCCAGAAACTCAAGCCAGATTCAGAAGAGGACATGGAACGAGGGATCTCATTGCTGATGTCAGATGGATCTTGCTGAAAGCAAAGAATATCAGAAAGATATTTGTTTTATTGACTATGCAAGACATTCAACTGTGAGAATCATAACAAATTATGGATAACATTTTGAAAAATGTGAATTCCAGAACCCTTAATTGTGCTCATGAGAAACCTTTATATAGACCAAGAGGCAGTTGCTCAAACAGAACAAGCGGATACTACATGGTTTAAAATCAGGAAATGTGTGCCTCATGGTTGTATTCTTTCATCATACTTATTCAATCTGTATGGTGAGCAAATAATTAGAGAAGACAAATTATATGAAGAAGATCATGGCATCAGGATCAGAGGAATACTCATTAACAACTAGAGATATGCAGATGACACAACCTTGCTTGCTGAAAATGAAGACAACTTGAAACACTTACTGATAATAATCAAAGATTTCAGCCTTCTGTAAGGATTACACCTCAACATAAAGACAATAAAAATCCTCACGGCAGGACCAATAAGCAACATCTTGATAAATGGAGAAAAGTGTGAAATTGTCAAAGATTTCATTTTACTTGGATCCGCAATCAACACTCATGGCAGCAGCAGACAAGAAATCAAACAACATACTGACATACTGCATTGGGCAAATCTGCTGCAAAGGACCTTGTTAAAATGTTTAAGAGAAAAGATGTCACTTTGAAAACTAAGGTTGGCCTAACCCAACCCAAACCCAAATCCAAACTCAAATGCCACCAAGATGGATCTGACTCATAGCGACCTCTCCTTGGGTTTCTGAGGCGTTATCACTATGGAAGTAGATTGCCCAACCTTCCTTCTGAGGAGTGGCTGGTGGGTTTGAACCGTCAGCCTTCTGGTTAGCAATCAAAATGCCTTGGCACTATGCCACCAGTTGGACAGTGTACAAGGAAGAATGCAGAAGAGTTAATGCCTTTGAATTGTGGTGTTAGTGAAGAATACTGAAGTACCCTGCACTGCTAGAAGCACGAACAAATCTGTCTTGGAGAAAGTACAGCCAGAATGTTCTTCAGACGCGAGAACCACCAGACTTCACCTCTCACACTTTGGTCATGTGTTATTAGTTACCAGTCCCTGGAGGATATCATGCTGAGTAACGTGGAGGGTCAGTGAAAAATGGGAAGACCCTCAATGAGATTAGCTGATATAGTGGCTCAAGCATAGCCAGGATCGTGAAGATGGTGCAGGACCGGGCAGTGTTTCACTCTGTTGTATGTAGGGTTGCTATGAGTTGGGGCCAACTTGACGGCTCCTAAAAACGACAATATTGTTCTTTAATTTTGTATCCTCACTTTTCTGAAAATATTCTAAATCAATAATATGCATATTTTTAAAAACATTTAAAATAAAAGCCTATGAAGAGAAATTAAGAGATTCACAAAGCACATGACTCGATTGCTTTTTTTTTTCCAGTTACACACACATAGGTCTTGAACTAATTCTAACAAATGATAATTATTAAAATTGTATGTTAAAGTAGGAGCTCTGGTGGCACAGTGCCTAAGGCACTTGACTGCTAACCAGAAGGCTGGCAGTTCAAACCCACCAGCCACTCCTCGGAAGGCTGGGCAATCTACTTCCCTAGTGATATCACCTCGGAAACCCAAGGAGTGGTCACTATGAATCGGATCCAACTTGACGACAGTGGTATATGTTAAAATACAAAATCAGTTCCATATTAAGGAATTAGTAAAAGGTTTTTAAATCTCTTAAAAATAAAAACCACAGCCCAAACAGTAGAAAGGCCTATAAGCAGAACACTTGCTCCAGGGAGATGCACCCCTTAGATCAATCAGCCCTTGAGATATCAGAAGGGCAGCATTTGCATAGAGGGAAAGCTGGACAAATAGGAATGAATGGATGAGAAGGACACAGGGAAGGGGTAGTCACAGGGAGATGGGAGGAGAGCTTTTTATTTTTGGGATTATAATTAGGTATGAAACCAAATGTGCATGAACTGTTGAGAGTAAAACCAATCTGCTTTGTAAATTTGCACCAAATCACAATAAAAATTTTTAAAAAATAAAAAATAAAAAAGTCACAGCAACACAAAACT
>NW_006921751.1:4180732-4208236 GCF_000298275.1 Orycteropus afer afer
ATAATTCTTTAAAATTTGAAAACTAAAGGAAAATACATAAATTTCTCATGTCTAATACCTAAGATTCTAACTTTAAATAAAAATGGCATACCTGAGTTCCATTCTAAAATGCTTGAAACATTTTTTTTTTTTTCAGGGTCATGGAGGCTGGGATTCCCATGGTCCATTAGTCCTTTGCACTAATTGTAACATTTTAAGTTATATTATTTTGTTTAAATGACCTTGGTACCATAATAAAAACAGAAAATATTTCATATTTTATAAATTTTGTGGTTTATAAGTCTTTTTTTTCTTGTGCCAAAACAGAGATACCATTTATATGCCCTTTCTAAATTGTGTGAAAATAAACCTCTCTAGCCTAGCTATAAAAAATATTTAATAAAATATATTTTTTAAAGAATATTCAACCCCAATTATTAGGTTCCAAATTTTAAACTGGGGTCCAATTTTAACTTCTGAATAATTCCCCCCAAAATATATGTATCAAATATTCTGGGGGGAAAAAAAGAAAGCATATTCTTTTTGTGTAATTACTACTCTGAAGTTGGCTACGTTAATTTTCAAGTTTGTTTTATTAAAGTAAGTGAGTGTAATTTATAAAAGCCTGGTAACAAACAATTTCTAGAAGCACTGTGATAGGAAAACGATTAGCCAAAATTTAAGTTGTTACGGAAAAACATAGTTTCAGACAGAATCCTAAGAAGTAAGTTTTTAGGTTCACTAAAATAAAGATTGTATTGAATAAGTAGAATGATGGTCTTTATATTTTAAATTAATAATAATAAATATTGCATTACTTACTAGAAACTTTTCAGGATCTTCCCTTCTTAACAGCTTCAATAAAATGCTTGCACATTTATTTTTGCTTTGTTAGACATAATAAGCATATAAAGAAAAAAACGAAGAACAAAAAAAGTAATACATAACCTCATTCCAAATGTTTAACACTTTGCAGATCTTAGGATTCTCAATTAATCCCATCTCTTGAGCCCCTCCGTCCCTAGTCCTAGGGATGCAGAAGTGTGTACTTGCCAAAAACAATTTTTTTTTTTTCAAATCTTACAACCTGTATTTAACCTACTCTGACAAACATAACAAAATATTTCTCAAACCCTTCTTTAATGCTGTGCAATGCCTAAGGCATTTGACTGCTAACCAGAAGGCTGGTGATTGAAACCCACCAGCCACTCCTGGGAAGGAAGATTTGCGCAATCTACTTTCGTAGTGATACTGCCTCAGAAACCCAAAGAGAGGTCTTTATGAGTCAGATTGACTCAATGGCAGTGAGTCTGGTTTTTATAATAACTTGTAACAGTAGTACTTTCTGCCCAATTTTTTTGTATTCATCTCAGTGCCATCTCCTTAACAGAAACTGCAAGTGTTTTTTGCCTCTAGCTTTATTTCTCTGCGTTTAAGGCTACATCCAAAATTTCTCATTTTCCTCTGCCATCCACTTTACTTTTGCTCTTCCAACTTCTAGTTTTCTATTTTTAAAATTATCTCAACAAGAATGGTGCAAGTACTACATTTACACAAAGAAAATGCTAACAGCTAAGAGTTTATCAACCAGTTTTTGCAAATTATAAAGCTTCTATGTCATTCCTTGGGCAATCTACTTCCGTAGTGAAACTGCCTCGGAAACCCAAGGAGGGGTCGCTATGAGTCGGGGCCGACTTGACGGCAAATAACAACAACAACAACAATGTCATTCCTATTACAAACTTTTTCCCCAACACAATCTGTAAGATTTTTTTCCCTTTCCTTCTTTCCTTTTCCTTATTCCTTCCTCCTTTCCTTTATTTTCAAACACTAATTTTCACTTGGGAAAACATTAATTTCTATTTTTTATCTAAAAGCTCATATGTGACCTTACAATTATCTGGAGAGTAACATTGGAATACATACTTTAAAAAAAATTATTGACATGTCCATACTTATAAATTCTGGACTATTAGTGCTACTGTTGTTGTGGTGGAGGTGCTGTTGAGTAGATTCTGACTCCTAGTGCCCTGTGTACAACAGAATGAAACACTGCACAGTCCTGTGCTATCATCACAGTCCCTGCTGTGCTTGACCCCATCCTTGCAGCCACTGTGTCAGTCCACCTCATCGAGGGTCTTCCCCTTTTTCTCTGACCCTTCACTTTACCAAGCATGATATTCTTTTCCAGAGACTGGACTCTTCTGACCACATGACAAAAGTAGGTGAAACAAAGTCTGGCCATTCATGCTTCCAAGGAGTATTCTGACTATGCTTCTTCCAGGATAGATTTGTTCATTCTTCTGGAAGTCCATGGTGTTTTCAGTATTCTCTGCCAACATCCCAATTCAAAGGCATCAATTCTTCTTTGGTCTTCCTTATTCACTGTCCACCTTTCACATGCATACGGTGATTGAAAACATCATGGCTTGGGTTATGCACACCTTAGTTTTCAAATTGACATCTTTGCTCGTCAACACTTTAAAAGGTCTTTTGCAATAGATTTGCCTAGTACAATGTTGTTGTTGTTGTTATTTGCCGTCGAGTTGCCCCCGACTCATAGCGACCCCTCCTTGGGTTTCTGAGGCAGTATCACTATGGAAGTAGGATTGCCCAACCTTCCTTCCGAGGAGTGGCTGGTGGGTTTGAACCGCCAGCCTTCTGGTTAGCAGTCAAGTGCCTTAGGCACTATGCTACCAGAGCTCCTTTGCCTAGTACAATATGACATCTGATTTCCTGACTGCTGCTTCCATGAGTGTTGATTGTAAATCCAAATAAAATAAAATCTTTGACAACTTTAATCTTTTCTTAATTTATCATGATATTGCTTACTGGTCCAGTTGTGAGGACTTTTGTCTTCTTTGAGATGTATTCCATACTGAAGACTTTGATCTTCATCAGTAAGTGCCTTCAAGTCATCTTCACTTTCAGCAAGCAAGGTTGTGTCATCTGCCTATCACAGATCATTAATGAGTCTTCCTCCAATCCTAATGCTTCAGTCCCCTTCATATAGTCCAGCTTCTTGGAATATTTGCTCAGCATACAGATTGAGTAAGTATGGTGAAAGGATGCAACCCTGATGAATAGCCTTCCTGGTTTTAAGCCATTCAGTATTCCCTTGTTCTATTCAAATGACAGCGTTTTGGTCTATGTACAGGTTCTTCATGACCATGGTTAACTGTTCTGGAATTCCCATTCTTCACAATGTTATTAATTTGTTATGATCCATATAGTCAAATGCCTTTACATAGTCAACAAAACACAGGTAAACATCTTTCTGGTATTTGCTTCCAGCTAAGATCCATCTGACATCAGCAATGATATCCCTCATTCCATGTCCTCTTCTGAATCCAGCTTGAATTTCTGGAAATTACGTATCAATATACTGCTCCAACCATTTTTTAATTATCTTTAACAAGATTTTACTTGTGTGTGATATTAATGATATTGTTCAATAATTTTAGAATTCTGTTGGCTCATCTTTCTTTGTAATGGGCACAAATATGGAAATCTTCCAGTCGGTTAGCAAGGTAGCTGTCTTCCAAATTTCCTGGCATAGACAAGTAAGTGCTTCCAGCACTGTATCCGTTTGTGGCAACATCTCAATGGATATTTCGACAATTCCTGGAGGCTTTTTTTTTTTCCCCCAATTCCTTCAGTGCAGCTTGGACTTCTTCCTTCAATACCATTGGTTCGTGATCATATGCTACCACTGAAATGACTGACCATTGACCAGTTCTGCCTCTCAAACCAAACTCACTGCCATCAAGTTGGTCCCAACGCATAGCGACTCCTCCTTGGGTTTCTGAGGGTATCTCTATGGATGTAGATTGCCCAATCTTCCTTCAGAGGAGTGGCTGATTGCCTTCTGATTAGCAGTCAAATGCCTTAGGCACTAGGCCACCAGAGTGCTTAATTTCCTTAAAAAACAAGCAAGCAGTTTTTGCAATTGGTTTGACTTTTAGAAAAGTTTTGGCTTTTCTAGTTAACACCCTTAAATTATGACTCAACATTCTACATTTTCATAAATGACTCAAAATATTTCAAACAAATATGCTAAATTACATGGATCACACAACTGTATACTTTAACAGAATTTTACTGTGTCTTGGAAATTTAGCTACAGGGGACACTGTAAGAAATAATCATTCTCAGAACTGCCTTACAAGCTTGCTATTTAACCATAGGCGGATTACTTAGCCTCTTTGTGTTTGTTTCCTCATCTAGAAAAACGAACCTCTAAAATCCTTTCCACTTCTAATACTTTCATAAATTAAGTGAACTAAAACTATCACAGAAAAAAAGTTACAATAGTTAACCTATAAAAAGAAAAAAAACAAACTCACTGCCATTGAGTCGATTCAGACCCATAGTGACCCCCTTTGGGTTTCCAAGACGGTAAATCTTTACGGAAGTAGATTGCCTAGTCTTCCTTCCACGAAGTGGCTGGTGGGTTTGAACCACCAATCTTCTGTTTAGCAAATGCCTTAGGCACAGTCAAAAAAATATTGAGCTATTTAAAGTTAGCAAACCACGTTTATTTTTTTCTGTCTATACTTCACTATAAAGGAAATAAAACATATGAGGACTAACATACAGCCAGTACACTACATTAAACATTATTGAATAAGCATTTTGTTACTAGTTTAAGAATGGTGTTTAACCTTAACTCTGAGGATTAAGTAAACTGTCCTTGAAACATGAGGATAAAGTATTCACTTCCAAGTCATTTACTAATTTTATCCATGATAATTCAAATGACAGTTCCCATAAAAATGAACAAATGAAAGCATTTTCTGGTCCTTTCCTCCAAAAAAGGCTGGTAACGGGAGTAATGAGCTAATGTGGGGTCACAAACTCAGAGACTTCTAGAAGCCTGGCACAAGAACTAAATGTGTGAAGCAGCTTTACATAACACAACAGAGAGTGGTAGGTCATTGACAACAGAAGAGTTCTGCCTTGCATAAAAAGCTGTGGTAAAACCATTCTAATTAAAAAACATTTTAAGCCACTGAGCTGGCCAAACAAGATTTGTATTGGAAGGTCATCAGAGTGACTTTGGTTCTTTTTAACATACACAACTTGTGGTTTTTCTTGTAGGGAAGATGGATATCCTGTTTGATGATGGATCTGTATAGATCAGCTTATGAGATCGACAGTACTTCAAAACTATACCAGGTATCCAAGAGCTTATTTGCCATAAAAAATAAATAAAAAATACTTCCATAATTTTAAAAAATAAAGATTTAAAAGTCTATTTTTATATTCATTCATTCAACATTCAACAATTAGTGGATACTTACTAGCTACTAAGCATCATCAATCTTTTAAGACAGGAAATTGGTATAGTGTTTTTGTAAAGCTATATAAATTTTACTGCTAGAAGAATAGTCCTCTGTTTAAAAAAAAAAAAAAACCTCACTTTTTTATCCAAAGATTACCCATATATTTAACCTACAAATCATTTATCTGGGAGAAAATTCTTAATCAAGCAAAGTATTAGCAATAAATGATAATGGCTGGTTTAAACCAGGAAACACACCCACCACTCTGATACTTTTTAGCTCCAGCTTTTTAGCCTTATTTGAAAATTAGCATGATGTTCATACTTCCTTAGAGAATTTTAACTGTCATTCCAAGAAATGAAAGTATAAAGAAATCATTTATGAATTAGATGAAATGATAAGTATGATTAGCTGAATTCTCTGGCAGTTTTTCAAGGAATTTTCTATTTGCAACGAAAGCCTATGCTTAGTTCCAGAAATTCCACTCCTAGGTATATACTCAAGAGAATTGAAATATATGTCCACACATTAAAAAAAAAAAAAAAAAAAAAAAACAACTATTAAAAAAAACCGTTCCCAGTAGCATTATTCATAATAGCCAAAAAGCAGAAACAATCCAAATGCCCATTAACTAATGGATGGATCAACAAAATGTGGTATATCCATACAATAGAAAATTATTTGGTCATGAAAAGGAATGAAGTACTGATACATGCCAAATCATGGATGAAACCTTAAAAACATTATGCTAAGTGAAAAAAGCCAGACACAAAACTCACACATTGTTTAATATCTTTTATATGAAATGTCCAGAATAGGGAAATCAATAGAGACAAAAAATAAGTTTGTAATTGCTAAGAGGTGGAAGAAGGAGGGAATGGAGAGTGACTGTTAATGCGTATGAGGTTTCTTTCTGAGGTGATGAAATGTTACAGAACTGAAAATGGTGATGGTGGAACAACTTTGTGAATATATATACTAAAACAAATGAATTGTAGACTTTAAAAGGGTGAACTTTGTGGTATGTGAATCATAGCTCAAGAAAACTACTATTTAAAAAGTATACAGTTCTTAAAACCTATTTATAGTAAATATCTAAAAGAAGATTTCATATTCTGCTAACATACTCGGTATATATATATATATATGAATCATCCCCAAAATTATTTGTTAATGAAAAACTTTGTTTGAAAACACCATTCTTACTATAATTATAAAACAGGAAACAAAAACAAAAGAAATTTTTAAACGTAAATATATTTAAAAAAATTAAAACACCTAAGAAATGCAATCTATACATATGAAAAAGTAAAATATTTATATGCATAACAAGTAGTAGCAACATTATCCATAAGCAGCAGTTAGTGTTTATTTTTCCCATATTTTGGTTTAAGACCATACTGGTAGTTTATTCCTTTTAGGGAAATTGCATAAGGTACATACAGCATGTTATGAGTAAGTTAAAGAAGACTGTAATTGGAAAATTAATTCCAAATAACAGCATTTCCTCTAAAAACACATTCATTGTTACACAAATTATTTTATATTAGAAGACAATAAAATGAACCTGTAATTTATTAAGTCCAAGATATATAGTCAACTTGCATAAAAGTACATATGGCATTTTAAAAACAGCCTATTTCTAAAATATCAGTAATTCAGGCAACTGGGATTTCCATAGGAGATAAGTTTCCATTAATTTCCTTTTTATGAAGAAAAGACCTACATTATGAATGTTGCAATTATGTTATTATGAAATGCTACAGCATACTTTAAAAATCAAAATGGTGAAACATATGCATCAGGATATTCTTTTATTGGGTACTAGCCCTACAGCAGCATTTTAAAAGTTTATTAAATGTAGTTAACCACATTTCCAAATTACTTAGGTTTTTAATCTTCTCTTAAAATACATATGTATAATTTAGTTAAGAACTATAATTTCCATTATAAATGGGAACCTATCTTGCTGATAATCTAAAGATATAAGAAATAAAGTACTTGGATAGTCTAGTACTTTATTGAAAACATATATGGAAATACATATCCTGACTCCACAAAAACAATAAACTTGTATATGTAAGCAAAATATTAAAAATTTCTAATTTGAGAAAAATGAAATTAAATACAATGAGTGGTTTTCTCTTAATTTTTAACTGTAAAATCCCTTTTGCCTATTTATTTGACCCGTCTCTATTCATGCAATGTAATGAGCCTTCAAAAGAATTTACACATCTTTATACAGAATTCACATCTATATCAGTAAACAGCCAGTCCTTTTGTATTTTCAGTGCCTTGTCAAAATATGGGTAACAAAGTTCTTCACTCTATGAGGCAGGAAGATGTTTCCTAAGTACTTCTTTGGATGATGAGGATATAGTATCTGGAAAGGACACCTCAAATTCTATTAGAAGGTCACCACGTTGGTCAGGATTTTTTGGAAATGGCAGGCCATACCCGATAATTCTTCTCCTCATTCCAGGCTTCACAATATCATTTAATGACATAGGTATGGTTCTTCCATCTATTGTTGGTACATTAATTGAGCAGCCACACAATGCCTAAAATGGACCAACAAAGATAAAATTAACAAACTTTTTAACACTTAGAAATCTAAACAAAAAAATTACCAGGTGCTAAAGAATGACACCACTAAATTTTTAAGCTCCAAAACAATCAGTAATTATAAAAATTGTTCTCCATTAGAAATTCCCTTCAAGATAGGCATTATCATGCTCTGAAAATTTTCACCCAAATCACACTAAAAAGTGTGAAAAAAAATAATAAAGAAAAAAAAACTTGAAAAAAAGGTATGCATTATCAGAAATGTTACAAAAGAGTACACGGGACAGGATTGAAAAGGAAAGGGTGTCTTCCAGACAGCCCTGGAATAAAATAGGTAAGTTTGACATTGCTACTAAAACAGCATTAAAGATGCAGGAATGGAACAGGTGAAGAGAAGAGGGAGAAATTCATGACTGGAAGAATTGGATAGAAGCAGTTACCTACTTCCCTGGAGGGAAAATGTGGAAACAAGAGATATATTTATTATTTTGTTCAATAAATGTTTACTGAATCCCTACTCCATGACTCACATTCCTGTTAAATGCTGAGCATATAGGGACCACTGAGATGGACCCCACCTGAAGGAATGCACAGCCTACTGGAAGAGACATATAAGCAAACTAGCAATTTTAATACAGTATAATGCTGGCATGGAGGTATGTGCAGAAGTCTTTTGTGAAAGGATAGGCACCTGACTTACCTCTACCCGTCGGGAGTACAGAATACTTAAGCTAATAAGCAATGGACTGGTAGTAGGTATTGGGGCAGAATGAGGAACTGTAGTTTTCCGGAGAACAGAACTCAATGACACAGATATATACTAAAGAATAATCAGATCCAACTCATAGCAACCCCTCCTTGGGTTTCCAAGGCAGTATCACTATGAAAGTAGATTGCCCAATCTTCCTCCCAAGGAGTGGCTGGTGGGTTTGAACCACCAGCTTTCTGGTTAGCAGTCAAATATCTTAGGCACTATACCACCAGAGCTAGAACTCAATGACACAGATATATACAAAAGAATAATAGAGCAAACTTAGGAAAATGCATGTGCATTTATGGGTAGAAAGTAGGTTAAAATGACCTTTTATTTCAAAACAGAGTTTAGACTTTACAGTAGATGATATATGGAGTTATTTTAAAAAATTTAAGCAGAGAACTGACATGACCATAGTTGTGGGATATAATCCAATTTGAAATATAGTGCCTAAAAACAGAAGAAATAGGAACTTATATATTAAGGCTATACTCTTATTTATTATTTTGTCTCTCAATATTTTTAATGCTTTGTTATACAATTATAATTACAACTTTGGAAAAAAACCTTAAGAGATCAGCTAAAATGATGACCTTACAAATGTAGATCTCATAAACCACACTTGTAAAAACAGAACAGAGTTCACCCAATATTAGGCACATAATTCAGTAACATAAGGAGCTCTGGTAGCATAGTGGCTAAAGCACTTGACTGCTAACCAGAAGGCTGGTGGTTCAAACCCACCAGCCACTCCTCGGAAGGAAGGTTGGGCAATCCTACTTCCGTAGTGATACTGACTCGGAAACCCAAGGAGGGGTCGCTATGAGTCGGGGCCGACTCGACGGCACATAACAACAACCACCACCATTCAGTAACATAAATTTGGCATTTAAACTGTTTGGATAGGTAATTAAACTTAAAAACTATAACTTCATCCATAAAAGAGGTATAACAGTAGTACTACATCAGAGGGCTGTTATGAGGATTAAGAAAATAATGTGTAGTAAGCATTGAATAAATATTATTTAGATAAATTCCCTAAGATCAGCTGCATTATTCTATTTGGTCTCAGAATTGCAAGGTCCTATAAACTTACCTCTCGTAAACTAATTTTAGCATTATAAATGATATTTGACCCATCTCTTTTAAATTTGGGGTGATCTTTATCTTTAATGATAAAAACGATGTCTGCTGGAATACTGTTGGGTGTTTCATCTCCTTCTCTTGGAAAAGTAATTTTGGTGCCTTCTTTCCATCCTTTTTTAATCTCAATGGTGAGAATTTTGTCCTCAGATCTATAACTCCTCCCATCGGGGTTTAACCTTTTCCGAGAAATCTTCATCCGTTTGGTACAACCACTATATATCTCTTCAAGTGATACTCTAAGTTCATGAATAACTGGAGGATCTTGTTTGAGGCGGGATGGTCCCACAGAATTCCTGTCTCTTGGATATCCATTCATGCTGAATCCAAAGGCACTAAAAGGGTCCCCATCTACTTCCATATCTTCAGAATCTCTACCACCAGCCATTCGTCTTCCAAAGAAAATTTCAAAGGGGTTTGAACCTCCAAAAAATGCTGCAAATGTGGCATGAGGATCACCATGAAAGGTGTACCGGAAGGTACCACCTTGGCCATCAGTACCTCCGGCTCCTCCTTTTAACCCTAAGTGAAAAAGATAAGCATGATTAGAAAACACCTTGTACCCTTTGAAAGTTAAACTTTTAAAAATGTTATTGCTGATAAATGTTGGCTAACTTAGGTTGCAATTTATTAATACTGGCTAGAAAGGACATTATAACTAAATAAAGAACAGCTATAGGACTTCTGTTGATTACAGCCTAAGTTAACTGTTTAGCTTTCAAATTCTTCCTCCAAATCCTTAGTTTTAGTGGTAATTTATTCTGGGTAACTATCCCAGAGGTGAATAAGAAAAACAAAATCAAACCAGGAACCTATTTTATAAACTATACTAGAGTTTGGCATACTGGGATATATAAAGTTAAATGTTTAAAAATGTCTTCAGTAACCAATGTAAGATACAAAACTAAATATTTAAGTGCCATTATAATCAATAAGTACAATAAATACAAAATACTAAATCTATACTAAACAGCTAAATTAGTTAACTTTTATTGTTTAAGAATTAAAACAGGATTCTTTCTGTGGCAGAAAGGAAAAAATTTCTAGTAATGAGGACACCCTATTAAAGTATTTTTTTAGACAATAAAATAGTTACTCCTATCCTAGATACTAGGAGCTCTAGTGATACATTGGTTAAAGCATTCAGCAACTAACCAAAATGTCCATTGTTGGAGCCCAACACCCCCTCCTTGGGACAAAGATGTGGTAGTCTACTTCTATAAAGATTTACAGCCTTGGAAACCCTATGGGGCAGTTCTACTCTGTCCTGAGTAGAATGATATATCCAAACAGCACTTAAAGGAAATTCCATGTAGAAATAGAATGGTAAGTATAAGCAGGGCAAGAAATTTTAACATGAAAATCACACAACACTTTTTTCTATAAATTTCAGTGGTATAGTTATGATTAACAACTCCTGATGTTAAAAAACTAATGACTCAGAATCGAATCAATGGCAGTGGGTTTTATCCTAGATACCAAAATTATTTATCTAGGCATACCATGTCATAGCTAGCATTAATTTCAGCAGTACATGAAAAGAAGATTGAAATCAAGAGCTATAAAGCTTCTTGACATGTAAGGCCTTTGGACTGGTTATTTCTGTCTGCACAACCCAGTTTAGATCGCTATATGGTTACCCTCTGACACTACTACATGAGCAGTATCTTCATTTGCTCTAATGTTCTACTAAGTAATATACAGATCACAGAGATCACATATTTGAAACTACATTTTTCACTACACACCAAAGACATATTTCTACTAAAATCTACAAAACAACAGTACAGTGATCATTTAAGGGACGAATAATGATAAGGATTTATCATTACAGTATTAACAAAGTTTCTGAATGAGCCTTACAGGCTTTCCTGAACAAGGAAGCAAATTAAGAATTATAAATCTAAAAATTATAAAACCATGAAAAATTCAAGAGATTAAATTATGAGATTCTAATATCCTCTGATATGTTCAAAAAGTAGGTAATTTGAGGGAAGGAAATAGGTTTTATTCATTTTTGCATTGCATATGCATACAGGGCAGTAACATGATAGGCATTCATTTTACTGAATGAAGGGAATGAACCAATTCTCAGTGTTGTCCTAAATCAAACTAAAAAAGGTGACTTGATTGTCAGGATAGTGAAGATGGCAGAAGCAAAAGCACTGTGTATGTGTATATACATATATTTTTTTCACATATAAACATATAAGAGAGATTTAATAATTAAAGGGTTCAATGAAAACATGCAATATGCTTTGAAAGAGACTGAATTTTGTATACTTTATTGTATATTTGGCACCTCTAACTGAAAGGCATATGCATACACACACACAATTGTGTGATCTAACAGAGTCTCAGCTGATGTCTGAAGTTCATTCATGAATAGAAATCTAGAGAGATCAAAGTTGTTGTTGTTGTTGTTATGTGCCGTCGAGTCAGCCCCGACTCATAGCGACCCCTCCTTGGGTTTCTGAGGCAGTATCACTATGGAAGTAGGATTGCCCAACCTTCCTTCCGAGGAGTGGCTGGTGGGTTTGAACCGCCAGCCTTCTGGTTAGCATTCAAGTGCTTTAGCCACTATGCTACCAGAGCTCCAAAGAGACCTAATAATTTGAGAATAATCAAAATATGTAGTTAATAATACATCTAAACAGCACTTAAGGAAACTTCCATGTAGAAATAGAATGGTAAGTATAAACAGGGCAAGAAATTTTAACATGGAACTCATACAACACTTCTTTCTATAAATTTCAGTGGTATAGTTATGATTAACAACTCCCGATGTTAAAAAACTAGTGACAGATTTTTTTTTAATGGTAGGATATGTATGTAACTCAAGGTAATGACAATGTGACAAAACGAATTTTTAAGTTATTTCAATCATTTTATCTTTTATCCCCAAATTAGTAGAGTGTAATAATTTAACAATGTTAATAAAGTTAGGTTCCCACTCTAACACTCTACAAGACAAAATCTAAATGTTTTGAACCCATAATGGAATCATGAAAGAATAATATTGTAAGCTATTATATTATGGGTTTGGCTTTTCCCTAAAACCTCTTCCCTACTCTGATAAAAATCATAACTCAATCAGGATTATAAATAATATCCCTGAGAAGATTCATACTGTCTGAAATGACTTATTTATCAAAGCTGACAAAAAGCATTCCATGCAGCTCTGAAGTTTTTCTAGACACTAAAGAGTCAATTCTGTACGTCAGATAAAGGATAAGGCAACTGTAACTGGGCTGAAAAATCCTACCAAAATCCATGCCATTATAATATAAATGAATTATTACATAAGTATCACTTGCATTCACTAAGACTTCAATTATAAGACATGTCCATTAACGGTATACCAAAAAACACCAAACTCATTGCCTTGGAGTCGGATCTGATTCATAGTGACCCTTCCTTGGGTCTCCAGGTGGTATCTCTATGGAAGTAAATTGCCCAATCTTCCTTCTGAGGAGTGACCGGTGGGTTTGAACCGCCAGCCTTCTGGTTAGCAGTCAAATAAATGCCTTAGGCACTATACCACCAGAGCTCCTATTAACTGTATGTTGTTGCTGTGTGCCATCAAGTCTGACCGGACTCAGAGCGACCCCTCCTTGGGTTTCCGAGGCGATATCACTATGGAAATAGATTGCCCAACCTTGCTTCTGAGGAGTGGCTGGTGGGTTTGAACCGCCAGCCTTCTGGTTAGCCGTCAAGTCCCTTAGGCACTATGCTACCAAAGCTCCCCCTATTAACTGTATAGTCACCTCTTAATTACCTACATTTTGATTGCTCATAGGAAATATTAATATTCAACTGGATTCCCTCAAATAATATTCCCTGGATTCCCAAAATGTTTTCTAGACACCATCATCACTTTATAGGATCAAGGAATGTACTCTAGAATGAACATTAACCTAAGCTTTAGTTAGGCTATTATTTTTTAAAACAAACCATCTAATCAATCTACAATCCAAACCAATATATGAATTCTCCCAGTTAGTTGAGTTTATTATAAGTTTATCAAAAAGAGAAATTTTGGAAAAAATTGAATTTTGAAGAAAAAATAATAAAATTTTAATAACTCTTACTTTAAGGAAACCTGGTATGTAAAAATCCAGATTATATCAAGGCTTACAGTTACTAGTATAATGAGTCTCATTGAACAGTTTTTGATTGACAAAAATCCAATTTACTTACATATTTTTAGAAACATAGTAAATAGTTGATTAAATATTTAAGTAAAAGAACAAAAAAAGCAAGCTAGTATAAAGATTAATATACTAAAAAGTTTGATCATATAAATATTACTTTTCAGTAATAAATAAATAAGTCAGTCACAGAATAAACTATAAACAAAAAAAGAAAGACATAAAGAAGGAGAAATGTTAGAGAACTAGAGTAAATACCCAACCATAAGGAAATGTTTTAAAAATCTTTTAATGCAAATTTTGGTTGACATACACTGAACCAATTCAAAACTTTGGTTTTAAATTTCTGTAGTTCTGTATTTTTTGTTTTCAAATGATTCAAGATATGGATAAAATGTCTCCACAGTTTTTAAAAAGCTATTTTTTAAAATAGTTCTATTATCACAGACCATAATTTTACCTGTTCTAAATATGTAATTCAATGATTTTAGAAAATTTAGAGTTGTGCAACTATCACTACAATCCAGTTTTAGAACATTTCCATTATTGCAAATTGTTCCCTAGTGTCTATTTGTAGTTAATCTCCACTCCTACTGCCAGCCCTAGGCAATCACTAACTTTCTTTCTGTCTATAAAGTTATCTTTTCTACACATTTCATGAGCTCTGGTAGCACAGTGCCTAAGGCACTTGACTGCTAACCAGAAGGCTAGCGGTTCAAACCCACCAGCCACTCTCAGAAGGAAGGTTGGGCAATCCTACTTCCGTAGTGATATTGCCTCGGAAACCCAAGGAGCGGTCGCTATGAGTCAGGGCCGACTCGAGGGCATATAACAACAACAACAACAACACAAACATTTCATATAAATAGAGTAGTCACACAGAATATCTAGCTTCTGTCACTTAGCATAATATTTGAGTTCCATTCATGTTGTAGCAAGTTTCATTACATCAGTCTGTTTAACTGCTGAACAAAACACATTTTATCGATTCACCAATTTATGGGGCTTTTGGATTGTTTCCATTTGGGGGCCGTAACAAATAATGCTGCAATGAACATTCACATACTTTTATTTGTGTGGACATATGTTTTCATTTCTCTTGTGTAGAGTCCTAGAGTTGGAATTGCTGGGTCATATGGTAAGTTTAAAACATCTCTATTTCTATCAACTTTCTCACCAAAATTTTGAAATGTGGATATTAAAATTGTTCAGAACATAAATAAATTGGACTACTGGTTCTCCTAGTTCTTAAACATCTAAATTTAGCATATTCATTTCATACTCTTCTCAGTTCATGACTCCCTTTTCCCACGGTCCACTGTCCCAGGCTCCAAGTTTTAAAATAGAGTATAATAATTTAAAAAAAAGATTAAAAAAAAAAAAAGGTGTATCAGGTACATAGAAGGTGGCTTCACAGTCCTAAAATTCAGTGTTTTATAACTATTACTGAGACAAGTAACAGTGGCTATAGAAAAAGACCTGTAGATACAAACACCAATGAAAGGCAAAGAAAGAAAAAATTTCCCTTACTTTCACAATGTCCTTAAAGAGTAATTTTTAAAAGAATTAGAGATGTTCAGAATAAAGAGCAAATTAATTTAACCTCTTTTGCTGAAGAAAAATAACTTTCATTTAGCCATATTTTCAAGTGACCTATCAGTAGACAATGAATGTATCTCTATGCTTTAAAAAGCCTATTCTCCCCTTACTCTTTCCTCTTATTGCCTATATCAATTTCTGAGTCAAAAAGGAAAAAGATTCAGAGTGTGCACATGACCCTGGCTTAGTTTTTTAAAAATTTACTCACTAACCAAGATACATAAACACTGGCAAAACAGCACTCAAGAAAAGCACTATTTGAGATAATTTTTAAACCTGAAACCAAAACTATAGTTCAGTTTAACTAGTAAATAATGTCTACATTGAGCAATGTGCTCTCTTACTATACACGATCATCCTGCTTATCTGAATTTCATATTTTTAATTCAAATGAGCACAGTCACTGCTTGACTTTATTTTTAAGGATGCATTTCTAGTTCGGAAGACTGAACATTAAATGCAATAAAAGAAGCAAAGGGATATATTAAAAAAAAGTTATAATGATTTAAAAGAAAACATTGTGGGAGAAAAGCTAACAATAAAATAATATAGTTTTCGTCCAAAAAGTTGAAAATCCCAGAATAGGAATCAATTTTTTTAAAAAAATAGCAATTTAAAAATATTTACTTTAGCAAAGTAAAATAGTCTTATTTATTAACAAGAGAGTGCTTTCTGAATTTATATGGACATGGACAAATTTTATTTAAAATTCAGAATGATAAAAGGATAATCTTAAATTATCCCCATTTATAATATTCAACTGGGAGCTCTGGTAGTATAGTGCCTAAAGCACTTGACTGCTAACCAAAAGGCTGGCAGTTCAAACCCACCAGCCACTCCTGGGAAGGAAGGTTGGGCAATCTACTTCCATAGTGTTACTGCCTTGGAAACCCAAGGAGGGGTCACTATGAGTCGGCCGACTCGAGAGCACATAACAACAACAACATAGTAGTCAACTAGTTTTTGATCTCATAATGCAAGAAACAAAAGTATGGCAGGGAGAGGAAAGGGACATTGTCATGCTTTCCTCTACACCTAGATACTAAAATCTCAAAAGAAATGATACCTAAAAGTAAATTAAAAATTGTTCTAACTCCCTAGGTGGCCATTTTAGGTTAAAAATTGTATTTTTGAAAACATTTTCTTGGCACACAACTACTGTTTACAATTAAGCTAAAAACTTGTTCTGGTATTTTATGACATCAGGAAAATTCTTTCCTCTCCAGGCAGAATGCCAGAAACAGCTAGAGGCTAAATGCCTCGGCCTTCTGCTTCTAAAAGAAATGTTTTTATCTTGTTCAGTGTATAAAAAAGGCAAAAACTTTTTGTTCTGTGAATAAAATATAAATTACCCAGAATTTAAACTGCCAATCTTAAGGTTTCAAATGATTAAAGGCTCTTTACTGTTTCTGGGGGGAAATTCATCAGCAAACAAAACAGGTTGCATAAGACTTTTGACATAATTCTTAACGGGCAATGGGAATTTAAGATCTCTTTAAAATATACAATGTTGACATCATAAATCTAAGGGTAGAATATGTATAATACAAAATGCTAAAAATAAAAGATAAATAAGTATATTTTCATTCATAGCTATGTAATATTCATATGACCTAGGATCAAATCTTGCTTTTATTCATTAATTGTCCTTCTACTTTTTCTATGTCAAAGAATCCAATTCCGTGATATCCAGCAGAAAGGCTAACAGAGGAAGAAAAAAAAAAAAGGCAGAGAGAGAGAGAAAGACACAGAGGCGAAGAGACAGAATGAACATAATACTTACCCTCTTCCCCAAACTGATCATATATTTCTCTCTTTTTAGGATCACTCAATACTTCATAAGCTTCTGCGACCTCTTTAAATTTTTCCTCTGCTTGAGGAGATTTGTTCTTGTCTGGATGAAATTTGAGGGCTTGTTTTCGGTAAGCCTTTTTAATATCTTCATCTGAAGCTCCTTTTTCAATTCCCAAAATGCAGTAATAGTCTTTCCCCATTTCGAATGCCTTGAAATGAACTTAGATTTCCCTTTGTAAAAAAAAAAAAAAAAAACAGCGTCCCCAGTCTTAGCAATACAATGATTCTAAGAAAAATAACCAAGCTGGGTATTTTAAAAGTTAAAGCAAATCAGCAATTCTCTAGTTGTCTTACGGCAGCAAGCAGACAGCGTTTCTGTATTTAATTCCTTCCCCAACAGCTCACTTACAGATAAATATACACTACACAGGAGACTGCCTCCTCCTAGATCCTCCCATTTTCACTACGTGTCTCTGTACTTTCTAGAACAGCAAATGCTACAGGACGTCACTTCCCCAGCTGCCTCTAGTCAAGTACGAGCTACATTTTCTCCTCCTCCACAATTAACTATTCATTTTCCTTCTGGCTCTATCATTTTAATTTCCTTTTAAGAGGTCAAGTAGATTAAGAAGCCAGTATTTCATCACACAACGCCTTAATTACATATTTATTTACTCCACTGTAGGTAACAAAGCAACAAAAAATGTATACCTATTAAGCATGCTATATTAAAGTAAGTTATTACAGAAATAAACGTATAAATTTCAAGTTATTCAATAGTAAAATCTGGTTTGTTTGCATTAAAATTTTCAAATAATTTATATCATTTTCAAAGTTCCTGGATTCTATAAATCATAAATGCCAGGAAGTCAATATAATAATTTTATATTGTAAAAAGGATGTCTATTCTAAAATTTAAAAGAAATATTTTAAAGCAAGGACTTAAATATGATTTTATTTAAAACATATAGCTTTTTATAGTATACAAAAGTTAATAG
Organism: Orycteropus afer afer; assembly: GCF_000298275.1. Taxonomy (NCBI): domain Eukaryota; kingdom Metazoa; phylum Chordata; class Mammalia; order Tubulidentata; family Orycteropodidae; genus Orycteropus; species Orycteropus afer. The sequence continues at coordinate 4,199,001 of NW_006921751.1, forward strand.
TTCTAACAAACCAATGTTTATTTGTGAAACTTAATATCTGAATTTAATTCAATTAAGACAGAATGAGACCCTTTATTCTTAGATCAATGTTTAAGAAAATTCCGTGCAGCAGGAATGTAGGAGAACAGGAGTAGGTTATAGACAGTACATATTCATTTTCCTTATAAGACCTTAACAGGATTAACTTAAAATCTAAATATGTAAGCCCCAAACTCATTGCCAGTGAGTCGATTCTGACACACAGCAACCCTATAGAGCAGAGTAGAACTGCCCCACAGTTTCCAACACCGTAAATATTTATAGAAGCAAACTGCCACATCTTTCTCCTGTGGAGTTGCAGGTAGATTTGAACCACTGACCTTTCAGTTAGTAGCCAAGTGCTTAGCCACTGTGCTACCAGGGCTCTTCTTACGGGCAGTATTACGAGAAAATATTTTTCTTTTAAAACCATTATTTTTCCTAAGTATAAATATATACTCATTGCAGATTACTGGAAAAAAAGAAAAAAAGTCTCCCTACTATACCATTTTAGGTAATATTTACTAAATGTTAGTATATTTCTTTTTTGTCCTTTTTTTCTACAATTATTTATGGTTATATTTGCTAGTTCATTTTTGTTTTTTGTAACTAAGTTTAGATCACAGCCTTTTTAACTTTTTAAAAAAAAAAAACAACATATTTTGGATTTTTTATAAGATTTTTTCAGTGTATATGACTCATCTCCTGACAAGTTTTTCTCATATTTTTTAAAATACTTCCATTTATAAAGTAATATTGGGAAGCTGAATTAATAAGAACATGTTGAAAGAATTATGCAGAGCTTCTATACATAGGAGTCTGTATGCTTACAAAACCTTTATAGGAGGAAAAGTAAATGTACAAATATGTTTAGAATGAAAAGGTGATGATCACATTAACCTTTAAAGATATGGGAACATCTATTCCATATGCCAAACAGCTTTACATTAAAAACCCAGCAATTCTTTCTGAATGTTTATCCTTATGCATTTTGACATCTATGATTTATTATTTCTAAAAACTCTATACTTTAAAAACACCTCAGTATTATTCATAACATCTATCAAGCTTACTTACAAGTTACGGAGATTATCACCTATTCAAAAATTGTTTTAGTCTTACCAAGGAATATTCCATATAAGAAACAAAAACTTTTAATTCCCCAAAAAGATGTAGCAGTTTGCATCTATAAACACAAAAATGCTAATATCTGAAGTCACTTTAATAGTCCTATTTTTAAAATACATATTGCAAAGTTGGGGCTCATCTCATTGTCATCTGGAGCAAAAGTATAATAAAAATCACCTATTCTATAATTTCCAAGGGAATTCCTTGAAATATTCATTACCAAAGGAACCATGACTTTTACTATGAAACATCTCAAATTGTTCTTGTGGGTAAGGCTGGGAGGGAAAAAATAAATAATCTTATCTGATTCAGTCATTTTCTGAGAGAAGTATTACCAGGACTTGACATATTAAAAAGATGTTTTTAAAAAAGCAAAAATATAAAATATAGAGCTACCATAGTGCCTAAGGTACTTGACTGCTAACCAGAAGGCTGGAGGTTCAAACCTGCCAGCCACTCCTCGGAAGTAAGATGGGGCAATCTACTTCCGTAGTGATACTTCCTTGGAAACCCAAGGAGGGGTTGCTATGAGTCAGGTCCGACTTGACGGCACATAACAACAACAACAAAGAAAAATCGTTTCATATTTGTGAGAAATACATTGTATTTTAGCTGATGGAAAGAATCGAGCTTGCCAAACATAAAGGATGATAGGGATTTTCATATTTCTTCACATATCACAAACAAAACAGAATCATAGTGGTAAATTTGAAAAGCAAGAATTCATCTCAACTTGGAAATTTTAAGTTAAGGAAGCAAATATAATTTTGATTCAAGACTATTAAATAATAAAATTACAAAATATCAAATTCTTGTGGAATCCAGATCTTCTGGAGCCATGGCAGCTAGATGAACCCCTACAACTATTGGTCTGAGATCATCTTTAAGCCTTAAACCGAAAATATTCCCTAAAGTCTTCTTAAAACCAAACAGTAGTTTTACTTTAACTCTTATATACTGTTGGTGGGAATGGAAAATGGCACAACCATTGTGGAAAATGGCATGGCACTTCCTTAAAAAGCTGGAAATAGAAATACCATATGATCTAGCAATCTCACTCCTAGGCATTTATCCTAGAGAAATAGAGCCATGACACAAATAGACATGCACATCCATGTTCATTGTAGCATTATTCACAATAGCAAAAAGATGAAAACAACTTAAGTGTCTATACACAGTGGGATCCTACACAACATTAAAGAATGACAAAGAATACATGAAACATCTCACAACATGAATGAACCTGGAGGACATTCCGCTGAGTGAAATAACAAAAAGACAAATAGTGTATGAGACCACTATTGTATAAAGTCAAGAAAAGGTTTTCACATAGAAACATTCTTTGATAGTCACCAGGAAAGGAAGGGGGAAGAAGGGAAAATCACTAGATGGTAAACGAATGTTAACTTTGGTAAAGGGAAAGACAATACACATAATGGGGGAAGTAAGCACAATATGACCAAGGCAAAGGAAGACACTGAGAGGTATGTAAAAGAAAAAGGCAACAACGGTAAATACAATTACATATACAATCCTCCAATAATAGTAGTAACAAACAATAATTTATGACTGGATACATAGGTAGAAATGTAAAGTGAATAAATGTGGGATGGTGTATGGAAGTACAACCACATGCATCTGTTGGTTTGACAGTGGCTATTTCTACATACACATTTGTATGTGCTGCAAATATATCCATGTATATAATAGAACAAAGAAGGGGACAGTCAGGAAAACTTCTTAGCTATAATCAAACACCTCATGGGACTGAGTTGCTGGGTTTGTGAGTTAGAGACAGTCTCAGAGAATATCTAAGTCAACTGGCATAACAGAGTCTAGAAAGACAATGTTCTTTCTCCTGGTTTGGTGAGTAGCAACTGGGGTATTAAAAGCTTACAATCAGCCACTAAGATTATTGGTCTCTCCATCCAGAGCAAAGGAGAGTGAAGAAAACCAAAGATGCAAGAAAACAATTAGTCCAAAGGACTAAATGGACTGCACTAACCTAGAATGAAGTAGATGGTACCCAGCTACTACTTCTGACAACCCTGACTAGCAACACAACAGAAGGTCTAAGAAAGAGTGAGAAAAATGTAGAACAAAATTCTAATAAAAAATTGGTCTGATAGAAACTAGTGGAACCCCCCAGACTATTGCCCTTATACACCCTTCAAATTTAGAACTGAACCCACTCCCAGAGACCACGTTATAGCCAAACAATAGGCAGACCTATAACTTGAAGTGTGCGCCCTAGAACATTCAACTATATGAGACCAAAATGGCAGCATTTGCCCAAAAGTAAAATTCAGAAGGCAGTAAGAGGCAGGCAAGCTGGGCAAATGGAAACACCGAACTCAGGGTAGAAAGGGGAGGAGTGCTGACAGGTTGAGGGGAATGCAACCAATGTCATGAAATGATCTAAGTATAAATTGTTGATTGGAAACTAATTTGCTTTGTAAACTTTCACCTAAACCACAATAAAAAGTTTAAAAAAGGAAAAATGTAACTACAGAGTCAGATTCCTCCTCTTCTAAATATTTACAATTTATAAGGTCAGTTTCTCATTTTGAGGCAACATTGTTCATCTATAATGGAAAGCATGTTACAATGTATTTTAAAGACATGATTTTAATTTTTCAACCACATTAACAAACTTCTTGTGTTGTTGCTAGGTGCCATCGAGTGGTCTCCAACTCACAGCAACCCACAACAGAACAAAATACCGCCCGGTCCTGTGCCAGCTCCACGATCCTTGTTATACTTGAGCCCAGTGCCACTGCCACCATGTCAATCCATCTCGTTGAGGGCCTTCCCCTCTTTCGTGGACTCTCCACCTTACCTAGCATGACATCCTTCTCCAGTGAATGATCCCTTCTGACAACATGACCAAAGTAGGTCAGACGAAGTCTGGCCATTCTCACTTCCAAGGAGCATTCTGGCTGTACTTCCTCCAGGACAGATTTGTTAGCTCTTTTAGCAGTCCATAGTACTTTCAGCATTCTTTGCCAACACCACAACTCAAGAGCATCAACTCTTTTTCACTCTTCCTTATTCACTGTCCAGCTCTTAAATGCAAATGAGGCGACTGAAAATACCATGGCTTGCATCAGGCACACCTTAATCATCAAGGAGATATCTTTGCTCTTCAGCACTTGAAAGAAGTCCTTTGCAGCCAATCTGCCCAGTGCTATACGTCCATCCTGACTGCTGCTTCCATTGGCGTCAACTGTAGAACCAAGCAATGTGAAGTCTTTGACAACTTCCATCTTTTCTCCATTTATCGTGATGTTGCTTATTCAGTTGTGAGAATTTTTGTTTTCTTCATATTGAGGTGTAATCTATACTGCAGACTGTATTCTTCAATCTTCTTCAGTAAGTGCTTCAAGTCATCTTCACTTCCAGCAAGCAAAGCTGTGTTATCAGCGTATCACAGGTTGTTAATGATTCTTCCTCCAATTTTGATTCCATGTTCTTCTTCATATAGTCCAGCTTCTCGGATTATTTGCTCAGCATATAGATTGAATAAGTATGGTGAAAGGATACAACCCTGACACACTCCTTATTTGATTTTAAACCATGCAGTGTTCCCTTGTTCTGTTCAAACAACAGCCTCCTGGTCTTTGTATAGGTTCCTCATGAGTACAATTAAGTGTTCTGTAATTCCCGTTCTTCTCAATGTTATCCACAATTTGTTATGATCCACACAATCAAATGCTTTTGCATAGTCAATAAAGCATAAGTAAACATATTTCTGGTATTCTTTGCTTTGAGCCAAGATCCAAATGACATCAGCACTGATATCCCTCATTCCACGTCCTCTTCTGAAACCAGCTTGCATTTCTGGAAATTCTCTGTCAATATGCTACTGCAACCATTTCTGAATTATCTTCAGTAAGATCTTACTTGCGTGTGATATTAATGATATTGTTCTATAATTTCCACATTCTGTGGGACCACCTTTCTTTGGAATGGATACAAACATGGATCTTCTCCAGTCAACTGGCCAGATAGCTGTCCTCCAAATTTCCTGGCATAGACAACTGAGTGCCTCCAGCACAGCATCCATTTGTTGAAACATCTCAATGGGTATTCCATCAATTCCTGGAGCCTTGTTTTTCACCAATTCCTTCAGTGCAGCTTCGACTTCTTTCTTCAGAACCATTGTTTCTTGATCATATGTCACCCCTGAAATAGATGAACACTGATCAATTATTTTTGGTACAGTGACTCTTTGTATTCCTATCATCTTCTTTTTATGTTTCTGGCATCATTCAATTTTTTTCCCATCTAATCATTCAATATTGCAACTTGAGGCTCAAATTTTTCCTTCAGTTCTTTCAGCTTGAGGAATGCCAAGCATGTTCTTCTGTTTTGATTTTCTAAATCCAGGTCTTTGCACATTTCATTATAATACCTGACTTTCTCTTCTCGAGCTGCTCTTTGAAATCTTCTGTTCAGCTCTTTAATCTTATCATTTCTTCCATTTGCTTTAGCTACTCTCTGTTCAAGATTCATACTTCGTACATTCCGTGTTCCAATTATTAGTAGATGTTTGCAGCTATTTCTCCTCAATTTGAGTTGTGCCATGTCATTGAGAAGAATGGGAATTCCAGAACACTTGATTGTACTCATGAGAAACCTGTACATAGACCAGAAGGTGCCATTAAAACAGAACAAGGGGACACTGCATGGTTTGGAATGAAGAAGGGAGTGTGTCAGGGTTGTGTCCTTTCACCATACTTACTCAATCTATATGCTGAGCAAATAATCCAAGAAGCTGGCCTATGTGAAAAAGAATGTGGCATCAGGACTGGAGGAAGGCTCATTTACAACCTGAGATATACTGATGACACAACTTTGCTTGCTGAAAGTGAGGATGACTTGAAGCACTTAGTGATGAAGGTTGAAGAACACAGTCTGCAGTATGGATTACATCTCAATATAAAGAAAACAAAAGTCCTCACAACTGGACGAATAACCAGCATCACAATAAATGGAGAAAAGACTGAAGTTGTCAAAGACTTCACATTGTTTGGTTCTACAGTCGACACCAAAGGAAGCAGGAGTCAGGACATCAAATGATGTATAGCACTGGGCAAGTTGGCTGAAAAGACCTCTTTCAAGTGCTGAGGGGCAAAGATGTCTCCTTGAGGACTAAGGTGCACCTGACACATGCCATGGTATTTTCAATTGCCTCATATGCATGTGAGAGCTGGACAATGAATAAGCAAGACTGAAGAAAAATTGATGCTTTTGAGTTGTGGTGTTAGCAAAGAATGCTGAAAGTACCATGGACTGTTAAAAGGACTAACAAATCTGTCCTGGAGGAAGTGCGGCTGGACTGGTCCCTGGAAGCAAGAAGGGCCAGACTTTGTCTCATCTACTTTGGTCATGTTTTCAGAAAGGACCATTCCCTGGAGAAGGATGTCATGCTTGATAAGGTGGAAGGTTGATGGAAGAGGGGAAGGCCCTCAACCACATGGACCGACAACACTTGCTGCGGTGATGGGCTCAAGTGTAGCAGGGATCGTGGAACTGGCATAGGACAGGGCGGTGTTTTGTTCTGCTGTGCATAGGGTCACTATGAGTTGAAGATGACTCGACAGCACCTAACAACAACAACAACAGCTTAAAATTTCAAAAAAAAATTATGTATATGCCATTATATAAATTTTAGTTATTTTAAGTATATTGTCTCAGAAGGAAGGTTGGGCAATCTACTTTCACAGTGATACTGCCTCGGAAACCCAAGGAGGGGTCGCTATGAGTCAGGGCCGACTCGACAGCATGTAACAACAACAACAAAGTATATTGTATCTAACTTTTATAATAACCTTTATGAATTATGATCTATGAATTATGTCATGAATTATTTTTCCTAGAAACAAATACTATATCATATGTATAATGAATTTTTCATATTTACCAAAACTCTAACCAAAGTCACTGCTGTCGAGTCGGATCCAACTCTTAGTGACCTCTCCTTGGGTTTGTGAGGTGGTATCACTACGGAAGTAGATTGCCCAACCTTCCAAGCATACATATACACAGAAAAGTTGTCCAAGTAAGAATAAATGACTCTTTCCAGATAATAAACCAAGGGTAATGTTTGCAACTTATTCATCTTGACTCTAAAAACTTAAAATCATTAAAACTTCACACAGGTAGCATTTGTTATATTGCAAACCCAATGTTTATATTCTTAAAATGTATATCTTTGTATTTGTGTCATATATCTCAGTCATACTAAATTACTTGAAATTTGTCTAGGGAAAACTACTATTTATCACTGAATATTCAATCCTGCCACAGGTGTAGCATAAAAGGGTTACAAAAGTCTAAAGGCTACATTTTGGTTACCTAGTGCCACCTTGACAAGAATATACCACAAATGGGATGGCTTGAACAAACAGGAGTTTATTCTCTTACAGTTTAGAGGCTTTAAGTCAGAGTTCAAAGTACCAGGCTCTAGGGGATAGGGGAAACCCCTCAATCCTGGGCTTCAGCTCTGCCTCCTGCTCCCAGCCCACTGAAGCTAGAGGCTTTTCTTCACTCAGACAGCTGCTGGTTGCTGAGACTGACAAGCCCAAGGTTGACAAGTAAAAAGGCACAGTTCTGATGTTACCAAACCACATGGCAGGCCATTAATTCAAGTCTGTTGAAAGTCCCAAGGTTGGCACAGCATGGCAGGCTGCTGAACAATGACACAGCTACATGCAGGGTTCTAGTGTGCCAAAAGCTGGAGACCTTTCCCAAAGCTGCTGCTTATGTACGAGAAGCAGACCACATCCCTAAAGCAGCTACTCAGCTGCTTGTGGCAAATCCCACCATGGAGTTGATTGCCAGTCTCATCATGGGGAATAACTACCACTAGCTTCCCAGCCACTCAACCAGGCCCAGCCAAGGTGACATACAACCTTAACTACCACAGGCTAGATAAAAGAATAAGTACAGGTTTAAGAATTTGAATGTGAGGAATTCCAGTAAGATGCTGGAATAGGCAGAAAGATTGCACAGATCCTCTTCAACAAAGAAAAGGGGAACTAATTAACACAGATACAGAAGATAATCCTGGAACCATGAGCATTGAAGGGAAGGATATAGAAGTGGACTAAATGCCAACTAGTAAAAGAATTTGCATGAAAATACTAAAAAAGGAGACATAAGGATCTGCAGTCTGACAGCTATCCTGATAGCACAAACAGCTTGGTTATTTGTGATAAAAATCAACCCTGTTAGCCAGAAACTGCACAGAGAATTGTACTGGTGGCTGGTGAATAAAAGGGGAAGCAGTGAAGAAGGAGGCAGGCTGAGGTATGGACTTTTGCCTGTCTGGAGGATGCAGCCATTTTGAATGTTTACAAGCAGTTCAACCATTGTGGATATTTACAGCTACAACATTCTCTCAGATTCCATGGACTTAAGAAAAGGCTCCACTTGCCAGGAACCACAAGGACATTCTGGATGCCAATGACTGCAAAGGTTCTACTTTTCAGCTTTTTCCCTTTATCCTGTTCCTGGTTCTTTTTTTTTTTTTTGTCTTTCTTGTGGTAACTCCATTTCTTGTTTTTCTTTTTCTTTTGTTTTTCATTCCATTTTTTTCTTCATTATTCTCCTACTCTACCATTTTCTTTTATTTCCCTCTCCCCAGATACTGCAGTTTTGTTTTGTTTTTTTCTTCCTTTTATCTTTTTTTTAGTCATTGCTCCTGTGTGATTAGATGGTGTCCTTTTTGTCCACTTGCTTTTACTTTATTTGATGGTTATTCAATTTATATTTTTGTCTCACTGTGTGGCAGACAGCAACAGTCCCCATACAACACAACTACACCCACACCTCCTGCAGCTTTACTTACTGAGTGAGAGCCACCATTTCCTTCTCCACCAACAGACCAACAATAAACCACCACCAAGAAGAGCCTGACTCACTCTTAGCTGCTCTTCACAGTTAACAGAGATCTAAATATAACATCACAATGTCTCAGAGACAACAGATTATCACAGTCCACACAAAGAAGCAAGATAAAGTGGTAGAAACAAGGGAGCAGGATACAGACCGAGAACACATCCCTGAGGAAGAAGCAGCATTAA
>NW_006921751.1:4208604-4209590 GCF_000298275.1 Orycteropus afer afer
AGAATTGATGCAATGGAAGACAGAATTAATGAGATTGAAGACAAATACCTGAAAACTTCTTTGGAAAGGGATCAATCAGAAAAAAGATCAAAAGAAAATGAAGAAAGCCTAAGGTTCACGTGGTATACCCTTAAAAGGAATAACTTATGTTGTCACTGGAATTCCAGAACAGAAAGAGAAAAATAAAACCAATGAGAAAATTGTCCAAGATTTGTTAGAAGAGAACTTCCTATCCATTCAGGAAGTCCAATGAACCTCAAACAGGATAGACCCCAAAAGAAAATTACCAAGACGTATCATCATCAATCTCATCAAAACCAAAGACAAAGAATGAATCCTGAAAGCAGCACGGGAAAAACAAAAAGTTAGTTACAAAGGACAACCAGTAAGAATAAGCTCTGATATCTCAGCAAAAACCATGCAAGCAAGAAGGTGATGGGATGGTATACATAAAACCCCGAAAAAGAAAAATTTTCAACCAAGAATTATATACCCAGCAAAACTGTCTTTCTCCTTCAGACATGATGGTGAAATTAGAAGATTTTCATATATGCAGAAACTAAGGGAATATGTTAAAAGCAGACCAACCTTTCAAGAGACAGTAAAGGAAGTCCATTGAACAGAGAACCAATAATAGCAAACAACCACTGACTATTCATATACAAGATGACATAACCCAGAAACCACAGCAAAGGACATATCCAAAGTAAAATAAGCTTGTAAGATTGCAAACAGGGAACCAGAGACATCAATTGGCAAATGAGGACAAGTAGAAACCAAAAAGAGGGAAAATACTGTACAGTTAGAGAACTTCTAAATGGCAAGGAAGTCAAGAGAGTTGCAAGATAAAATGGACTGTTCTAAACTTGGGGAGAAAATTACAAATCACAGGTTAACCTCAAAGAAAAATGATAAACCTTCACATCACAATAAAAAAGAAGACAAGCACAAATATTCAGCAAATACTAAAACAACAGCAACAAAGG
>NW_006921751.1:4211796-4212956 GCF_000298275.1 Orycteropus afer afer
AGCTCCTATGAAAGAGCCCCAAAATACATAAAATCAGACTTTAAGAGTTGAAAATGCAAATAGATGATTCTACAGTCATAGTAGGAGACTTTAATATACCACGTTCAATCAAAGATAGAACTGGAAAGAAACTCAACAACGATGCAGAAGAGTTAAACAACACAGTCTACCAACTTGACCTTATAGACATCTACAGAACATTTAACCCAACAATACTACAATATACATTCTTTTTCAGTGCACATGGAACATTCTCCATGATAGACCATATGTTAGGCCATAAAGCAAGTCTTAATAAATTTTAAAATACTGAAAAACCGCAAAGCATCTTCTCAGATCACAATGCTATGAAATTAGAAATCAACAATAGGAAGAGCAAAAGAAAAAGAGCAAATACACAGAAAATGAGTAACACCTTCCTTAAGAAAGATGGGGTAAGAGAAGAAATAAAAATTGAAATTCAAACATTCCTTGAATCAAATGAGAAAGAAAACAAAACATACCAAAATCTTTGGGACACAGCAAAAGCAGTGATCAGAGACCAATGTATAGCAATAAATGCACACATCAAAAAAGTAGAAAGAGCCAAAATCAACACTTTAAACCAACATCTCCAACAATTAGAAAAATAGCAAGAAAAGCCTACACTCGCCAGAAGAAAGGAAATAATAAAGACTCAAGCAGAAATCAATGAAACAGAAAACTGAAAGACAGTAGAAAAAATCAACAAGACCAGAAATTGTTGTTTTGGAAGATTAATAAAATTGACAAACCACTGGCAAATTTAACAAAGGAAAAAAGGAAGCAAATACAAATAACACATTTAAAAGAAATGGGTGATACCACAACAGAACCAACTGAAATAAAAAGGATAATATCAGGATATATGAAGAACTGTACGCCAACAAATTTGAAAATCTGGAAGAAATGGAGATTTCTAGAAAAACACCACTTACCTAAACTCACACAGACCAATGTGGAAAAATTTAACAGATCCATAACAAAAGAAGAAATTGAACGGGTCATCAAAAAATTACCAACAAAAAAAAGTCCTGGCCCAAATGATTTCACCAGAGAATTCTACCAAACATTCAGAAAAGAACTGATACCAATCCTACTCAAACTATTCCAAAACATAGAAAAGGATGGAATCCTCCCTA
>NW_006921751.1:4229436-4239634 GCF_000298275.1 Orycteropus afer afer
CGTGCTTACCTTGCTCCCGGAGACCCGGTCCCTCTCGAGAGGGTAACAAGGGAAAGTGTTCAGTGCAGATCAGTGAGTAAGCACCAGCCCGCCCGTGCTTACCTTGCTCCCAGAGACCCGGGACATGTTTACTTATGTTTTATTAACTATGCAAAAGCATTCGATTGTGCGAATCATAACAAATTGTGGATAATATTGAGAAGAACAGGAATTCTATAACACTTGATTTTACTCATGAGGAACCTGTACAAAGATCAGGAGGCAGTTGATCACACAAAACAAGGGGATAGTGCATGGTTTAAAATGAAGAAGGGAGTGCATCAAGGTTGTATCCTTTCACCATACTTATTCAACTTGTATGCTGAGCAAATAATCGGAGAAGCTGTATTATCTGAAGAAGAACATGGCATCAGGATTGGAGGAAGGCTCATTAATAACCTGTAATACACAGACAACACAACTTTGCTTGCTCAAAGTGAGGATAACTTGAAGCACTTATGATGAAGATTAAACACTACAGTCTGCAGTATGGATTACACCTCAATATAAAGAAAACAAAAATCCTCACGACTGGTCCAATAAACAGCTTCATATTACTTGGTTCTACAATCAACATCAATAGACGCAGCAGTCAAGACACCAGACAACATATTGCATTGGGGAAATCAGCTGCAAAAGACCTCTTTTAAGTGATGAAGAGCAAAGATCTCTCCTCGAAGACTAAGGTGCGCCTAACCCAAGTCATGGTATTTTCAAGCACCTCTTATGCATGTGAGAGCTGGGCAATGAATAAGGAAGACCAAAGAAGAGTTGTTTCTTTCGAGTTGTGGTGTTGGAGAAGAATGCTAAGAGTACCATGGTCTGCTAAAGGGACTAACAAATCTGTCCTGGAAGAAGTGCAGCCAGAATGCTCCTTGGAAGCAAGAATGGTCAAACTTCGTCTCACCTACTTTGGTCATGTTGTCAGAAGGAATCATTCCCTGGAGAAGGATATCATGCTTTGCAAAGTGGAGGGTCAATGAAGAAGGGGAAGGCCCTCAACAGATGGATAGATACAGTGGTTGTAATGACGGGCTCAAGTACAGCAAGGATTGTGAAGCTGGCATAAGACCAGGCAGTGTTTTGTTCTGCTGTGCATAAGATCACTATGAATTGTAACAAAAATACAATCTGCAATATCAGTAATAAACAATAATCCACACCTGGATACATAGGCAAACATGCAAACTGGTATGGGTAGACAAATGGGACCATACCCATGACTACATATAGGTTTTACAGAGGATATTTCTACATACATATTTGTATGTGCTACAGATATATCTATGTACATAGTCCAACAAACAAGGAACAAAGATATGAAAATACCTTAGTCATAACCAAACACGTTGTGGGAATGAGTCACTAGGCTTGGGATTTTAGGATTATAGTCTTGGGGACAGCTAAGTCAATTAGCCTGACACAGCTCACAAAGACAATGTTCTAAACCCTACTGTGGTAAGCAGTGGCTGAGGTTTTACGTAATAGTGGTCTCTCCCCATCTGAAGGAAAGATGACTAAAGAAAATGAAAGACTCAAAGAAATAATTAGTCCAAATGACTACTGGGCAATGTGAACCACAGAGTACACTACAATCAGACCAGAAGAACTACATGTTGCCTGGCTACTACTTCTCACCACTAAGATCAGGACCACAGAGGGTCCTAGACAAAATGGGAGAAAAGTGTAGAACAAAATTAAAAATTATAAAAAAGATCACAATTACTGGTTTGATAAAAGATTGGTGGAACCCCTAAGACTGTGGCTCTAGACAGTCTTCAAACCTGAAACTGAACCCACCCATGGGGATTACCCTGCAGCCAAAGAACCAACCAAACCAAACCAAACACTGCCATTGAGTTGGATCCAATTCATAGCGACCCTTATTTTAGTTTCCTTGGTTTGGAGGTTGAGGGTTGTTTCATAGGACATACCAATTAATTAGCCTAATAATGTTCTACCTCCTAGTTCATTGCATAGGGCCCGGGGTCCTGAAAGCTTACAAATGGTCATCCAAGGCACAAGAATTGGCTTCTAGTCACCTGGAGCAACTCAGGAAGGAGAGTCAGGAATAGAAGGAGTATATGGAATGTGTGGATTAACTGCCTCCATGAACAATTGCTTCTTTTGTCATGAGACCAGAAGAATTAGATGGTACCCAGCTACCATTACTGAATATCTGATCAAAGATTCTGTAGAAGAATCCTAATTAAAAGAGAAAAAAATACAGATTTTCAAATTCCCATGGACTCTAGACTTTCTGGAGCCATGGAGGTTGTATGAACCCCTGAAACTATTGCTCTGAGATAATCTTTAAACTTTAAACCAAAAGTATCTCCTGAAGTCATATTAAGATCAAACAACGTTTAGCTTAACTAGTTAAAAATGTCTCCCTTGAGCAGTATGCTCTTTCAAAAACTGTTTATACAGGATTAAACTGACAATGGCAACTCAAAAGATTTAGATAGGAACCTTAGGAGGCAGTCAGTTTATGTTAATGAGGGAGGAGCAACTCAGAAAAGCAGAGTGAGAATGGTTGCATAACTCTAAGAATGTAATCAATGTAACTGAATCGTACATGTAGAAACTGTTGAATTGATAAATGTTCTGCTATGTATATTCTCAATAGCAACAAAAAAAATAAAATTTAGAAAAAAAATTTAATTCCTTTCCTTCTCAAACACATCACTTAAAATACATAAAAAAAAAAAACTAAAGTGAGAGTATCACTTAATATGCAGCAACATTAAAGAACAATCAGAAGGCAAATTCCAAAGAGATCACTGCTATAAATAGACAAGGAAATGTCAGGACAGAGAAGCAAAGTTCTACTGAAAAATAACAGCAACAAAAGTATATCCCAAGTGAGTCTTACCTCCCATCATTAGTATTTCATTAGCAGAAATCCTCAGTCTTCCAATAATCTATGTCCAAAAAGAAATTCTCTAAGTAAAATTAGATATCCTGATTATAAAACTCAAGAGCATGTTTTTGGCTCTGCACAGATTCTTCATCCTACACAAGATGCAGAAAACATCTATCTGAAACAACTCAATCCTGCTTCACAGAGAAGATACTCCATGGAATAAAGAGCACTGGATTAGGAATCTATTCTTGGCTCTGCAACTCATCTTGTTACTTTGTCTAAAACAAACAATCTGGGTCAGTAATCACCACCATACAATGAAATAAATATTAGATGATCTTCAAGGTCTTTCCAAGTCTGATATTCTATGAAAAGTTTGAGTGAAGCTACCCTTTGGCATCATCTAATCACAAAAGCTCTCAACATTCATAGCCATTCATTGAACAATTCCTTGAGCTCTAGCTTTGTAGCAAAAAATATATAGAATAAAGAATTCAATTTGTCATTTATTAAGCTTTACCAACTTGCAAGTACTAAACCATACTGGGCAAAAAAACAAAAAGACCCAGGAGAAAAAACAAGATCCCTATATGCAGAACATTTACTCCAATCTAGCTGGGGAAACAAAATCCAATTCAGATTAATTCCACACACATTTGATAAGTCTTGTTAAGGGCAGTTTCAAACTTCAATGAGTAAAATGAGAGCTCTGGTGGCATAGTGCCTAAGGCATTTGACTGCTAACCAGAAGGCTGGCGGTTCAAACCCAACAGCCACTCCTTAGAAGGAAGATTGAGCCATCTACTTCCGTAGTGATACTGCCTCAGAAACCCAAGGAGGGGTCGCTATGAGTTGGATCCGACTTGATGGTGATGAGTTTTGTACAGTTTGGAGATAGGGCCCAGGTATCTGCATTTTCAAAAAGCACAGCAAGTGGTATTGGTAGCCCTTGATAAAGAAATATTGCCCTACCCTGATCAACAAAAAGTTGATAGGATTTAAAAATACAGAGTATTTCCAGATTTGAGATTTTCAAACAGTCCACCAAAACAACTAGAGAATAAATTGCAAGGCATTAAACATAAGCACAAGTCTGACAATACGTATCAGTGGTTCTCAAATTTGGTCTGCACTTTAAGATTAACCTAAGAAGCTTTTACAGATACAGACCAATTAAATCAGTCTCTGGAAGTAGGGGTTGGGGTTTAGTTGAGCCTTCAAATTTTTAAAAAGCTCCCTGTAGCCAGTACAGACAACTACTGAGTTAAAGGTCACTGGGATTGATTAGTAAGGATAAATTTCATGAAAAAAGATTATTTTTTTAGCTGAATCTTTATTTGGCTAAAAATTTAATGAAATTTTTTAAATTTAACAGAAGACTAAAAAGAGTTCATGTATAAATACATGATCTAAATTGGGGGGGATATTTTGATCACAAAATAAAGAGGAAATAAGAATACAAAATGTGAATTTATTTTATTTTGGTTTTGAGGTAACATTCAAAGTGATAGTCTTGTAGGTAGTTGCACAGACACAGGTGTGGAAATAGATTTGGGAATAAGTATAGGACCAACTATAAACAAATTATGAAACTATATGTTTATGTATGTTTATTTATGTATATGTATATATAGTGTTTGTTTCAATTATTGATTGTTCTGAAATATTAAACTATAAAGAATTAACCATTTTACTCAAAATTCTCAGAAGAGTCTAATCTACAAACCCCTGTGCTATGCTTCTTCTGGCAGATGGGCTATTTTGTATAGGAATCCATTATGCAGACTAATGGTACAAACACTATCATAGATGCTGTGTAGGAATACAAAGGAAAAATCAATCAATTCTATCCTTGCCTTGAAGACACTAACAATCTAGTTAATGATGTAAACTACAAACACATAAACCCCATAAAAATATATTTGGAAAATAATACCAGTCAATCTTATACACATACACACACATAAAACAAAGCAATGTGTATCTTAGTAAGGCTTATCACTAACAAGTCAAATATAGTACATCGTTTTACACAATATATGTGTTCATTAAAGTTTGTCAGTTAAATCTATTTTTATTACTTTACTTTCATTAAGAGCATGAAGAATTTTGGTCTAACTCTTTATAAAAAAAATTATTGCAAATATTTTTAAAATATAAAATACTGAGTGTGAAGCACAGCCCCAGAAATTACAAAGAGAAATTTCATGAATTGTTGTGTAACATATATTTCAAACCACCCATAGTGGTAGTTCAGACTTTAGTCAGGACTGCCTGGGTTCAAATTCCAGCTCTGTTCTGGTTACCTAGTGCTGCTCTGACAAGATATATACCACAAATGGGATGGCCTTAACAAACAGGAGTTTATTTTTACAATTTGGAGGCTTTAAGTCCAAGTTCAAAATGCCAGGTTCTAGGGGCTGGGTGAAAGCTCCTCAACCTTGGGGTTCAGTTCTGCCTCCTGCTCCCAGCCCACTGGAGCTAGAGGTGTTTCTTCACTCAGACAGCTGCTGGCTGCTGAGGCGGAGAAGCCCCAAGGTTGACAAGGAAAAAGGCACAGTCTTGATGTTACCAAACCACACGGCAGGCCATTAACTTAGGTCCATTGTTAAGTCCCAGAGTCGGCAGAGCATAGCAGGCTGCTGAGGAATGACACATTGGACCCTACATGCAGGGTTCAAGCATGCCAAAGGCTAGAGACCATTCCCAAAACTACTTCTTATATACAGGAAGCAGACTATATCCCAAAGGCAGCTACTCAGCTGCTTGTGGTAGATCCCACCATGGAGTTGATTGCCAGTCTCATCATGGGGAATAACTACCACTCAGCTGCCCAGCCACTCAACCAGGCTCAGCCAAGTTGACACAAAAACTTAACTACCACAAGTTCCACCACTTATTAATATTAACCTTGGGCAAGGTAGTTAACCTATCTCTGTCCCAGCAAAATGGAGATATTAATAATACCTAGCTAATAAGACTATTATGAAAATAAATTAATTAATACCTGTGAAACTTACGACCATGCCCAGGATAGAGTTATCAGCCATAAATTTGTTTCAGAGTGTGCTACACAGCAGGTACAGAAAAAGACATAGTTCTGTTATGTACTGACAATCTAGCTGGAATTACAAATTAACAATAAATGAGTAATATAATTACCATGATATGGTAAAAGAGAATAAACAGGAATCTCTAAATTTGGGAGTTCTGGGCAAGTTTTCCAGAAAAATAGGAATTAAACACCAACAGGAAACTGAAAGAGGTGAGATGTTCCTGACAGAAAGAAAGTTCATGCACTCCAAGCATTCCATGAGAATGGCAAGGAGGGAAAAGGCTGAATTTAAGGCAAATCAATGGTCATAAAAAACATGATCTAATAATATTCTTTGTTGTTGCTGTTGTTATGTGCCATCAAGTCGGACTCGACTCATAGCGACCCCTCCTTGGGTTGCCAAGACAGTATCACTGCGGAAGTAGATTGCCCCATCTTCCTTCCGAGGAGTTGCTAGTGGGTTTGAACCATCAGCCCTCTGGTTAGCAGTCCAGTGCCTTAGGCACTATGCTACCAGAGTCTACTAATAGTCCTTCATTTAGGACACATGATCAAATTTGAAATTCAAATCAAAGAAAATTTCTGGTAATAGAGTGAGATGAATTATGGCAATTTCTGAAATGGAAACAGAAACCACTGTGTGAAAAATGATAATTTTTATTATCTTTCACAGGGAAAAACATGTCAGCTAAGTTTCATTATTAATTGGAATGTGGAATATACAAGGTATGAATCTAGGAAAATTGAAACTTGTCAAAAATGAAACGGAACGCATACAGATTGATATCCTCAGCATGAGTGAGCTGAAATGGACTAGTGTTGGCCATTTTGAATCAAACAATCATGTTGTTGTTGTTGTTGTTATGTGCCGTCGAGTCGGCCCCGACTCATAGCGACCCCTCCTTGGGTTTCCGAGGCAGTATCACTACGGAAGTAGGATTGCCCAACCTTCCTTCCGAGGAGTGGCTGGTGGGTTTGAACCGCCAGCCGTCTGGTTAGCAGGCAAGTGTCTTAGCCACTATGCTACCAGAGCTCCCATCATGGTCTACTATTCCGATGATGACAAATTGAAGAACATGTCAAGATCTACCCTAATCTTTCAACACTTTGAATGACAGGATAACAGCCATACACCACAAGGAAGACCAGTTAATATGATTATTCAAATTTACACACCATCTAAAAATGCCAAAGATTAAGAAATTGAAGCTATTTACCAACTTCAGCAATTTGACATTGATCAAATGTGCAACCAAGATGCATTGATGATTATTAGTGATTAGAATGGAGTTGAAGAAGAAGGATCGGTAGCTGGAAAATATGAGCTTGATGATAGAAATGATGTCTGAGATCGAATGACAGAATTTTGCAAAACCAATGACATATTCACTGGAAATATCTTTTGTGTGTGTGTGTGTGTGTGTGATTTGGGTGAAAACTTAGAGAGCAAATTCACTTTCCATACAGCAGTTCACATATTTTGTCTCATGACATTGACCACAATTCACCACAATGCAACAGCTCCCCTCCCACTTCCTCCTGACAGTTACCTCTTCCCTGTGTCCATTCCTCCATGCACTCCTGCCCCGAGCTGTCTCCCTGTGCATAAACAGCCCTTCTTTCTCCCATAATTTCTCTCTCCAAGGACTGTATTTACCTCAGTCCTATGCCTGTCTTCTGCTTGGCTGGAAACCACAGGTGTGGGTTCAGTTCCAGACCTGAAGGGCAGCAAGGGGCCATAGTCTCAGTGGTTCCACCAGGCTCTATCAGACCAGCAAACCAGCAAATCTGGTCCCTCCTTTTTGTTTCTTCCAAATGCTTTTGAGTTTTGCTCCACATCGTTCTTCCTCTCTATCCAGGGTCTCATACGTAGATCCCCCTCCGACAGGTTGACATTGGTAGCTGGGCACCATCTTGTTCTTCTAGTCTCATAGTCATACAGGCTGAGGATCACATGGTATACCAGTTGCCAGGGCTAATTCTTTCCATGAATCTTTGGTTTTCTTCACTCTTCTTTGCTCTGGACAAGGAGAGACCCATCATTGCATCTAGATGGCTGCTTGCAAGCTTTTAAGATCCCAGTCGCTACTCGCCAAAGTAGGACGTAGAACAATGTTTTGTGTACTATGGTCCCGAACCCACAGGTTCACCTACTCGGTCCCTCTGGGTAGCTGGCCGTGACCAAGAAGTGACTGCAACCTCGTCCCTTGTCAGCTCTACTATACACCTGGGAATTCAGATCATAAAAATACAATTCTAGGACCACTGTCTGCCAACCCTATACATGGTCTTGGGTACACTCCCCATTTCATAGACATACCCAATAGTTCAGCCTGCCCACCCATCTATCCACCTGTATACCCATGTCTGCCTTCACTGACAACACTGTACAGTATGTGCAAAAGGGGTCATCTTTGTTGCCTGTACCTCCCATGTACTTCTGTCTTCCTCTTCCTCAATGGCACCATGTTGATCACTCACATTTGGTACATTGTCCTTCCCTTCCCCCAAATCAATACTTATCTCTACCTAACTAACAGTGTTTCCCCCACCTCCCCTCCCATCCCTGGTAACCAACAAAAAAATTTCCTTCCAGATAAACCTTTCCTTGATTTTTACAGTAAGGGACTAATACGATATATGTCCTTATATGAATGACTTATTTCACTCAGCATAATGTCCTCCGAGTTCATTTCTATCATCAAAACATGGATGTTTTGCAGATTCTAGGATATTCTTTAGGGTTGCATAGTATTCCATTGTGTGTATGTACCAAAGTTTGGTTATCCATTCCTCAGTTGATGGACACCTAGGTTGTTTCCATCTTTTGGCTATTATAAATAGGGCTGAGATGAACATGGGTGTGCATATGTCTGTTCTTGTCATGGATCTCACTTCTTTAGGATATATACCTAGTAATGGAATGGCAGGATCAAATGCTATTTCTATCTCCAACTTTTTAAAGAATTGCCATACTGCTTTGCACAGTGGTTGCACCATTTTACAGTTCCATCAGCAGTGTATGAGAGTCCCAATCTCTCCACATCCTCGCCAGCATTTGTTATTTTCTGTCTTATTGAACATTCATAGTAGAGCTGGAGCAAGATGGTATCTCAATGTTGTTTTGATTTGCATCTCTCTAATGGCTAATGATCGTGAGCATTTCTTCATATGTTTATTGGCTGCCTGAATATCCTCCTTGGATAAGTGCCTGTTCATGTCTTTTGCCCATTTTTTAAATGGATTATTTGTCTGTTTATTATTGAGGTGCTGGAGTTTTCTATAAATTCAAGAGATAAGTCCCTTGTCAGATATGTCATTACCAAATAGTTTATCCCAATCTGCAGGTTCTTTTGATTCTTTTGGAGAAGTCTTTGGAAGCACATAGAAATTTAATTTTTAGAAGGTCCCTAATTCATTTAGTTTCTCTTTTGCTGTTTGTGCACTTGGGGTTATGCTTGATAGTCTCTTTATGCCATATATTAGGGCCCCTAAATTTGCCCCTAGATTTTCCTTGAGGAACTGTATAGTTTTAGGTTTCACATTTAAGTCTTAGATCCATCTGAAGATCATTTTTGTGTATGGTGTGAGGTACAGCTCGTTTCATTTTTCTGCAAATGGATCTCCAGTTTTGCCAGCACTATTTATTAAACAAACATTCTCTTCCCCATTTAATGGATTTTGTCCCTTTGTCAAAGATCAGCTGACCATAGGTCGATGAATCTGTTTCTGGGTTCTCAATTATATTCCATTGGTCTATGTGTCTGTCATTATACCAATACCAGGCAGTTTTGACTACTGTGGCTGTATGGTAGGCTTTGAGATCCGACAGTGTGAGACCTCCTACTTTGTTCTTCTTCAGTAGTGCTTTGCTTATCCAAGGTCTTTTTCCTTTCCACATAAAGTTAGTGATTGGTTTTTCCCTATCTTTATAAAACCTTGATGGGATGTGGATTGGGATTGCATTGAATTTATAGATTGCTTTAGGTAGAACTGACATTTTCACAATGTTCAATCTTCCTACTCACCAGCATGGGATGTTTTTCCATCCCATGCTTCTTATGGTTTCTTGAAGAAGTTTTTTATAGTTTTCTTTGAAGAGGTCTTTTGTGTCCCTGGTAAGATTTATTCCCAAGTATTTTATTTTTTTGGTAGCTATTGAAAACGGTATTGATTTCCTTATTTCTTTTTCAGCAATCTCTTTGCTGGTGTAGAGGAATCCAACTGATTTTTGGATG
>NW_006921751.1:4244124-4268361 GCF_000298275.1 Orycteropus afer afer
TGCATCTATATTCATGAGGGATATTGGTCTCTAGTTTTTCTTTTCAGTGATGCCTTTACTTGGTTTCGGTAACAAGGTTATGCTTTCTTCATAAAATGAGTTAGGGAGGATTCCATCCTTTTCTGTGTTTTGGAATAGTTTGAATAGGAATGGTGTCAGTTCTCTGAATGTTTCCAGTGAAACCATCTGGGCCAGGACCTTTTTGGTTGGTTTCTTTTTTTTTTTTTTTAATGGCCTGTTCAATTTCTTCTATTGTGATGGGCCTGTTCAACTTTTCCACATCCGTCTGTGTTAGTTTAGGTAAGTGGTATGTTTCTAGAAATCTGTCCATTCCTTCCATATTTTCAAATTTGTTGGGTACAGTTCCTCATAGTATCCTGATATTATCCTTTTTACTTCGGTTGGTTCTGTTGTGATGCCACCCATCTCATTTCTTGTTCATGATCTGTGTTCTCTCCCTCTTTTCCCTTGTTAAATTTGCCAGTTGTTTGTCAATTGTATTGATCTTTTCAAAAAACTAACTTCTGCTCTTGATGATTTCTTGTATTGCCCTTCCATTTTGTTTCATTGATTTCTGCTTGAATCTTGATTATTTCCTTTGTTCTGGTGACTGTAGGCTTTTCTTGCTGTTCTTTTTTCTAATTGTTGGAGGTGTTGATTTTGTCTCTCTCTTCTTTTTTGATGTGCGCATTTATTGCGATAAATTGGCCTCTGATCACTGCTTTTCCTGTGTCCCAAAGATTCTGGTATGTTGTGTTTTCATTCTTGTTTGATTCAAGGAATTTTTGAATTACAACTTTTATTTCTTCTCTTACCCAGTGTTTTTAAGGAGGGTGTTGTTCAGCTTCCATGTGTTTAATCTTTTTCTGTTGATCTTCCTATTGTTGATAGCATTATGATCTGAGAAGATGCTTTGCAGTATTTCAGTGTTTTTAAATTTATGAAGGCTTACTTTGTGGCCTAACATATGGTCTATCATGGAAAATGTTCCATATGCACTGGAAAAGAATGTATATTGTACTGTTGTTGGGTGAAGTGCTCTGTAGATGTCTATAAGGTCAAGTTGGTGGATTGTATTGTTTAGCTCTTCTGTATCTTTGATTGAAAGTGGTGTATTAAAGTCTCTCACTATGACTGTGGAGTCATATATTTGACTTTTTAGTTCTTTTAAAGTCTGATTTATGTATTTTGGGGCTCTTCATTGGGCCCATAGATATTTATTATAGTTATGTCTTCTTGTTCAACTGATCCTTTAATCGTTATATAATGTCCTTCCTTGTCTCATATGATGGCTTTTGTCTTACAGTCAATTTGAAATTAATTAAAAATTATTCTAATTATTCAATTAGAAATTAATTATTTCCACTCCTGCCCTTTTACAGTTGCCATTTGCTTGATATATCTTTTTACAACCTTTGATTTTTAGTCTATTTTTGTCTTTTTCTTAAGGTGTCTCTTGTAGACAGCATATCAATGGGTTTTGTTTTCTTATCCAATCTGCAACTCTCCTTCTTTTGAGTGGTGCATTTAATCTATTAACATTCAGTGTAATTATGTACAAGTATGAATCGTTGTTGTTGTTATGTGCCGTGCAGTTGGCCCCGACTCATAGCGACCCCTCCTTGGATTTCCGAGGCAGTATCACTACGGAAGTAGGATTGCCCAACCTTCCTTCCGAGGAGTGGCTGGTGGGTTTGAACCGCCAGCCTTCTGGTTAGCAGTCAAGTGCTTTAGCCACTATGCTACCAGAGCTCCTCAAGTATGAATTAGTTGCTGTCATTTTGTTATGTGTTTTTTCATGGTGTCCATGTTTTGTTTTTTCCGTATTATTTTCTGTACTGAGCTCATTATGTTTATGTATCATGTTATCATTTCCTTTGTTGCTGTTGTTTTAGTATTTGCTGAATATTTGTACTTGTTCTCTTTTTTATTGTGACGTGAAAGTTTTTCATTTTTCTTTGAGGTTAACCTGTGATTTATAATTTTCTCCCCAAGTTTAGAATAGTCCATTCTGTCTTGCAATTCTCTTGACTTCCTCACCATTCAGAAGTTCTCTAACTACACAATATTTTTCCTTTTTTTGGTTTGTAGATGTCCTGCCCTGCCAACTGATGTCTCTGGTTCCCTATTTACAGTCTTGTAAGCTTATTTTAATTTGGATATGTCCATAGCTGTGGTTTCTGGGTTATGTCATCTTGTCTATTAATGGTCAGTTGTTATTTGCTATTTTTGGTTCTCTGTTGAAAGGACTCCCTTTAGCATCTCTTGTAAGGTTGGTCTGGTTTTAACAAATTCCCTTAGTTTCTGCTTATCTAGAAATCTCCAAACTTCAACATCGTATTTGAAGGACAATTTTGCCAGGTATATAATTCTTGGTTGAAAATGTTTATCTTTCAGGGTTTTGTATATACCATCCCATTGCCTTCTTGCTTGCATGGTTTCTGCTGAGATATCAGAGCTTATTCTTACTGGTTGTCCTTTTTAAGTAACTTTTTGTTTACCCTTGCTGCTTTCAGTATTCTGTCTTTGTCTTTGGTTTTGATAAGTTTGATGATGATATGTCTTAGTGATTTTCTTTTGGGGTCTATCCTGTTTAGGGTTTGTTGGACTTCCTGAATGGATATATTCTCATCTTTCATCTTATCATGGAAGTTCTACTCCAACAAATCTTGGACAATTTTCTCATTGGTTTTATTATTCTCTTCCTGTTCTGGAATTCCAGTGACACATAGTTTATTCCTTTTAATGGTATCCCACATGAACCTTAGGCTATCTTCATTTTGTTTCAATCTTCTTTTGGATTGATCCCTTCCAGGGAAGCATTCAAAGTATTTGTCTTCAATCTCATTAATTCTGTCTTTCATTGCATCAATTCTACTCCTTTGCCCTTCCAATGTGTTATCTAGTTCTTACAATTGAGTATTAATCTTCTGGATTTCTGTCTGTAGATTTAGATTCATTTGTAATTTTTCATTTATTTTGTTATTTTTTCTTGTATTTTCTTCCAAAATTCTTCTAGGCTTTTTCTGTGTTTTCCTTGGCCTGTCTCTCAATCCTTTGAAGATTCCTAAATATAATTATTTTGAATTCCTTATCAGAGAGCTGCTTCTTCCTCAGGGATGTGTTCTGGGTCTGTATCCTGCTCCCTTGTTTCTACCACTTTATCTTGCTTCTTTGTGTGGACTGTGATAATCTGTTGTCTCTGAGACACTGTGATGATATATTCAGATCTGTTAACTGTGAGGAGCAGTTAAGGATGAGTCAGGCTCTTCTTGGTAGTTGTTTATTGTTGGTCTGTTGGTGGAGAAGGAAGTGGTGGCTCTCACTCAGTAAGTGAACCTGCAAGAGGTGTGGGTGTAGTTGTGTTGTATGGGGACTGTTGCTGTCTTCCACTCAATTAGACAAAAATAAAAATTGAATAACCACCAAAAAAGTAAAAGCAAATGGACAAAACATACACTGTACAATCACACTGGAACAGTAATTAAAAAAAAGAAAAAAGGGAAAAAGAAGAAAAAAACCCAGAAATATCTGGGGAGAGGGCAATAAGAGAAAGAAGGTAAAGAAAGAGAATCATGAATTAAAAATGGGAAAATGCAAAAAGAAAACAAGGAATGGGGTTAACTATGAGAAAGAAGGAAAAAAAAAAAAAAGCAACCAGGAACAAGGAAAAGAAAAAAGCTGAAAACTAGAACCTGGGAGGTGATGAATAAAGGATAATAGTAAAAAGAAGAAAAGTAATAATAATAGTAGTAGTTTTAAAAGAGACAAGAACAAACAAACTAAAAACAGAAAAAAGAAAAAAAAACATGGGTGCAGGGCAGGGCAGGCCAAGGCAGCCAGGCCCTGTCCGGTGTGGAGTTCCTGCAGGCCCAGAAGTTGGGTGGGAGTGAGGGATGGCCGCACCTCTGTTCACCAAGGTGTGGGGTATAAGAGTAACAGGGGGAATGTCCACTTTTCCAGTCATTCGGATCCAGAATGTTCTTGGAGTTACTGGCAAGTGAAGCCTGTTCTTAAGTCCCTGGAATCTGGGAGAACTCTGTCACTTTAAATACCCAAAATGGTCAAGCTGCTTGTAAACATTCAAAATGGCTACACCCTTCAGACAGACTAAAGTCCACAGCTCAGCCCACCTTCCTCTTCGCTGCTTCCCCTTTTATTCCCCAGCCACCAGAGCAGTTCTCCATGCAGTCCCTGGCTAACAGGCCGAGTTTTGGGTTAATTCTCAGGTCTTACCACCACTCGGCAATATCCAAGCTGTCTGTGCCGTCAGGATCACCGCCAGACCGCAGCTATGTATGTCTCCTTTTTTGGTGTTTTCATGCAAATTCTTCTGCTAGTTGGAGTTTAATCCACTTCTATATCCTTCCCTTCAAGGCTCAGGGGTCCAGAATTGTGTTCTGTATCTGTGTTAACTGGTTCCCCTTTTCTTTGTTGAAGGGGGTCTGTGCAGTCTTTCTGCCTATTCAGCCATCTTACTGGAACCGGGAATATCTTTTTTAAAAACATAAACTATGACTATAGACATGGACCTCACCAGATGGAATCCACAGGCATCAAATCAACTACATCTGCAGAAAGAGACTATGGTGAAGCTCAGTATCAACAATGGGAACAAGGCCAGGGACTGACTGTGGAAGAGATCATGAACTACTCAAATGGAAGTTGAAGTTGAAGAAAATTAAAAGCAAGTCCACAAGAGTTAAACTATACCTTAAGTATACCGAAGTATGATATACATACCTTAAGTATGTCCCACCTGAATATCTCAAGAATAGATCTGACACACTGAACATCTCAAGAATGGATGTGACACACTGAACAATAATGACTCAGATCAGATTAGTTTCGTGATATCAGAAACATCATACATGCAGAAAGCAAAAGGTCATTAAGAAAACAGAAAAGAAAGACCAAAATGGATGTCAGAAGAGACTCTTAAACTTGCTAAAATGAAAGAAATAAATGATGTAGTTAAAAACCTGAACAGAAAATTTCAAAGGGTGGTCTGGCAGGACAAAGTAAAGTATTATAATAAAAGTTATAAAGACATAGAGTTAGAAAATTAAAAGGGAAGAACATGTTCATCATTTCTCAAGCTGAAAAAACTAAAAAAAAATTCAAGCCTCAAGTAGCAATATTGAAGGACTTAATCTATGAGCAAAAAATTCAACAACAGGAAACATCAAATGAAGGTGGAAGGTATAAATCTAACCAGAAATACAAAAGACCTATACAAAGAAAATGACAAAACACTACTACAAGAAACCAGAAGAGACCTATATAAATGGAAGAATAAACCAAGCTCATGGATATAGGCTTAACATTATAAAGATGACAATACTATCCTAAGCAATCCCCACTCAGATTCTATCATTCTTTACACAGATAGAAATGCTAATTACCAACTTTATATGGAAAGGAAAGAGACATTGGATAAGCAAAAACACTACTAAAGAAGGACAAATTAGATGGCTTCACACTCCCCAATCTCAAAACCTACTATACTCTCATAGTAGTCTAACAGTCTGGTAGTGGTACAATGACAGACACATAGACCAATGGAACAGAACTGATAATCCAGAATTATTCCAACCACTTTTAGACAGCTGAATTTTGACAAAGGGCTGAAACCCAGTAAATAGGGAAGAGACAGTCTTTTTAACAAATGGTGCTAAAAAAAAATGGATATTCTCTTGCAGAAAAATGAAATAGGATCGGTATCTTATACTATACACAAAAACTAACTCTAGATCAATCAAAGACCTAAATGTAAACTCCCAAACTATAAAGATCATCAAAGAAAAAATAGAGGCAAACTTAGGGGACCTAACACATGGCATAAATACATGATCAAACATAACTAAAAATATACAAACAGCAGATAACAAATTAGACACCTGGGACCTCCTAAAAATTAAACATTTATTTGCATCAAAAGACTCTGTCAAAGAGTAAAAAGAGAACCTACAGACTGGGGAAAAAAATTTGGCAACGATGTATCAGACAAGGGACTATTTTCTAAATCTACAGAAAACTTCAACACCTCAACTACAAAAAAGACAATCAATTTAAAAATAGACAAGAGAACATGAACAGACACTTCACCAAAGACAACATTATGGAGGCCAACAAACTCATGAAGAAATGCTTGTGATCATTAGCCGTTAGACACAAGTCAAAACAACGAGGTTATCTCACCCCAGCATTAATAACAAAGTTCAAAAAAACAGAAAACAACAAATGCTGTCGAGGGTGTAGAGAGACTGGAGCACTCATACTGCTGGTAAGATTGTAAAATGGTACAACTACAGTGGAAAACAGCATGGTGCTTCTTTGTTGTTCTTGTTGTTATGTGCCGTCGAGTCAGACCCAACTCATACCGACTCCTCCTTGTGTTTCTGAGGCAGTATCGCTACAGAAGTAGATTGCCCAACCTTCCTCTGAGGAGTGGCTGGTGGGTTTGAACCACCAGCCTTCTGGTTAGCAGTCAAGTGCCTTAGGCACTATGCTACCAGAGCTCCTTGGTGTTTCCTTAAGAAGTTCGAAATAGAAATATCTTATGATCAAGCAATCCTACTAGCAGGTATATATCCCACAGAAATAAGAGCCATGACATGAACAGTAAACACACATCCATGTTCATCACGCACTATTTACAACAGCAAAAAGATGGAAACAACCTAAGTGCCCATTAATGGATGAGTAGATGAACAACTATAATATACATACAATGGAGTACTCAAACCAAACCAAACCAAACTCATTGCCATCAAGTCGATTCCAACTCAAAGCAACTCCCACTGGGTTTCCAAGGCTGTAAATCTTTACAGAAGTAGACTGCCCCATCTTCCTTCCATGGAGCAGCTGGTGAGTTTAAACTTTCTGACTTCTGGTTAGCAGCCAATTGCCTTATCCACTACACTACCAGGGAGCTCTGGTAGCATAGTGGCTAAGACACTTGCCTGCTAACCAGACAGCTGGCGGTTCAAACCCACCAGCCACTCCTCGGAAGGAAGGTTGGGCAATCCTACTTCCGTAGTGATACTGCCTCGGAAACCCAAGGAGGGGTCGCTATGAGTCGGGTTTGACTCAACGGCACATGACAACAACAACAACAACACTACACTACCAGAGCTCCTTTTCTATTAAATGTTAAATAATGCTCAGTTGGCACACCTCATGAACCTGGAGGACATTATGCTGAGTGAAATTAGTCAATCAAAAAGAATAATTATAGAAGACCACTACTGTAAAAAATTAAGAAAAGGTTTAGACACAGAATTGTTCTTTGAAGGTTACTAGGGTTGGGAAGGGATGGGAAGAACCATCACCTACCAGAGGGTAGACACATATTAACGTAGATGAGGGGAAAGGCAATATACCATAAGGGAGAGGACTGTACAAAATGATCAAGGCAGTGGAAGACACAGGGAGGAGCACAAAAGTTAAAGGCAACAAAATTGAATACTATTACATACATAATCCTGCAATAGTAGTAATAAAAATAATTTACAAGTGGATGCACAGATCAACAGTCAAGCTTAACAGGATAAAAAGGAAAATGGGACTACACCCATGAATATACATATGAAAAAAAAAAAAAAACCACCCTGCCGTCCGGTTGGATACAACTCATAGTGACCTCTCCTTGGGTTTCCAAGGTGATATCACTACAGAAGTAGATTACTCAACCCCCCTTCTGAAGAGTGGCTGGTGGGTTTGAACCACCAACCTTCTGGTTAGCAGTCAAATGCCTTAGGCACTATGCCACCAGAGCTCCCGAATATACATAATAGGTTTAACAAAGGATGTCTCTACCTATATATGTGCTGCAAATATATCCATGAACGTAGTACATACAACATCAGGGACAAAGTGATGAAAATATCTTAGTCATAATCAAACACCTTAATGAGTTGCTGGGTACAGAGGCTCAGGACCACAGTCTCAGGAGACACAAAGATCAAATCAAATGACATAACACAGTCCACAAAGATACTGTTCTACATCCTACTTTGGTGAGTAGTAACTGGGGTCTTAAAAAGCTGGTGAGTGGCGATAAAAGGTACAAATATTGGTCTCTCCCCATTTGGAGCAAAGAAGAGTGAAGAAAATCAAAGATGCAGGAAACAAAACATACAAAAAGATGATGATAATGGAAGGAACAGAGAGACATTGTACAAAAAAAAGAATTTGTCAATGTTCAACTATTTCAAGAAGTAGCATATGATCAAAAACCAATGATATTGAAGAATAATCCAAACTGCATTGAAGGTGCTAGTGAAAAACAAGGCTCCAGGAATTGACAGAATACTCATTAAGATGTTTCAACAAATGGATGTAACACTGAAAGCACTGGACTGGGGGCTAGGTGGAAGGTTGCACGCAGGACTACCACAGCCCAAGCTGGGGCTCATCTCACAGCAGGAGGGGGATACTTCCTGTGTGCACCCAGTTCCTGGGTTGCAGGCCCCATGTGAAACCAGGTAGTGGTGCAGGTGTGCACTTCATTGGCCCTGTAGCCAGTGGGACCCATCTCATCTGAGCAAGGGACATACAACCCCTCTGTGCCCGCAGCTCCCATACTCACCCTGCAGTATCCACACAGGTAAGAAATTCCAACAGCCTGAGTGTGGCAGCCAGATGGAATGTGGTGGCTGGAGTATGCTGACCTCATCTACCTGAGTGGCCTCTCCCCCCCAGTGTAGAGACCTGTGTATTCCCTGGGCTAGGGGCAGCCACCCTGGCAAGGGCTACTTCTAGAGTAGAAAAAGTGAGGTCTTCCTGCATTGGAGAAAGCAGTTTTGTAGAATAAGGAAGGAATCCTGCCAGGAAAGGGCTGGTTTAGAAATTCGAGGACAGGACGGTGAAGGTCTGCTGCTGGGAAGCAAACATCCAGGTCAATAGGCACAAGATGAAGTCTTAAAATTAAATTCATTGGACAGGGAGAAAAAAATCTGATGGTGGGGTCGGTAACATTAAAAAAAAAATTATGGTGTAGTACGCTTATGAAAATAACATGTGGGTTGACGCAGTATGTAAAAATGTTTAACGTGCACATTAAAACCAAAACCAAACTAACTGCCATCAAGTCGTATCTGACTCATAGCAACCCCTCCTTGGGTTTCCAAGGCAGTATTGCTATGGAAAGAGATTGCCCAGTCTTCCTTCTGAGGAGTGGATGGTGGGTTTGAACCACCACCCTTCTGGTTAGCAATCAAATGTCTTAGGCACTATGCCACTAGAGCTCCTGTAATGTGCACCTTATTTGTGTAAAAATATGGTAAGTCACTTGCTCAAAGTCATCAAACCAACTAAAATGCAGAGGCAAATTTTTTTCTATAGTAAATCATCCTACAAATATCTAGAGTACCTATATCATATGCTAGAGAATGGTCAGGGAGACAGACAAAGAACCTGCTCTTCGGTTTATACTCTAACGGGGGATGAGACACAACTAAACAGGTAAATACAAAGAACACAATATAATTTCAGATGGTGATAAATGCTATAAAAAGAACATAATAGGATAGTGTGATTGCAGAATGGCACAACCAAAGTGGTAGATGTTCTGAGGAGATAACATCTGAACTACTAAGGCCTGAATGAGGACAAACCATCTATATGAAGTTCTTGGAGGAGCATTTCAGGCAGAGAGAAAAAAGCAAGGATAATGTCGTAGAGACACAAAGGATCTTGGACATCAAGAAGGTCAGGTAGTTGTAGAAGAATGAAAGGAAGGGGAGACATACTGGAGCCCTTAGGCCGCTACAGGCAGATTGGATTAATACTGCAGCTAGAAGGATATAAATTGGGTGATCTGGTTTAAAGAAGAAAAGTCATTCAAACTGCTGTATGAAGAAATATTTAATTAAATTATAATACAATTCAACACACCCAGTTAAAAAGTACTTGTAATGGATTATTCCTTGGAGAATATTCCTGAAGAGCAGTACACAGGTGCTTATTACTTTTGAAATCATTACACATATATGTACATATTATATAGTTTTCTGCATAAAATTTCATAGTTTTTTAATACTATAAATTATAGAAATACAACAGAGGAAATCATACTTTTTCACCATACTTACTCACTCTGTATACTGAGCAAATAATCCAAACAACTGGACTATACAAATAACGGGGCATCATAATTGGAAGAAGTCACATTACAACCTGTGATATGCAGATGCCAAAACCTTGGTTGCTGAAAGTGAGGATAACTTGAAGCACTCACTGATGAAGATTAAAGACTACAGTCTGCAGTATGGATTACACCTCAACATAAAAACCAAAAAACCAAACTCACTGCCATCGAATCAGATCCGACTCACAGCAACCCCTTTTTGGGTTTCTGAGGCGGTATCACTATGGAAGTAGATTGCCCAACCTTCCTTCCAAGGAGTGGCTGCTGCATTTGAACTGCCAGCCTTCAGGTTAGCAGTCATATGCCTTAGGTACTATGCCAGCAGAGCTCTCCCATACATCAACATAAAAGAAAACCAAAATCCTCACAACTAGACCAATAAGCAGCATTATGATAAATGGAGTAAAGATTAAAGTTGTCAAAGAATTCATATTACTTGGCTCCACAATCAATACCAGTGGAAGCAGCAGTCAAGAAATCAATGTATTACACTGGACAAACCTGAAGTAAAAAGACATATTTAATAAGTGCTAAAGAGCAAGGATGTCACCTTGAAGCCTGTTGTTGTTGTCACGTGCCGTCAAGTCAGACCCAAATCATAGCGACCCCTCCTTGGGTTTTCGAGGCAGTATCACTATGGAAGTAGATTGCCCAACCTTCCTTCCAAGGAGTGGCTGGTGGGTTTGAACCACCAGCCTTCTGGTTAGCAGTCAAGTGCCTTAGGCACTATGCTACCAGAGGTTGGCCTAACCCAAGCCATGACATTTTCAATCACTTCATATGCGTGTGAAAGCTGGACAATGTATAAGGAAGAACGAGGAAGACTTGATGCTTTTGGGTTGTGGTGCTGGTGAAGAATACTGAAGGAACCATGGACTGCTGGAAAAACTAACAAATCTGTCCTGGGAAGAAATGCAGCCAGAATGCTCCTTGGAAGTGAGAATGACCAGACTTCGTCTCACCTACTTTGGTCATGTTGTCAGAAGGGACCATTCCCTAGAGGATATCCTGCTTGGTAAAATGGAGGGTCAGCGAAAAAGGGGAGGCCTTCAATTAGATGAAGTGACAAAGGGGCTGCAACAATGGGTATAGCAAGGACTATGAGGCTGGTGCAGGACCAGGCAGTGTTCCGTTCTGTTGTACACAGGGTCACTATGAGTTGGAGCTGACTCAATGGTACCTAACAATGGTAGAAACAGCAGAATCTATTAGGATGCTACTGTAACAGCCCAGATGTGAGGCAAAAGTGATGTGGACTAAAACAGGAGCAGCAGAAGTGGAAAGTTATGGAATTTGGAATATTCTTTGGCAGTATGGCCAGTAAATCCTCATGATGGATGGAGGGAAGAGGCAGGGCAGGAATCAAAGTTGATCAATGGTTTTCAGTGAAGGATGATTTTGCTCCCCAGGGGACCTATCCAATGTCTGATGACATTTTACTTGTCACAACTGGGTGGAGAGTGCTCCTAGCATTTAGACGCCACATATGCTGCTAAACATACTACAGTGCACAGGGCAGGCCCCACTGACAAAGAATAATCCGGCCCAAAACATCAAGTGTCAAAGTAGAGAAACCCTATCTACACTGACCCCAATTGGTCTCTATGATACTTCTGGGAGAATCTTAAAAAAAATTAGAAATGAACGCCTTTAATTATTTTCCAACTTTAAAGACAATTAAATATGATATACATGGGTATACATGGGATAAAGTCTATTTGCTTTGGGGGTAAATAACATCACCCCATGGTAATACTGGGAGCTCTGATGGTGTAGTGCCTAAGGCATTTGACTGCTAACCAGAAGTATGGCGGTTCAAACTCACCAGCCACTCCTTGGAAGGAACGCTGGGCAATCTACTTCCTTAGTGATACTGCCACGGAAACCCAAGGGGAGGGGTCGCAATGACTAGGATCGGACTCTACAGCAGTGGATTTGGTTTTGGTTTTTTGGTGGTAATACTATGTTGATCAGAAGTTCTGATTAATGAAATATGAGAACACCAATTACTGATTAATAAATGCTATTTGCTTGATGGGCACACTTTCTCAAAGTACAACTGAAAACTTTAGCAATACCAGCCAATACTACTTATGTATCCTGCATATGCTTAAATCTATATAGTCCAATAATACTTCGGTGCTTTTCCAAATACAAATTTCCATAAAAATCTAAAGGGATGCCTACTGACTCACTCACTGCCATCAAGTGGACTCAACTCATAGCAACACCCCCCTTGGGTTTCCAAGGCAGTATCGCTATAGAAGTAGAGTGCTCAATCTTCCTTCCGAGGAATGGCTGATGGGTTTGAACCACCAACCTTCTGGTTAGCAGTCAAATGCCTTAGGCACTATGCCACCAGAGCCCCCAAAGGGATGTCTACCTACCATAATAAACCAGTACAACAAATAGACTAGAGGGAAGTAATGGTCCATTGGTGCTATGTGTGTACAACTATTCAACTACCTGATTTATTTGGGCCTTGA
Organism: Orycteropus afer afer; assembly: GCF_000298275.1. Taxonomy (NCBI): domain Eukaryota; kingdom Metazoa; phylum Chordata; class Mammalia; order Tubulidentata; family Orycteropodidae; genus Orycteropus; species Orycteropus afer. The sequence goes on from NW_006921751.1 coordinate 4,256,764, forward strand.
GCAAATGAGTATACTTTCATCGGAATTACTGTAAACTAACAATAGGTAAAGTACTCTTTTAGATCCAGGTCACAAGAAACAAAATGCCACATAGTTGGGTAAGCTCCTTTTATGTTATACTTTACTATCTAAATGCAAAGAATGTTGGGGGTAAATCACTGCAATACAATCAAGGATAAACAGTAGCCTAAATGACTTTTTGCAACTACAAAATAATTACTATTAAGGTAGTAAATTATGTGAGCGGATTATGTTTCAGAAAGTCTGAAGAAATGTCTGGAATTACTTGGTAACTGAATTAGATAACAAAAAATACAAAAATTATCTCTCTCAAATCAGGAAATTGGAATGACAATTCAGAACATTATCCTACATTTGAAACCCCACAGGTTGGGTTGGGATTGAGGGAAACTGCTTCTTCGAAGCCGCAAACTCATTTTTGACAATTTCTTGACATATGGACACGAGGATTGCTGTTCTTAAGTACAAAACCAAAAAATCCAAATCGAACTCACTGCCGTTGAGTCGGATCCCACTCATAACAAGCCCTCCTCGGCTTTCCGAGGTGGTTATCTCTATGGAAGTAGATTGCCCAATCGTCCTTCGGAGGAGTAACCTGGTGGGTTTGAATGTCCAATCTTCTGGTTAGCATCAGATGCCTTAGGCACTGTTGCTATCAGAGCTCATTTTTGGTTTTTAAGTACAAGGACCTCATAAAACTGGTCAAGGCCATACCCAATACCAAATAACTAACTTCGGTTAACATTTAATTCTAGAAACAATAATTTAAAAAAAAAAAAAAAAAAGGAGAATCCTATCGTTATAGCCTCACCCACATTGTTGTTGTTGTTATGTGCCGTCGAGTCGGCCCCGACTCATCACGACCCCTCCTTGGGTTTCCGAGGCAGTATCACTACGGAAGTAGGATTGCCCAACCTTCCTTCCGAGGAGTGGCTGGTGGGTTTGAACCGCCAGCCTTCTGGTTAGCAGTCAAGTGCTTTAGCCACTACGCTACCAGAGCTCCTTCACCCACATTATTTATACAAAAACTTTAAAATCAGCTTAAGAACTAAGATGCTTCCAGGCTGAATTCAACCCCGACAGTGATAAAACTGAAAAATCTGACAGCAGAAATAAAATACAGGGACACTTTACTACCATGAGAATCATGCTGGGTTCCCGCTAGGCCGGGCTGACGCTTTCTGGAGCATCAGCGCACGAAGTCCGGGGGAGCCCTTCTCCGAGGTGCCTCCCGGTGGCAGCGCTCTCGAGACACTGTGGCGTCGCCCAGCCCGTCGACGTCACACCCTTCCCCAGGGATATACAGAATGACCCCTGGCGTCCGCGACCGGTAAGAAATTCCTTTTTCTTCAGGCTTTCCGAAACCCAAGGCCAACTGCGGTCGTTCAGCAGGTTTATCCAACACTCTAGAAGAACAAACGCCCAAACTAACCACAATGACGCGCGTACGGGAGACACCAAAACAACTCCCGCTCTCGCGAAACCTTAAATCCAGTTCCCGCGACATTTCACTTCCTGTTCATCTTTCTTAGTCCCACCCCACACCAAAGCAGTGGCTCAGAAACATCGCGAGAATTCCTTCCCTAAGGTCCCGCCCCTTTACGGCACGATGGTCGCACAAGAATGTGATACAGCCTCGACAGCCGCCATTTTCTTTCTTTCTTAGCAGTTAGCTGAGAGAAGGTCTCTGCGAAGAAGCAGCAGCGGCCACTGAAGGGTAACTATGGCAGACTACTCAACAGTGCCCCCACCGTCCTCGGGCTCAGCTGGTGGTGGCGGTGGCGGTGGTGGAGGAGTCAACGATGCTTTCAAAGATGCGCTGCAGCGAGCCCGGCAGGTAAGTCTGGACCGCGCGGCGAAATCCCGACAGCTTACGGTAATTGGCCGCTGGTTGAGTAGGCCGCTACTCTTTCGCGCATGAGGAAGAGGAAAGCGGTGCCCTTCCGGCCTCCGAAATGTGAGGGAACTGTCGTTTCCCCATGTTGTAATACCAGTTAGAGACTGGAACCCGGTTTTTTGTTCTTGGCGTCTAAGCTAGTTAAACCCACCCGTGCTACACCAAGATGGCTTGAGATTTTTTTTCCCGTTTCTGCAGTACTCACGCTTCTTCAAGGAGTTAGTTTAACCTCCCCTTTTCCTCAGAGTTAGGAACCCTGATGGCGTAATGGTTAAACGGTCGGCTGCTAACTGAAAACTCGGCGGTTCCAACCCACTGTCCCGCTCAGTGGGAGAAAGATGTGGCATTCTGCTTCTGTAATGATTTACAGCCTCGGAAACCCGATGGGGTAGTTCTACTCTGCCCTATTGGGTCGCTGTGAATGGCAATCGACTCTCTGGCAGTGGGTTTGATTTGGTTCCTCAGAATGAACATGCTCTTCCGTGGGGTAAAGCGCGGGTAGTTTTACACAATAGTGCGGAAGGTTCTGGTAATAATGAGTTTGGGGAAGGACAAAGGTCTGTTTTCAGGAGCTATAGTAAGGGATTTGTCATTCAAGCAGTATTTACTGTTTCCAGCTCATTCTAGCTCTCCCTCACAATTAAAGGATCTTTCCCTACAGGAAAGAGACTTGAGGCAGCATTGGTATCCCGGGTTGGAATCTTTCCTTTGGGCGGGATTTCCGTGTCAGTCTGTTCTACCACTCTTCTCTTTTTTTCTCAAAATGGCCTCAGGTTCTTAATACCCAAAGTTTCTGTTTGAATCTGCCTCTCTGTTCAGTCTTAAATTGACCAGACCTCTTTGTATTGCGTAGGTGTGTGCATTTGCCCCAAAGACACTTCTTTCCCAAACAAAACCTGTGGAAAAACCAGTATAAACTATATAGTGTTAAGAGAATGATAATCATTGAAAGTAAGTTTGTGGTGTGTCATGAGGAGTTCACTTCCTTAACCTAATTTTCACGTTTACGTTTAAGGACCATTTTGAATCAGAAGTAAAGTTGATAAACTCTACTGATGTAACAAAGCACACTTATTTGTCTAATGTAATTCTATTTTAAAAATGTACTCACTGATAATCAGAAATATTTAGGGGAAGCAACAAAAGGTCATCATTAATAGTAATTCAGAATTTTTTTCACCTAGTTTTTTTGAACTACTGCTGGACATGCTTAGACTAACAACATAAACATTTACATAATTATGACAAATTGTTTATTTTATTTTTAATTTTTTTATTCAGGTTTGAAGAATTACCAAAATTCAACCGGCATATTGAATTAATTTGTGCTACTTGTACTTAGATGCTGGGAATTTTTTTTTTTCCCCCCAATGTGGGTATTTGGTCTTTGCCTTCGAGGAAGTTTGGTTCAAGGAACCAAATGGTAATGAACAAATATCTGATTAATGCTATCAGAGAGAAGTAGACAAAATGGGGGGGGGGGACCTCGCTGCCATTGAGACGGATCGGACTCAGTGACCCCTCCTTGGGTTTCCGAGGCATTATCACTACGGAAGTAGATTGCCCCATCTTCCTTCCGAGGAGTGGCTGGTAGGTTTGAACCGCCAGCCTTCTGGTTAGCAGTCAAATGCCTCAGGCACTAAGCTACCAGAGCTCCTAGTAGGAACTCTGTAAATAACAAGTGTATGAATTAACAGCACCTAGGTTTTGTCTAGGAGCTCTGGTAGCATAGTGGCTAAGACACTTGCCTGCTAACCAGACGGCTGGCGGTTCAAACCCACCAGCCACTCCTCGGAAGGAAGGTTGGGCAATCCTACTTCCGTAGTGATACTGCCTCGGAAACCCAAGGAGGGGTCGCTATGAGTCGGGTTTGACTCGACGGCACATAGCAACAACAACAAATGTTTTGTCTAGGAGTTCTGGTGGCGTAATGCCTAAGGCATTTGCCAACCAGAAAGCTGGTGGTTCAAACCCACCAGCCACTCCTTGAAAGGAAGGTGGGGCAATCTACTTCTGTAGTGATACTGCCTTGGAAACCAAGGAGGGGTCGCTATGCGTGGAGACGGGACATAACAACAACACTGTTGAGTCAAGGACTGTGCAGGGCATCAGGGATAGTGCACCTCACTGCCCAAATAAATAGATGATGATATTTGAGCAAAGCATTGAGTTTGACAAGTGGAGGAAAGAAGCAACATGTGTAAAAGTATGGGAATTTCGCAATGATAAGAACCCATGAGTGTAATTCTCTGTAGGATAGTAGGTGGGGAAGGAGGATGGAAAACGAGGTGAGGAAAGGTATAGATGAATTGGGGATCCTAATTGTGAAAGACCTTGGATTGTCAAGCGTTAATTAAAAATTGGACTATTTTATTTGGCTGAGTTATAATTTCCTGAGTAAAGTTAGACTTTTTAAATATAGAAAATTATTTTTGAACTGTGCAATTCCTTACTTTTTTCTTATGTGACAGTAGGTCAGCTGCCCTCATGCCTTTGCTGTGATTTGAATGTTTCTTTATAGAATTGATCTTAAATTTTAGATTCCCAGTTGAATTACCCCTTATTACATTTGAAGATGCCTCTAAATATCAGTTACAGCTGTTTGTCTAAGTAAATATGGGAAAACTAGGGAAGGGTACTTCTACTGAAATGATAAATTAGGTTAATACCAGCAACACTTTACCTCATAGGTATAAAGAGGATGTTGAATTCTATTTTCAAAATCCCTATTTAACCTTGTTTCTTTTCTTTCCCAAAGTATAAAACTATGTTCTTTAGAAGGAAGAACAAGAACAGCTCCTTGACCTTAAGGAGCCCAGGAGGTGCTTACCAGTGGGGATGCTATTGACATTTTAACTGGGTGATTCTATTATCATTCAGATGCCACAGGGTATTAGGATCTCTGGTCTCTACCTAGTACATGCTGGTAGTATTTACCTGCTTGTTGCATTCTGACAATTCAGGGAGAGTTGCCAATATTCTCTTTATGTAGAGAATCCCAGTTTGCTTGTTTTTTGTGGGAAATTACCTAATTTTTATAATGCTCTGTGGACAAAATCTGGCACAGGGGCACAGATTACTTCCCTAGTTTTGAGTCCAATCTCTACTTTTGTGGATTTCAAACTATAACTTCAAAGGGTGGGATTAATGATTAGGTCTTTGGTAATCACACATAAATTTAAATTTAACTAAAAGCTTGGCTGTTTGAACCCATCTAACAGCTCTGCAGGAGAAAAACCTGTTTGTGTGAGACTAGATGAATAGAGTGGTAGATCACAGGCCAAGCAAGAATAGGTTAGTTCCATCCTTTTCCTTCTAAACAACCATTAAGTTACTGCTTATATACTCCATTACTCTTGATCCTCTTCCTAACAAAATAAAGTAATTGAGGCTGCAGTATATCTTTGGATGAGATAAAAATATAAAATAGACCTGTTTTTCACTTTAGCGAAAACTAGCATTTAAGTGTGATTTTTTTATTATATATTGTCACCTAATAGGAGAGGCTTGATTGTGGTAATAAGCAAAGATTCCTGTGTTCTAGAGAGGGAACTTGGAGAACGCTAATAAAACAATGGCCTTCTAATATTTCTGGTGTCCTTTGACACCTCTTCACATTTCTAGTCAATGGGAAATGAATCCATTGGAACCTTGCCCATAATATGTACTCAATATTTATGTAATTGAATGAATTGAATCTAATTAATGTAGTGAATTTTGTTTTGAAAATAATCCTATTCTTTCAAAATTTGTTGAATGCCTTCTATATGGCTACAACTGTACCAGATCTTCAAAATAAAAAAATGTTGTATACCTGATTCAGCCACAGGCACATTTTTTGGCAAATAGAATATATGTTTTTGGCCAGGGGGAATAAACATCTATTAAATTTTTAGAATCAGATATGTGAAGTTGTATTGTAGATCCTGTTTTATAGTTGAATTACAGTATGTTGAGCTGTTCAATAGCTGGCACTTATTGAGGATTTACTATATTCTAGGCTCTGTGGAAGTACATTAACTTATTTATTCCTCACAACGTTTCTATAAGGTAGGTGTAGAAACTGTATTTTATACAGATGAGGTAAATGAGGCACAGGATACTTGAGAAAATTAGCAAAGGACACAAAGCTAATAGGCAGTAAACCTAGCAGAATCACAGCCTCAAGCAGCTGAAAGCTTAGGGGAAGCATGTAGTGGACTGAAAATTAAGAGATAGGCATTTAGGTAGTTTACTTATCTTCTGGTAGGTAGTGTGTTTTTTTAATTTCTAAAATCAGGAAGTGTGACTAAATAACCTTTTAAATTTACTTTTAACTCTGAAATTCTTGAATTCTAAGAATGGTCAATGAAGAAAGCGAGAATGCAAAAACAATGCAGGAAAAATTCATTCAAGTAGTAAGTTGTTACGTGTCGTTGAGTCGGACCCGACTCATACGGACGACTGCTCCTTGTGTTTCTCAGGCAGTATCACTACGGAAGTAGATTGCCCCATCTGCTTTTTGAGGAGTGGCTGGTGGGTTTGAACTGCCAGCCTTCTGGTTAGCAGTCAGGTGCTTTAGGCATTGTGCTACCAGAGCTTCTAATTCAAGTAATAAGAGTCAGGTCCAAATAGAATTCCTGAATTATCACTTTAATTAAAAGCAAAGTAAGGGATTACCTACCTACACTTAATTCTTCATGTCTCATAAAGATTGTGTATAGTTGGAGGTTAAGGAACTCTGGTGGTGTAGTACCTAAGGCATTTGACTGCTAATCAGAAAGTTGGAGATTCAAACCTACCAGCCACCCTGAGGAAGGAAGACTGGGCAATCTACTTCCATAAAGATTTACCACCTGGAAAACCCAAAGGGGGTTGCTGTGAGTTGGAATCGACTCGATGGCAGTGAGTTTGGTTTGGTTTTTATAGTTGGAGTTATCTTAAAGTAATCCTCCTCCTGCTGATCTAGGAAATAAATATTTCCTATTGATCTTGGAGAATTGATGATCAAATTTGCTTTGGTACTTTTTATTAAACAGCTCTTTAATGTAATTGTATTATTTCTGAACTTTTGAGATGATGTTACTGGTTCTTTTGAGTGAACTAAGTATCAGGTTGCATTTTAATTTGGCTAAATTTTGAACTATTGAACGAATAAAGAGATATAACTGAGTATCCTTTCTCTGAAAAAGTTCTGAAGTTCAAGGAGTGCTGAGCATTTATAAACACTGTCTGCAGTAGATATTTACAACCTAAACCATTTTTCCATCAGTAGTACTATTTTCTCTGACCCGAAATAATTTTCCTTCTAATATTAGTTAGTGTTAGAACATAGTTCTCAATGAACATTTCAACTACTGAGTGTTTTAAGAATTAGGGGGTAGAAACGCAATTGTTTTCAGGTGTGATTATGTAAACTTTCAGCAAAGAAATAAGATTTGGATTAAATGCTGAAAGACACAAACAGGCTTTTGACTGAGAAAGTGAAAAATAGTTTAGGAAGGTTAAAAACCAAAGTCAGGTAAAATCAACATGTGGTTCTCTTTTTATCAAGGGTTTTTATATTTAATCCTAATAGCCTTTAAGAAAGGTATTTATTTTTTCAGATGAGAAAAGGAGAATCCAGGAACTCTAAGAAGTACAGTTGGTTTATGGAAACATACATGTTGAGTTTAATTAATATACATTGGACTTGAAAACACAGGCCCTTGAATTTACTACCCCCCCCCCCCAAAACCAAACCTGTTACTGGGGAGTTGATTCTGACTCAGCAACCCTATAGGACAGGAGTAGAACTGCCCCGTAGGGTTTCTAAGGCTGTAAATCTTTACTGGAGCAGACTGCCACATCTTTCTACCATGGAACAACTGAGCCACTGACTTTTCAGTTAATAACCAAGTACTTTTAACTACTGGGTTACCAGGCCTCCCCAGATTTACCCTTACCTTCTCCATTTTCCTGATGATAAAACTTGAGGCAGTTAAATAGTTCTACATCAGGATCTCCCAAGTTCATTACTGTAAAGAATAATCCTAATTAGAACCATTATGTCTGATAATTATTGCAGATGGATACACTGGAATTCATTATGTTATTCTTTCCATTTTTAGTATGCTTGGCATTTTTCATGATAAACTAACCAGGAAACTAAACTGGGTCTATAACTAGCCTGGCACTTTGTATAAATTGAGAAACAAGGCATTGTTGAAAGTTAAAGGGATTTGGTACCAGATGTCTCCACCATTTACTTGCTGTGTGACCTTGTTTAAGTTACCTCTCTGAGATTCTTTTTTTTTTTTTTTAAACTGTAAAATGATTCTGTCTCATTCTGAGTACTCGTTTCCTAATGGGGATGTTATACTGATTCAATGGTAAAATGATTATAGAACATTTTTAGTGTAGAGTTTGGGTCATTTTTAGCACTTAGCAGTATTAGTTCCGTTTCATAGAAAAATGCAGTAAATACCCACTGGTTGTCCCCTGCTTGTGACTTGTGATTGGTTTTTCTTAAACGTTTAGTCAGGTACAAGCAATCATTTGCCCTACTCTAAAAGTTTTTTTAAAAATTAGAGTGGCTTTAATAGGATTACAGTCTTAACAGCTGAGGTTTTCTTAGAAGTACCAGCTCTACCCCCACCCCACCCCCAGCATGTTTCTTTAAAGCAGCATTGTTCAATAGAAATACAATAGGAGCCACATATTTTTATTTAACCCATATAGCTAAATATTATCATTTTGACATATCAGTATAAATACTTTGCATTCTTTATGTTTATTCTAAGTTACTAATATCCAGTGTGTATTTTACTCTTAAACCATATATCAAATTGGACTAGCTCAATAACCACATGTGTGGCTATATTGAATAGCACAGCCTTGGAGTCTCATAAGATGGTCACATTCTGTGTGGCCCCACACAGCTTATGAAGAGTAGTAAGAGCCATGGAAGATACAAAAACACTGCCATTGAGTTGATTCAGACTCATAACAACCCTCATTGGGTTCTGAGGTGGTAAATCTTTACAGAAGTAGATAGCTCTGCGAGAATAAATGAGGACATTTATTACGGAATATAGTATATAGTTGTTTGTGGTGCTGTTCTTAATGATGAAGGTGTGGGGTCTTTTGTTTGTTTTTTCAAGATTGCAGCAAAAATTGGAGGTGATGCTGGCACATCACTGAATTCAAATGACTATGGTTATGGGGGACAAAAAAGACCTTTGGAAGATGGAGGTAAGTTATAGTATAAGTATTTTAATTATTTCATGTAGTGTTTAGTTGAAGTGATTTTTAATATTTTTATTAAAACATTACTTTAATCCGAAGGTTCATAAAACTGTAAGGTTTTTATTAGCCTCAAAGGAAAGGACAAAAAGAGAGACCTAGACAAGGTAGGTAAAATTTGGATCAAGCAGCAAACTTTCTTTTATTAAGAAACAGTTCCAGTTTCTCTGTTTTAGGATTGTGCCAGATTGACAGTTTGCACAGACTTCTTGCTAATATGATGGGGGGATGGGGGAGCATGAGTTGTTTAGGAGACATTTCATTGGTTTTTCTCATCACTCATGAATGAATCTTTATATTCGATGTTTCATGATTTTGCTATTTCAGATTTCACTTTAAAGGTTGAAGTTGCTACAGTTTGCTACTCTAGTGCATTGCAGGTTATACCATTTTTTATGTTTTGTTTGTTTTAGTATTTTGTTTCAGGTTTAACTTAAAACAGTGGATTTACAGTGCCTTGTTTTTTTTTGTTTGTTTGTTTTTTATTAATTGTTGAAGCTTCTGAACTTAGAAGTCTGCACGTATTTTTTCTTTTAGGTTTGACATGAATTTTGATATGTTTTCTTTTTGCCCTCTTTTTTTGTTTTGTTTTTGTTTGTTTTTAAAGAGGATTCTTGAGTCTATAGAATGTATTGGTAGCTTTTTGACCAGGAGTACTTGGTTTTCTTTCATTTAAGTGTCTTTCATATTTATAGTGAGGTTTTTAATATACAAAAAAATGAGCTAATGATGCTTCAGATGTTGTATGTAATGTATTCTTTTTATTTTATGTGTAGATGGCTCTTGGACAAGTCCGAGCAGTACAACACACTGGGAGGGAATGCCCTCTCCTTTTAAAGGCAGGAATTTTTATTTATTACCTGTGTTTAGTATGTAAACGTGAAGTAAACCACTGGATTCTTGAAATGGACACAAACGTTTCTTGGATTATGTGTCTGAATTTTTGCTGTACAACATTCTGATATTTAATCATTTAACTTTGAAGGGGGGAGGAGAATGTCATATTTTCAGCTATAGGTTGTCTTTTCTAAGGTATGCATTGTATTTATTCATCTGTGTAAAAGGATTTAGATGAAGGTAGTCATGTCGTTGCTTTGAGTGTTTCTGCTGAAGTGTTACGCTGCGAAATGTTTGGTTAGGAAAATTCAACAGTTTAGATTGAGATTTCCTTGTGATGTGATTTTTATTTTTTGCATAGCTTTGTGGTCACTGTCAGATACACTCAGCTTTTGACATGTCAAATTTTCACATTTTGATAGTTTTTTCTTTCTTCCAATCTTCAGTTCCTACATTGGAAGCATCATTAGCCTTTAGCATGTGATACTTTGCTAGTAATGGACCTAAATACTTTGTCTTATATCATTCAAAAGTGCTTAACATACGTTAAGGTCAGTGAATTGATACAATCAAAAAAAAAAAAAATTTTTTAATGTCTGTGCATCTTTAAACATGAAGAAAATGAAAAAAATTGTAATTCTTCTTTAGACTACTACAAGTAAGGGTTGAGTTTTGCCAAGTTTGGTTCAAATGACAAACTATACCCTCAGATACATCAATAAATGTTTGTATTGATATTTATTTTTGCTTGGAGGGGAAGCTAAGTCTTAAACTTGTATTTATTATCAAAAAAAAAAATTAAAAGACTCTTAATTTTGCAGATCAACCAGATGCTAAGAAAGTTGCTCCTCAAAATGACTGTAAGTATTTAATTTAAAACTGGCCTAAAAGTTAAAAGTAACTGAATTTTAATATTATTTTTGTTTTCTGTGTGAGTATCTCTGAAATTAGTTAAAGTCCATGAATATTTTTTTAAACTACCTAGCTTTGAATGTCTGTGTAAATATGTGCCTTTTTGTCCTGCTCCTACAATCTCTCACTTTAATTGTGGCCAGGTATATGTTAGTAAGATTTGGTTACTAACTTATCTTACATACTCACTTTATTTAACTGCTCCAATTTTTAAACTGTGCTTATACCACTTGAAAAAGGAGAATGTTTCTTACTCTGTGCTGTTGTTAATAATCTATTTCATTGGTGGGTTTTGTTTTTTGGGGGGAGGTTTGCCCACTGTTGATGCCAGTTTCTGTATTCTGTATTAAATTTTGTTGTCTTCAACGTATTTTCTGTGTGTCAGGGAAAGATTTTAGAATTATCTAGTATGATTGTATTGTTAAATACATAGGTAAACTTAAACTGCCAATTAAAATTTTATCTTTATCTAATTTTTTTGGTAGCTTTTGGAACACAGTTACCACCGATGCATCAACAGCAGAGGTATAATCAAAAACTTTTCAAAAAATTCTTTGCTTGTTTTTAGTTTAAATGTATGTATAAACACAGCCGAGTTAGTGTATAGGGAATATGTTTCTGCATATATGAAATACTTACTTTTATATATGTAAAATACATATTTCATA
>NW_006921751.1:4268477-4273542 GCF_000298275.1 Orycteropus afer afer
AGATGGGGCAATCTACTTCCATAGTAATATTGCCTCGGCAACCCAAGGAGGGGTCGCTATGAGTCGGGTCCGACTCGATGGCATATAACAACAACAAGAAGAAGGGTGAATTAGTATAATTTAAGATGATGTTCCCTGAACTCCACCCCCAAATCCTTTTCAATTCAAACCTTCCGACTGTTGCATATAGCATCCCTACCTTATTTAATATGTGTCACCTTAATTAAGATACTGAGTTTACTCAAATGGTAGGCCATATTTTGGCCATGAATATGCACCTAGAACCTTAATTTAAGCCATTAGACTTAAGCTTTTTATTAGTAGATGACATTTTGTATATAAACGAATTGTCCTTGTTTCTGGTGTGTCTAGCAGGTCTGTAATGACAGAAGAATACAAAGTTCCAGATGGAATGGTTGGATTCAGTAAGTAACATAATTTTAAAACTTTGTAAATATAATCAAAAGAAATTTTACAACCTTTCAACTGCTTTTTGTTTTGTTTTTAAAAAACACTAGTAATTGGCCGAGGAGGTGAACAGATCTCACGCATACAACAGGAATCTGGATGCAAAATACAGATAGCTCCTGGTACTGTTATTTTCTTCATATTTCAAAATGACTAGAAAAATAGCATAGTATGTTTTTAAGTTGCTAGTGAAAATAATGCCACCTATTAATCTTTTCTTCCTCTAAAATTTTCTGGTTTTGATTTTAATTGTAGACAGTGGTGGCCTTCCAGAAAGATCTTGTATGTTAACTGGAACACCTGAGTCTGTCCAGTAAGTATGACAATTGTAAAGTTTTACTTACAGTTATAATGTGATGGTTCTTTGAACTTTGTCTTTGCTCTTAATTACTGGTAAAATTCCCTTCCCTAAAACTTTCCCAACTCTTCTGAAGTTTATGCCTATGCCTTTATCACTTAGGGTTCCTCATGTGGACTACAGAACACAGAAAATAATTAAAACTGACTCTGTATGTGACCTGTACTTAAGAAGCTGAATGTGTCTTGGAGAAGATGCATAATTACATCAACTGATTACCCCTAAAACTTAATCACCATCAACTTTGAGTGGACCTTTGTGTTACCTACATTTCCCTATGTATTCACTCTTCCTCCTCCTTTGATACTTCATTTTCCCCCTCCAGGTCTTCAGCATCTCTTCCCCTCTTACCAACTACAGTTTATTTTATTGGAAATACAGAAACAATCATAAGAATAAGAAACATTTCCATCTTCCCTACCCATAAATCTAACAGCCTTTTTTCATCTGTGCTCTTAATGTATAGTACTCAATCCTGCCTTCCTTTGTTCTCATATGCTTAAGGCCAACCTTTCCTTCATACTGAAGGACATTGTCTCTACAACTGAAACGGTTTCTCCTCCTTAATTAGTTTTCCCATCTCTCTTAAATCATTTCTAGCAACATACAAACATGCCTAGATACATGCCTCCTACTGATTCTTAGCAAAAACCATCCCATATTTCTATTCTCTACTCCCTTTTTTTTTTTAATTGTGATTTGGGTGAAAGTTTACAGACCAAATGTACTTTCCATACAGCAGTTCACATACACTTTGTCTCATGACATTGACTACAGTTTACCACAATGCAACAGCTCCCATCCCACTTCTTTCCCGTAGTTACCTCTTCCCTGTGCTCTCCCTCCATGCATTCCTGCCCCCTGAGCTATGTCCCTGTGCATACACAGCCCTTCTATTCTCCCATGATTGTTCTCCCAAAGGAGTATATCTACCTAGTATAAATGCTCACCTCATATGCCTATCTTTTGTTTGGCTGGAAGCCACAGGAGTGGATTCAATTCCAGACCTGAAGGGGGCAGCTAAGGACCATAGTCTCAGTGGTTCCACTAGGCTTTGTCAGACCAGCAGACCCGGTTCCTTTATTCCCCCCCCCCCCCAAATGATTTTGAGTTTTGTTCCACATTGTTTTCTCACACTATCCAGGATCTCCTTCATAGATCCCCCTCAGAGTGGTTGACATTGGTAGCTGGGCACCATCTAGATATTCTGGTCTCACAGTTGTTTAGGTTGAGGATCACATGGTTATTCTCTACTCCCTTTTACTGAAAACTTAAAGAAGGTAACTCTACTTCCCATATTAGCTGCCAGTTTTGTTTGTTTGATTTGTTACTCATTTTTTTCTTGCAGTCAGACCAGCCAGACTTTTATTCACATCATTGCGTTGAAATTGGCACTTGCTAAGGTCATAAATGACCTCCACAGCAGTCACCTTCCTTGTAATACTTGATTTATTTGGCCTTGGGACAGCTATTTCACTGGCTACTCTTCCTCAGTGTCTTTTGCTTGTTCCACTTTATCTTCTGGCCTCTCAACATAGAAATGCCACAAAATTTAGGCCTTACAAAGTACATCTATACACACTCCTTTGTTGTTGTTTGCCATGGAGTCAGACCCGACTCATAGCGACCCCTCCTTGGGTTTCCAAGGCATTATCACTATGGAAGTAGATTGCCCAACCTTCCTTCCGAGGAGTGGCTGGTGGGTTTGAACCGCCAGCCTTCTGGTTAGCAGTTAAGTGCCTTAGGCACTATACTGCCAGAGCTCCTATACAGTCCTTAGGTGGCATCATTTAATCCCATGGCTTTATATACCAAAACTTGTATATGTTCCTAACTTTTATCTTCAGCCTTAATCTCTTTCTAAATTCCAGATTCATATATCCCACTGACCACTCAGTATCACTGGAATATCTGTTAACCAAACCAAGCTCACTGCTGTCAAGTTGGATCAGACTCATAGTGACCCCTCCTTTGGTTCCCAAGGTGCTGTGTTACTACAGAAGTAGATTGCCCGATCTTCCTTCAGAGAAGTGGCTGATGGGTTTGAACCGCCAGCCCTTCTGGTTAGCACTCAAATGCCTTAGGCATTACGCTCATCTCAAATTTTAGATTTTTCAGAACAGATCCCTTTATTTATACCCCATCCCCAATCTGCTTTTTTCTTTTATTAATCCTATCTTACATACGGCAATTCTGTTTTAAAACTTTATCTTTTTCTTATGCTCCATTTGTCTATGAGCAACTCTTGGTCATTTTTGCTTTGTAATTTATTCAGAATTTAGCCCCTTACAACTTTATACTCCCACTTTAGTCCATGACACCATTTACCTATATTTATTGTATAGTTTCCCAGAATATAAACGACACTGTTTTTACCTTTGTCCTTACTTATTGTTGTTAGGTGCTGTCAAGTTGATTCCTACTTACAGCAAGTCTTTTCTTCCACAGAGCAAAAGAGCTGGTGGGTTTGAGCCACCAGCTTTCTGGCTAGCAGCTGAGTGCTTAAACAGTGCCCCACCAGAGCTGCTTCTTATCCCTAATTTAAAAAAAAAAAAAAACTCACTACCATTGAGTCAATTCCTACTCATTGCAACCCCCATTGGGTTTCTGAGGCTATAAATCTTGATGGAAGTAGATTGGCCCATCTTCCTTCCATGGAGTGCTGGTGGATTTGAACCACCAACCTTCTGCTTAGCAGTCAAATACCTTAGGCACTGCCCAACCAGACCTTCTTTCTTATCCCTAATAGTCTCTTACAATGATTTTTAACGATGAGTCTTTTATCATTCATCCTCCAACTCGCTGTTCCAACCCCACTAGCGTCCTTTATAGTTTTAAAGTCTTTCAGTTGACCAAAGTATGCTCCTCATTTGTGCTTCTTGTTTCTTCTCCCTGGAGCACTTTCTTCTAGATATTTCCATAGTCAGTCCCCCACTTCTTTCAGGTCTTTATTCAACTGTCTTTCCATATCTATTTTGTATAAAATCTCTCTTCCCACTTAACATTCTGTTAATCTTACCCTGCTTTGATTTTCTTTATAGCACTTTCTAAATTACATGTTATTTATTTGACATGTTGTTTTTACTTATTTAATGAAGCTAAATGCCATTTCAACGGGAATTCCTATCTGTTTTATTCACTGCTGTATCCCTATTACCTAGAAGAATTCCTGGTACATTACTGACATTTTTTAAATATCTGTTGAATGAATCAGTGAATTTTAACATGTGAGTGAGCAAAGTGGTAATTTAAAAATGTAACTATATCACATTTCTAGAGAAATCAGTGAATTTTAACATGTGAGTGAGCAAAGTGGTAATTTAAAAAATGTAACTATATCACATTTTTAGAGAAATCTGCTTAATTCTGAGATAAATTTAATTTTCTACTTCTTAGAAAATTAAAACTGTTCTCCAAAATACTAAAAACTGTATACCTAGAAAATGTATGATTTTAGGATCTTTGAACCTTAGTGGCATTTTCTTTTAATTAAAATTAAAAGCATTATTAAAATTTAACTGTAAGCCACTTCAGCCTGAGTTGGGTTGGAAGGAGTTTCTGATTATATTATTTTATATTTCTTTTTGGGTAAGCTTTTTGGTGTGTTGCAGCTCACTACTTAAATAATAATTTGTTAACAGATCAGCAAAACGGTTACTGGACCAGATTGTTGAAAAAGGAAGACCAGCTCCTGGCTTTCATCATGGTGATGGACCAGGAAATGCAGTTCAAGAAATAATGATTCCAGCTAGCAAGGCAGGATTAGTTATTGGGAAGGGAGGAGAAACTATTAAACAACTTCAGGTATTACTATGTTTATATAATAATTATTTTTTAGTCTATTTTGATGCCAGTTTTCTCTCAACCTCTCATTTGTTAATCCACATGGTCTCTATAATTGTAACAGGAGCGGGCTGGAGTTAAAATGGTCATGATTCAAGATGGGCCTCAAAACACAGGTGCTGACAAACCTCTTAGGATTACTGGAGACCCATACAAAGTTCAAGTAAATTTAACAACTTTATATTTTATAAAAAGGGGTTTGGGATTGGGTGACAAAATGGGGAAACCATGGATGAGTAGTTAAAATGTTTTGAGACGTGCCTTCTAAACTGGCTAACTTTTTCTACTTCAGCAAGCCAAGGAGATGGTGTTAGAGTTAATTCGTGATCAAGGTGGTTTCAGAGAAGTTCGAAATGAGTATGGGTCAAGAATAGGAGGAAATGAAGGAATAGATGT
>NW_006921751.1:4274027-4306584 GCF_000298275.1 Orycteropus afer afer
AACAACACCTGATAGAATAGCACAAATAACAGGACCTCCAGACCGATGTCAACATGCTGCAGAAATTATTACGGACCTCCTTCGAAGTGTTCAGGTTTGATAGAACATTAACGTTTTTGTTGTTTTGTTTTTGTTTGTTCATCAAATCGGAAAGTTTCCCCTTACATTTTTATCTCAGAGTCTGGTTGATCATGCTTTATTAATAAGGCTAGAAAGTTTAAATTGCTTTAAGATAGATACCTTGGAGCAGGAAGAAGACTATTAAAGTGCCTTGCTATACTCACCCCAGTATAAAAAGAGTGAATCATATCTGAACTTACCTAATTTTCAGGTTTAAGTATATGAAAATTGGAAAAATGGGCATGTGATAATTTCATCATGCAAAGAAGGATTTATTTCTTTGCTGAATTTTCTTCTTCCTGTCTTTCCCTCCTTAGGCTGGTAATCCTGGTGGACCTGGACCTGGTGGTCGAGGAAGAGGGCGAGGTCAAGGCAACTGGAACATGGGACCACCTGGTGGACTACAGGAATTTAATTTCATTGTACCAACTGGGAAAACTGGATTGATAATAGGAAAAGGCAATGTATTTTAAACTCAACATTTTAATGTGTGGTTAAAATTTTAACACCGTTCCTTAGTTTTCATTTGTGTTGCTTATTTCAGTAAGTTATCCATTTAAAAGTTGAGGTTTCAAGGGGAGCATGAAATGAATCATTAATTTATTTTAAAGTTTACAGTAAATGGATAATCTTAACAGAGTTTTTATCAGATAGGATACTGGCCAAAACCTTTTTTTTCTTTTAATGGCTTGTTTAGCTGTGAATGTCATCTTTTTAATAACTTCTCATATCTTTTGAATCTGTAGAGAAATTACTCTCTTTTTATTTTAGGAGGTGAAACTATAAAAAGCATAAGCCAACAGTCTGGTGCAAGAATAGAACTTCAGAGAAATCCTCCACCAAATGCAGATCCTAATATGAAGTTATTTACAATTCGTGGTACCCCACAGCAAATAGACTACGCTCGGCAACTCATAGAAGAAAAGATTGGTGTGAGTATGCTTTTAAAAAGGCAGTTACAGGTATTCAAAATCTTACATTTGGTTTATAGTGAGGATTGTATTGGTTTGAATAGATAAGAGGGTGGTATTACCTGCAAAACAAGACATTAGGATTGGTGGAGGACATAGTTGAAGGAAATGGTTAAAGAGAATTTAGTATTTATTAAGGGCTTACTATGGAGCTCTGGTAGCATAGTGGCTAAGACACTTGCCTGCTAACCAGACGGCTGGCGGTTCAAACCCACCAGCCACTCCTCGGAAGGAAGGTTGGGCAATCCTACTTCCGTAGTGATACTGCCTCGGAAACCCAAGTAGGGGTCACTATGAGTCGGGGCCGACTCGACGGCACATAACAGCAACAACAACAACATGTGGTAAAGAAGGAGCTCTGGTAGCATAGTGCTTAAGGCACTTGACTGCTAACCAGAAGGCTGGTGATTCAAACCCATCAGCCACTCCGCAGAGGAAGGTTGGGCAATCTACTTCCGTAGTGATACTGCTTCAGCAATCCAAGGAGGGGTCGCTGTGAGTCGGTTCTGACTCGACAGCACATAACAACAACAGCAACATGTGGTAAAGGCAAATCAGAGGCATCCTTCACTCTCGAGTGTAAATTTGCAAATCATCTTACACTAGCTCATAATCATCTGGGGAGTTTTAAAATGCAGGTTACTTGAGTGCTTCCCATCCTTCCACACACCCCTCTACTGCATGTAACACAAAGACCAATTCTGATTCAGGATCTCAGACTAGGTCCCAGCAACTAATTTTGGAAAGCTGTTCCAGGTGATTCTGGTGCACAGCCAAATTTGTAAATTTTTCCTCTTGAAATTACAAAAATGTATGAGCAGTCTTAATCATACCTTTTCATAAATGAGGCAAATAGTACTTTATTGAGTTAATTTACAATGAAGAGTTAAAGTGTAAGAGATCATCTTAAATTATTACTAATGGATTTTTAAAGTTCTATGATCCAGACATTAAGTATAATCATTAACAAAAGGAAGAAAATACAGATTCAGTAATTGCAGAGGTTGATGCCAAAGCAGAATAATGAATGGCACATCTTGGTTTTGGATATTATTAGCTTAATGTGCAAAAGATTAGGATTTCTGTTGGGTTAATGGGGAAATAAAGTTGTTTTTTGTATTTGTTTTTGCTTTTAAGAATAACTATTGTGGTTAATAGCATGAACTCTGGAGTCAGACTGCCTGGGTTTATTTCTGTCAGCTGTTTTCTGGTTGTATGTGCTTTATTTCCTTCTTAGTAAAATTAGGATAGTGGTATCTACTGAGTTGTGGGGAATGAAAGAGTGAGTGTGCACATGTGTGTGCATGTACGTGCTTTTGTGTGTGCATGTGTGAATCACTTCAAAGAATGGATAGCCATATAAAATGTGGCTACTTTTTCAGTATTACTTTTTTCAAACAGTAAAAGAATGGGTCATGGGTAATAAAAGCAAGGGATAATGTGAGCAATTAGAGAGCTAAAGGCATAAGTTAATAAAAGTGAGTTTACAAGTCATGGTATTTATTAGCCTTCTTATTTTGTACTGAGGAAATTGACAACCAACTGTGGTTTTAGCATTTTTTCAAAATGCCACATGATCGATATTAACTGCATGAAACGTGTTGTTTTAGAACATTCAATCTGATGGTCTTTGCCAGTCGGATTATCAAAAAAGAAATCAGCTAAACATTATTATGACATGGTAAGGATATAAAATATCCTTATTTGTTGAATGCATAGTGAAAAGAATTTTTATGGTACTTAGAAAAGTATGAACAATGAAAGGCAAAGGAAGAAATTTTAAGTTCTTGGTTTTAACAGGGTTCTGGTGATGAAGTAGAACTTGTGAAGAGGACATTAGTTTGATAAAGATCTAGTTAAAGTTTAGGTGAAGTGTTCATTAGTTAGTTAGAACCTGTAAACAGTTTGGGGAATATATTATCAAATGGTTATCTCATTAATGTTAGGATAGTAGAAGCAGAGATGACAGTGCTGATACAGATTTGATGTGTGATAGGTTCCCATGATTTAGATGGTGGATAATAAAAATAAGAATTATAAAAGAAAAGAGAAATAATGTTGTCTGAGGAGTATAGAATAGAGCTTTTAAAGAAAACATTTCATTTCTTTGCTAACGCTATTGGTTTTAATGAATTTTACACTTCTCATTAATACAGCAGTGTTAGTTGTAACAGAAATGAGGAGAGAAATTAAAATCTAAAACTTAATTGCTCGTGACTACCTGCTTCTCACTATCAGGCTATCTCATCTGACAATCACATTTACAACAGTGGTAGAATCTATCTGACTATTTGTGCATTAATGATGTACATCTGGCAGTAACAAATGCCAAGGTGTGAGGGAAGAATAACACTGACTGTGATGGTTAAGGTTATGTATCAACTTGGCTGGGCCTTGAATCTCAGTGGTTTGGGAATAATATAATTTGGCGGTTATGTATCTTCCATTTTGTGATATGATGTTCCATTTTCACATAATGCCAAGTTTTGCATAACAACATGGTCTTTGAAACCTAACCAAGTGAGGAGTGGGTATATATATGTAGGAGGATAGAAATGGAAGATCATTGGGCCATCGGGTTTAATCATTACTCTGTTTTTCTGATTTTGGTATGTTTTTCTGCCTTTTTTCAGGGCCCAGTCAATCCTTTAGGGCCACCTGTACCCCATGGGCCACATGGTGTCCCAGGCCCCCATGGGCCTCCTGGTCCTCCAGGGCCTGGAACACCAATGGGGCCATACAATCCTGCACCTTATAATCCAGGACCACCTGGCCCTGCTCCTCAGTAAGTATTGGGTTTGGTTCTGGGCTTTTCCCCCAGAGTCTAGCTTTTGGTATATTTTTTTACTCCTTTTATCTTTTCAGTGGTCCTCCAGCTCCGTATGCTCCCCAGGGATGGGGCAATGCCTATCCACATTGGCAGCAACAGGCCCCTCCTGATCCAGGTAAATGACACATTCCATTCATGGATAATACTGTATTATTGTAACTCCTGTAACATTCTTAAATTTTCTAGTTTTGATTCTACATTGTGTGCATTATCTGCACTCATTACTCTTTCTGCTAAGTATAGACACTGGTGAATAAAAGTGACATAAATGTAGTTTCTGCTTTCATAGAATTTTTTCTATCTTTATTTGGCATTTTAAAAATGGTACCGAAGAGTGCTAAGAGCTAAAAGCTACAGGAAAAGTTATAATTTTTTAGGTTTTAGATACTAGTGCTATAAAATGCATAGTTTGTTAATTGTGACATAATCTGTGACTCAGTGGTTAGTGTGCATTTATTATAAAGTTATATGAGATTCTAATGGAGTGTTAGATATTTGGGTATTAAACTCCCACATTCTCAAATAAGATACAAAGCAGTCTGTTCTAGGACTCCTGGTAAGGTAACTTCACATATTAAAATGTAGGCCTGTATCCTAACATACCTGTTTTTAATTCATATTAGAACTCTAAAATGTGTGGTGTTGAATAAATATTTTTTATAGTCACATCTGAGTTTCATATATATTGCATGCTATTCTTCTCTTGGCATCTTTCTCATACTATAGTTATCTTCCTGTCTTAGTCAAAGAGTTTTCTTTAAAACCAATTCATTTGAAGTCTGGTTTCATTTTTATCTCACCTACCTGGATGTCAGTGGTGGTTCAGTAGTAGAATTCTCACCTTCTGTATGGATGGCCTGGGTTCAGTTCCTACCCAGTGTACCTCAAGCACAGCCAGCACTTGATTTTCGGTGGAGGCTTGCTGTGATGCTGAGCAGGTTTCATCAGAGTTTTCTGACTAAGACAGTCTAGGAAGAAAGGCCTGGTGATGTAATTCTGAAAAACAACCATTGAAAAAGCTAATGGATCACAACAATCTGATCTCATTGTGTGGGGGATTGCCATGAATTGGGCCAAATGACAGTCATTAACAATAGTTAATAGCAACTCCTTCCTACCTTTTAGGTCTCTTTCACTGAAGTAGTGTCAAGGAAGGTACACAGTTCAGTATAATTCAGTGGATGCCTTTCAACACATGTAGTAAACTTAACCCAAAAAAAAAAAAAAAAGCAGTAATTTATTTAAATGAATTATTTCACTGAATTTGATTTACTTTCATAGGAAGTATGCCTTTTGGAATATTACAACACACCATGACAATCACCAGATAAACACACCTTTTGCTCATTGAACAAATTACCTTAAGTTGTACAAGGAGCTGAATATGCAAAAAAAATTAATTTATGATCATAGGAGAAGAATGCAATCCCCGTGTTAGTAGTAATGCAGTATAAGAACTCGGTATAAAAAAAGAAGAATCAAATATGACTTACTGTAAACAGTAGTCTAAAAGTTATTTTTTTGTTGTTTTTGTTTTTCAATTATGATTTGGGTGAAAATTTACAGAGCAGATTTGACTTCCTATATAAGAACTTTTATATGGAAAGTGAAATCTGCTCTGTAAATTTTGTATTGTACCTATGAGCACTCTTTGGATAGGTAGCATGATAAAGATAAGGAGTGGTCTCTATCAGTCTTGGCATCCCACATGGGGTAGTAGTAAAGTCACTTCTGTAAGAATTGGTTGATGAATATGGCTTCTACAACTGCCTTTAGAAGAGAATTTGTTGGCCCTGCCCAGATTTATGAAAGGGTTGCCAAGCTTTTATTTAGATTATTGCTTAGTTGTTAGTGTTCTGGGGACCAAAAAAATCTGTTGATAAAATGAAAATTAATGGGCTTTTAGATTTGGAGCCAAAATACTTTTCTCCAAATACCCAGCTCTTCCGCTGACTAGTTGTATAACCTAGGGAAGTCACTTAGTCTCTGAGCCTCAGTTTTCTATTGAGCTTAGACTTCATAGGCAGGCAGACCTGGAGAAATCCTAGTCTTACGGTATACTAATTAAAGGATGTCAAGCAAATTTGTTAATCCCTCTAAGCCTATTTTCTTATTATATAATGGTAAATGGAACTATTGTATGGTTTTCATACATCAGGAATAAAAGTATTCCTTCCTAAACTGTTGTGTAATCTGTTTCTCTCTCCAGACGACATGTTAGTGAAATATTTATATTGATTAATTAAGATACAGATCATGACACTATTAGGATTTGTAAATATCCAACAGTGATCAGTTTCTTAACAAAAGGTCTAAAGGGTGGCTTAACACTATGTTTTAATTTTTTTCCCTCTAGGAATCCTTTTTACTTAAATTTCACTAACATTTATTAAGTAGCTAAAAATTGCTCCCATTTGGTATGAAGGCTACACAGATCACATATAGATATAGGCTCTGACTAAGGAAATTACATTTTCCTGGGGATAGATCTTGATAGTCCTAATAGAAAGGGAGCTCTGGTAGCGTAGTGCCTAAAGCACTTGACTGCTAACCAGAAGGCTGGCGGTTTAAACCCACCAGCCACTCCTCGGAAGGAAGATAGGGCAATCTACTTCTGTAGTGATACTGCTTCGGAAACCCAAGGAGGAGTCCCTATGAGACAGGTCCGACTCGACAGCACCTAACAACAACAACAGCAGCAATATAAAGGGCAAAATAGAGATTTCTGATTCCTGAGAGATCACATAGTTTTCACTCATCACTTGGCTTGTGAGGGCTAGCCAAGTTCATAGGAAGCATAGCATGGCCAGAGGCCCAAACAGACAAGAAAGGATGTGATGACTTCTGAAAAGTACAAGCTATGTAGCCAGAGCTTAAGAGTAAATATAGTGACAAAAGAGATGAGGCTGGAATTGGAATGTAAAAGATAAGCTAGGGGGTTCAAGTTTATAGGATGTCGAATGATATGCTGTACTTAAAAGCTTTGACCACCACCCTTTAGAGTCTAGAGAATAAAGAAGAATTTCAAGTAGGGCAGTGACATCAAGTTTATGTTTAGGACAATCACTGTAATGAAGTATAGTTGATCTCTTTGTTTTTCCAAGATTTATGGGTTGTTCATTCTTGTAAACCAGTTAGGGTAAATAAAGTTTATAATTCTAGAATAATTATTTCTTCCTGGTACTGGTCAATCCATAGTAATCTTTTCCTTTAGTCATCTGCCACATGGAACTGTTGTGCTTATGACAAAAGCAGTTTAGAAACAAAAGGCACAGAATGGTTTGATACAAACATAAGATTGGGAGCCAAAAGATTTTTATTCAGATCCCACCTCTGCTACTCATCAGTTGTATAATCTAGGAAAGTCACTTAATCTCTTACTTTGGGTTTCTGTAATTAAAGGTAATGGTGAAAATGAAAATAATAAAAGAATGAGTTTCATTTATTCTTTTAATATTATATATACTGTTCATTTTTGGTTCTTTAAGTCTGAGTGTGAGAGATTATGGACTTCAGGTGCAAACTTTGATCTTGTATTCTAGCTAAAGCAGGAACAGATCCAAATTCAGCAGCTTGGGCAGCTTATTATGCTCACTATTATCAGCAGCAAGCACAGCCACCACCTGCAGCTCCCACAGGTGCACCAGCTACAACGCAAACTAATGGACAAGGTAAGTGTGGTAAAGAAAGAAAGAATTTTATATGTGAAAATCAACATTGTGTTTGGAATTACATGTGTAATGCATCACTGCATGGTATCTAAAATTTCTAACATTGTTCTTTGGTAACTTTATTAAGCAGAATTTTCTTTCATAAAGTTGCTTGAAATAATTTTAAATACAATAAAACTTGTAAGAACAGTATAAAGCTCCAAGATACCCCAGGAGTTAATGTTTTATCTCCATTTGTTCCATCATACTATCACATCTTCAGTCATTAGACATGATGTCCTGTTACCATTCAATACTCCAAATCCACTAATCAAC
This sequence comes from Orycteropus afer afer, assembly GCF_000298275.1. NCBI lineage: Eukaryota > Metazoa > Chordata > Mammalia > Tubulidentata > Orycteropodidae > Orycteropus > Orycteropus afer. The sequence goes on from NW_006921751.1 coordinate 4,281,935, forward strand.
ATTGATAAGTCATGACTGCTCCCGGTTCACAGGCCCCCTTTCAGATGCCACCAGTTGTCTCAATAATTTCTCTTCTGATCCAGGATCCCAACTAAAAACAAATGTTGTCAGGTCTTTTCAGTCTCACCAATCTGGGATAGTTCTTCAGTTTTCCCCTCTCTTACATGTTACAAAGAATACAGGCCTTTCATCCTGTAGGATAACTATAAACCCAGATCCCTTAATAAATGCATCATGGTTACTTGGCAGAATTACCTTAGAAATGATTCTGTGGTCATATGACATTGACTACTTCTACCCTTGAAGTGGAAAACTTGATCACCTGTCATGTTGGTGCCTGGGTTTCTATACCATAAAATTATGATTTTTCTCTGTGAAATTGATTAGTATTCCCTATGGAAGCTCATAATACTGAGTTATGCCACTGTTCTGTCAGCCTTAGCCTCTGTTGGTAATGCCTGCCTGATTCAGCCACAACCGTGATATCAATTTTCTGTTTCTAGCATTCATTCTGCATTTATTACTTGACATTTTACTTGAAGAGTTTTCCTTTTCTGTTTATATCAGCATGGATTAGTTTTTGTTCAGGTTATATTTTCTAATTATTTTGTTGATTGAATTTAATTTACTAAAGTAGTCTATTCAGGTGTACCTTCAAAGTGACTTCTTTTGACATATTCCATAATCCTTTAAGCACTTCCTAACTTTTTGTTACGATAAGATGTTTTAGTCTTATTTCTACTTTCTGGGCTACAACCCCTAGAATCAGCAGTTTTTCCAAAGATCCTAGATTTCTTTAAATAGAGGAGAATATTTAGAAACAGAACTCGTGGTGCTTTCATTGTTCCTAAGGTGCAATTGCTTGTAGCTGCTTTTAGTGGGCAGAGCTAGGAAATACATGTACATAAATGCATGTTGTTGTTGTTGTTGTTGTTGTTGTTTGCTGTCGTGTCGGACCTGACTCATAGCGACCCCTCCTTGGGTTTCCGAGGCAGTATCACTACGGAAGTAGATTGCCCCATCTTCCTTCTGAGGTGTCCGGTGGGTTTGAACCGCCAGCCTTCTGGTTAGCAGTCAAGTGCCTTAGATACCTAAAATACACATAAACATCTGTAACTTTCTATATCTGAATATGTATGTGTATGTTAAAACCATATGTTCCTATCAGTGCCTATAATTTCATTCTTACACTTGAAGATTCTTTCTAGCCTTTTCTTTTTGTATGTTTGTGAATGGTAATTCACAACCCTGGTATCATTATATTTCTTTATTTGCCCAAGCAGTTTATTTATATGCCCAGTGCAGCTAGTCTTCCAAACACGTTTACCATCTTTTCTGTCTGCTAGCTCTCTGCCTCTGGCAACCTGTCTGTGACACCAGCAGGTCACACTGTACCAAACAGCACCCCCTCCCACCCTTACTGTACTATGGCATACCACTACCAACTCCTTTACTCCAGGAACAGAAGGAAGGGAGCAAAATTACCTTTAAAAACTTTAATTTTGTTTTTTCCCTCCCCCCTTGAACAAGGAGATCAGCAAAATCCAGCACCAGCTGGACAGGTTGATTATACCAAGGCTTGGGAAGAATACTACAAGAAAATGGGTATGTTCTACTTTTTTTTTGTACACCTAATTAAATTTAAACATTTAGTAACTACCACAATAGATGGTTGAAGATTGTATGAAAACATGTTTGGCACTATGTTTTTATTAACTTTGACATCTTTTATTCATTTATTAACTTTAAGAATCTTAATGTGGAAAATAATTGAGAAAGAATACATTGTAAAATCACTGGACTTTCATAGATACCCAGGTTATTATATATAGTATGTGCTGATAAAAAGAATTAAATTTGTGATTACCTACCAAGGAAATCATATTTCTAATTGTATGTGTCAGCTGGTTACAGTTGAACCTAGAAATTATCCCACTGATGCATGGCATTTGAATATTACCTAGACTTTTGTCAAAGATGGCTAATATGTTAATAAACTAATAAGGTTAAATTCTAGAGCACTGAGCAAAAATGAGTGGTGTGTGATACCATTATTTTTGCTGCAGAATAAGCAGGTAAAGAAGTGATGTACAGGGACAGGAAGTAAATGTCTTAAGCGGCGTTTCCATATATGAAAAAAGCATTTGGGAAGGCCATTTTTAATTCAATAACTATAGACCATAAGGAGCTCTGGTGGCAGAGTGGGTAAGAGTTTCAAACCAGAAGGTTCCAAACCATCAGCTGCTCTGTGTGAGAAAGATGAAGCAATCTACTTCTGTAAAGATATACAGCCTTGGAAACCCAGTGGGTATTGCTATTAATCAAAATCGACAGTGGCAGTGGGTTTGGTTTTTATAGAGCTTATACTACATGTAGGAGCTCTGGTAGTGTAGTGCTTAAGACATTTGACTGCTAACCAGAAGGCTGCTGGTTCAAACCCACCAGCCACTCCTCGGAAGGTTGGGAAATCCACTTCCATAGTGATACTGCCTCGGAAACCCAAGGAGGGTTGCTATCAGTTGGGGCCAACTCAACGGCACATAACAACAACAACAACATACTACATGTAAAGCATGGTGATAGGTGCTAAGAATGCAGTTAGTTTGTGGGGGTATCTACTATTACCCCTGCCCTACTGGCTGTTCTTTTCTAATGGAGGGTACAGTTGTTAGCCAAGTAATTTGTAAGCTATTTGAAAAGTGCTGTGGAGGAAAAATACTGTACTGTCACTGACATTTCACGTGTGGAGACTAGAAATAAAGGTTACACAACTACAAAGTGGTAGAATTAGAATTTGAACTTTAAAAGAGTTTGAGTCCTAAACCTGTCTCCTAAATTTGGTCAGTGACTGCATAATTTACTGTCCAAACTAATATACTTTTGAGACTGAATGAAGATGTTTTCAGTAATTATGCCATGACAACTTAATGGTTAGAACCTCTGGTCACCTTTAACTTTAATGAAGTAATGTCACTGGTTTAAAGAGTTGAACATGTTGAAGTTAAACGGCATTAGCCCAAAGTTGTGTTACTACAATAGGTAACATGCCAGAGATGTCCCTGAATTATTATTAAAAATGAGTGAGAACAAAGGCCTGTTAACAGACTTAAGTAATTACTGGGGAGTGAATTTGACTTTTATACTTTATTATATCTTTGCACTGTGGCCATTAATAAATTTACTGTCTATTTAGCCTTTTTAATTTTTACTTTTCCAAAAGGAGGGGATGTATCAAATATAATCAATCTATGGTCTTAAACCATTCTATTTACTATTAAGAGTACATCGTTGACCTCGCCTTTAATTTTTTTATTTTCTGGTATTTCCTGCTTACTACTCTCTAAAATTCTTATTTTTATTAACATACTGGACCATTGAATCCTCTGTGGGGAAAAGGAGCATAAAAATAACTCTTATGTTCTCCCTTCTGGTCCCAGGCTAACCTCTTTTCTGTTGTATATTTCTGTAGCACTATAATGATCAAGTGTTAATTTTAGGAGCAAAGTAGAACAGTTTGATGATTCCGTCTCATGTAAATCTTAAAGGAAATAATGTTAGATAATTTAGTCCCTGGGTGATTCGAATTGTTAATGTGCTTGGCTGCTAACCAAAAGGTTGGAGGTTTGAATCTACTCACAGGGACCTCAGAAGAAAGACCTGGCAATCTATTTCAAAAAAAATGAATATGATCTATCTATTCATAGATCAAACAATGGACCCTCTGACACAAATGGGGTCACCATTAGTTGGGTCAAGTTGACAACAATGTTTTGGTCGACTCTTAAAAGTGTTTCTCGTGATATGAGAAGGCTAATTTATTTTTTCCTATGCAAATTTTTTTGTGAAAGATTAGTTGCTTAACTGCTCTAATTTCTTCTAGATACATAACTTATCCTCAAGATCTTTTTAAGATAATTACAGCTAAGGGAACTTGAAGCATAAAACTGAGATGGTTTGATTTTCAAGTTTCTTAAATATAAGGAAACGGGTTATAAAATATCAGGAAAATAGAGATCTTAATTTCCAATTCTAACTTTCTTTTTTGAAGATTCTGTGGTTTGATCCTTCAGTGTCAGGAAGAGTCTTACTAATTCCCAATTCGGTGTCCTCTTCCCCAAACTGGACAGCCTGCCACAGCTTATGAAGCCTAATTAAGTCATATAAAGAAGGGAAGCAATCTGGTGGAGAGTACTTTTAAAGCTAGAATGAAGGGACATTTTGTAATAGGGAAAAGACAACAAAAAGAGTTGCAAAGAAGAGAGATTATTTTGAGGGGGAATAGTGTCTACACTAGGAGCTCTGGTAGCATAGTGCCTAAGGCATTTGACTGCTAACCGGAAAGCTAGTGGTTCAAACCCACCAGCCACTCTTCGGAAGAAAGGTTAGGCAATCTACTTCAGTAGTGATACCACCTCAGAAACCCAAGGAGGGGTCGCTGTGAGTTGGGGCCAACTCGACGGCACATAACAACAACAGTGTAGACACTTAGACGAAGTTTAACTTGAGGAAGACCCTTAAAATGTTAAGCACTGATAATAGTGGACTCTTAATCTATAGCATTTTACATGTTAGGCCTGAAGGAAGGGAGAGTGAGAAGTTGTGGGGAAAGATGCAGATACTTACAGAGCGGTAAACTGACAATCTGTTGAAGCAAGGCTGGCTCTTGGAAGGTAATAAAATATTACAAGCATACTCTAGGACAAGTCTTCTATCTTGAATGAAAGGAAATCTCAGTAAAACTTTATATATTGTAAACCTATATTAGGTAATGTTCTACTACTAAAGTGTAAATTGTTTTACATCAAAACTTTTTGAACTGAGAAGGAGAAGAAATAGATTGATAGAAAGGGTTGTTTTGCTACTTTCAGCTGGGCTGAATAGATCATGTTTGCCTCTCACTTTGGAAGGATGGAATGTATTTTTCTTTTGAGTACCTTCAAGATGGATATGTCAGATGTTAACAGCTTACTTACCAAGTGTTTGACTTTCTTAGATTCTAATCTGTTTGCTTTTAGCTTTGCACAGTGTTATTTGAGTTTGAGGTTTTTTAAGAAACATTTGAGTGATGTATTTGCTTGATGTGTCTCCCTGTTCCTACCATCTCCTATTGTTTTGCCTCTAAAGTGAAGTGCTTCTTATAATGAGGTTACTTCCCTTAAGCTTGAAGTGAAAATTGTTACTACCTTAACCACATCAGGTTTGAGCCTCAAGTAAGCAGGTTTTCAGTTCTGTAAGAGATGTTGTATGATTTTACTGCTATTTAACAATTTTATAACTATTTAAACTTGTTCTAGGTTTGCTTAAATTTTATCTTCTCATAAGATCAATATGTTAAACTCACTTGTCTCTTTGAAAAGTTTATGAAAAATAAAATAATTTTTATATATATATAGTGTAAGGGCTTTCTCTGTACTGTTGCCTAAAGAAGAAAGGGGTTTTCATACATTTTTAAAATTAATAATCATAAATCTTAAATTTTTATTCATTCAGATGCTCTTATTTTTTTGACAATTTATGTGATGATAATAGACTACTTTCTGAATTTATAAGATTGTTTTGTTGGCAATATCTGATAAACATACAAGAAGCTTTCTGTATGTCTGATGTAGTATTTTTTTCTAGCTGTATTATTTCATAGAGCCAGGTGAATTGCAAACTAAATAAAACACTATTCAAATAAAGGAACTGAATGGAAAACACGGTCTTTTCTCCCCAATATTTTTCAAATTGTTTTATACCTTTAAAAAATTGAGAAAAATAAGTGAACACCTGTATTTATACCTTTTACCCAGATTCACCATAATAATATCAAGAAACAGTCTATGTATTTAAATTTTCTTGGTTATCACCAAAATGTCCTTTAGTATTTTTGTATATTTGTTTTGTTCAGAACCTATTCAAGGTTCATGTATTGCATATGGTTGTTCCATCTTTAGTCTCTTATTTCAGAAAAGTCTTTATGGCTAGAAAAAGACCTGCTCATGAAAGTTGTTGGATTTTATGTGTTTCATCAGTCTTATTGCTTAGAACCTCTTCATTAATTGTTCTCTGTGTCTTTGTTATTTTAATAAAATTGTGTTGTACTAAGTTTTTAAACATCTTATTTAAAACGGATCTTGCTGTTTCTCTATACAAATAGTTGCTAATAAACAGGTAACAACAATTTTGGTCAGATCTTCTTAAGTTGATAGCCTTTAAATTTTTTTGTTTGGTTCTCAGAAATAACTTCTTCTCTATTTCTCCATTAAGGCATTTTAAAGCCTGTAATGAAACAGATCCAATTGGATAAGAGGCCAAAAAGAATATAGTGTGTTTTTCCCCCCTCCTTACTGTCTGCTTATCATCACCACCAGGGAACCATCTGAAGGTTTATAGACTGACTGACTTAAAGCATTTTCCAAACACATTTAGCACATTAATGGTTTATAAATTCTGGAATTGAATCAAGACATTGCCTAAATACTTAACCTTTTTTAGTTAAAGCTATGGGTTGTGTTTTGTTTCATTTATTACTCATAGTGATGCTCTACAAATAAAAGTTATGGTTATTAAAAGACAAAAAGGACATGAAGAATGTTTTTGTTTTGTTTTTTAAATTACAGGGTAGTTTTCTGATACTAATGAATATGTAAAATAAAACCAGGAACATTCTGACCCTCTATGCTTTTGTCTTTGTAACCTGTTCTTACAGTGGATATAATTTTGTATTAAAATTTAGGGGGTTTTTTTTAGGTCAACAAGGGCAGACACAAGATTATTCAAAGGCTTGGGAGGAATATTACAAGAAGCAAGGTATTGTTTTTATTAGAAATGAGATTCTTTTGGGCTATTAATTGTGGTTACAGCAACAAAGTTGTTCTGTTTTCTCTAAGGTCAAGCAGTTCCTGCTCCTACTGGGGCTCCACCAGGTGGTCAGCCAGATTATAGTGCAGCCTGGGCTGAGTACTATAGACAGCAAGCAGCCTACTATGCCCAGACAAGTCCACAGGGAATGCCACAGCATCCTCCAGCACCTCAGGTATAATAGATTTGTTAATGTTTTGGTCTGTTTTCTGCATGTTTGCTGTTTGTCTGTTTGGGAGTATGTTTTGCCTTTTTAATTTTTACCTGGCAAAGTGTAATCGTCTAAATGAAGTTACTGTGGTGTATTATTTGGGTTTTTTGGTTTGTTTTTTATAATGCTTTCTGGCATCTGAGTGCTGAATATTTCTATAATGCCTTTGATTTTAAAAATAAATTTTCTTCCCCCAGGGATTTGAAAATCATGCAAGAAGCCACCACCATTTATATTAACCAGTTTTTCTTTCTTAAAGGATTCACTCCTGAGTTAGCTCCATTTAAAGGATTTTCTTTAACTTTTTGTGTATTTCTTATGTATCTCTTCTGCACAGGGCCAATAATAAGAAGTGGACAATACAGTATTTGCTTCATTGTGTGGGGGAAAAAAACCTTTGTTAAATATATGGATGCAGACGACTTGATGAAGATCTTAATTTTGTTTTTGGTTTAAAAAAATAGTGGTTTTTTTTTTTTTGGTTTTTTTTTTTTGGTTTTGTTTTTTTGTTTTGAAAATGTACAAAATATCTATCACTACTGATAGGAGGTTAATATTTCTGTGTAGAAATGAAAATTGGTTTGTTTTTAGTATTTAGTGTAGATGTACACATTCCAGCAAATGTATTTGCAACTATTATGTGGTCATTGCTTTGTGATATAAATGTACTTTTTCAATGTATACTTTCACTTTTAAAATGCCTGTTTTGTGCTTTACAATAAATGATATGAAACCTCCTGTGTCGGTAAGTTGGATATGTGGGTAATTAAAGGATTCATAATTTCTTAAGAATGATAAATTAAGATACATATACACAAATATATAAGCTTTCCCCATGAAATATTAATTGAGTTTTTTAAACACTGGCATGTCTTTTCCCCCTTGCAGTATAGTAGTAGATTGGAGGATCTTTTCCATTTGTTGTATTTGGCTGTTTCAGCACAAGTAATCCTGATATCTTCATTTTTTTTTTCCTTCTGTTTGGTTAAAGCTGCATGTGTGTACAATGATCTTTGGCATACTTCCATTGCTTTAACAGTGAAATTTCCTTTTATACATGACCACTGTTTCAGACCTGTACTGCTGCTATTACAGTTAACCTTTCTATTCTTAATTTAATACTTACTTGATTTACAAAACTGTTTCAGCATAACTAATTTTAAACAGTTTTCTGATAGAGAGAGTATGAGTAGTTTAATAAGAAGAGGTTTTTTCATGTAAAGCAGTTCTTTCGATGTGTATAATAGTGTGTTTCTTTCTAAATTTAGGGTAGAAAAGTGAATAGTATGTGAAAAATGCAGCTACATTGCATCACTGAAACAAAATTGGGATATAAAAATTTCAAGCTTTTTTTTTTTCTTTTTGCAGTATAGATAAGCTTTGTTTTGTAAATGCACAAGTCCAATCATTGAATCAACTTAATTTTTTTATGTACTTGAAACCATTTTATTACTCTTTAACATTCATGCTGAAGTTCTGATATTTTGTTGAAATCCATTGTTTTACTCTTTGCATATTTGTTGGCTCTTGCATATTAATATATTAGACTACATGCAAATACAGTCTGTCTTGCCATTGTCTGTTGAAGTGCAGGTTTGATCCAGCCAGTATAGAACTAGCTCTGTAGGGGTGAGGAGGACTGTGCTGTGTATCATCCTTGATTGTGTTCCTTCAAGGAGCATTGCACTGTAAGTACATCAGAATGACAAATTGATGAACTGCAACAGTATCTTTTTGTCAATGTTCCACATAATGCAAATGCCATACGTTGTGTGAATATTATGTTGGAATACAGTGCTGATATCTTGGAAAACCATAACTGCTCTTTTATTTAACATAGAATAATAAATAGATCTGTATTTTATTTTAAGTGAGCTTAATGGGTAAGTATTTTTTATATGCTTTAGCTATAGCTAAAGAAAACTGATATTAACAGAGTTAAATAGTATTACTCATTGGTGCTCCTAAAGTAATTGTTTTTCAGTGTAAAAGTGTGCATATCTTAAATATTAATCTGAAAGAAATGTATCAGATAGAAGTGGTTTTCAGTTTGCAGATACAAAGTAAGCAATATAGCTGTTTTAATGCCATTTCATAAATATATGTCAGTTCATTTGGTGGGGAGCACCATTTGTTGTTTTGAATATACTTTAAAGGAAGATGTACAAGGGCTTAAATGTTGAGATTACCTATAGGTTGGAAAATAGCAGTACATTTCATTATAGATACTTAGAAATGTTTTTTTTTTATTGTTTTTATAGAACATAGAGTGACTTCCCTTACCCTATTGAGATCCAAGTATGTAGTTCTAGTTAAGGAGATAGTTATCTTTTATCTTTAGAGTAGGGTATTGACTTGAACAATTTCAGTATTTTGCATGATACTGTTTTATAGATGACCATTTTACGAAGTGGTACGTTAATTAAACTGAAGAAATAGTTCATATGGATTCAGTATCATAATTCACAAAATGGAGGCTGTTGATTTTGATTCATTTAAGGTTTAAAATCTTTATTAATTGCAAACAGTGCAATTATTTATACTTCACAGTGCCTTCCCAGACCTTCCACCTTAGGTTCTGCTGCAAAAGCAACAGGTAAGCACAACCTAAGGACATATATAAATAAATATTTCAGTACATTAATGTTGTCCCTGTGAGATTTTTGTGGTTGTGTATTCAAAAGCAATCTGCTACTGCTTCCCCAAATGTATTTTGTTATTTATGCTACCATATTAGTGGAAAGTCTGTAAGTTGTTCAAGCAACTGTTTTCTTTTCTGGGTAATGTTTTTTATTTTAATTTTTTTAATTAAAAAAGAGACAAGTAGATTGCTGCTGGAATTGAACTACTTCCATTTTTGTTATCTTTTCCCAAGTGTAGAAGAATTGTTAAAATTAAGAAAGGGAAGTTAATTCAAGATTTAGGAAATCTGGTCAGAAACTTCAACAGCCTTCACAATTTGTTTATATGATTGACAGGACATTTTCTTTGCCCTCCAAAGCTATGGCTTCTTTATTTTATTCTTGTTCTTGAACTACAATAATTCAGTAAGGACATTGTGGGTCAGAGTTTTTTTGTTTGTTTGTTTGTTTGTTTGATTGTTAAGAGACAATTCAGTTTTCATAGCTTACATGCACTGAAAAAGAAGAAAAGCAATACTGCCAGTTTGTTTTGATAAAAGGCATGTGCATCAGTGAAATGTTAGCTGTATAGCAAATAAGCTTTCATAATCTGTATAGCAATCAAAATTTTTCTGATTTATAACTTTAATATAACTGACGCTGCATTAATTTTATTTTTGCCAGTTTAAAATGTTTGTGTGTTTTTACAGAGAGAATTTTAACTGGTACTCTTTTGAGTTAAGATGAATGTAATAAAGCAGCATCTTATCAGTTTTGTTTTTGATTTCTAAAATGTGCTGATCCTTTTAAAACTCCTGCTTATCTCTACAACAAAGAAAAATATTCAAAAATACTGCCTTCATTTTCACACACAGTGCTGAAGATGCTGCAAGCACCAAATCATAGCTCATAAAATCAGGTCCTGAGATAGTTACCCATAAGAGGAATCCTTTGAGTGTATGCCATTGGTGAGCCGATGAGCATGGACCATAGATGGGCTCAATGTAGAAGGTAAAATTGGCAAATCATAATTGAGAAATATGAAATGTATTCCCATACATAATATGATATAGGGTGTAATGTACCTGCTTTTGATCACTTTTCATTTTAAAGTACTAGTCACTTGATCTTAAATGTTCCATGAACTGTTGATTTTTTTTAATGTACCTACTGCACCACATGTGTGTGTGTATGTGTGTGTGTGTGTGTTTTAATAGTCAATGATAGGTATGTTAAAATTGATAATATAAAAATATAAAGGGGCTTTTTGAACCTTAAGAGCCTGTCAAGTTTTGGTTAGTTGTAGTTTGCTTTTTTATAAAAGAAAATATAAATGAATGCTGATAGATACTGGGGCATTATTTCTGTCTCATAGGAATTTTTTTTATTCATTGCCATAAGCCTTCACTGATACTACAGCATTTTTTAAATGATGCTGATCTTAGCCTTGAAATAAATGGAAAGCTGAAAAGGTGAGCCAGTTGAATTGAATGCATTGGATAGAACAATGTTTAGTTTAGATTGAAATTGAACTGATTTATTTAGCATTTAAATTTGAGGATTTTTTTTTTTAAGATCTTAGTGTGGTGATACTCTAGATTTTTATAATTTGATGTTTCTTTTAGAAATGAGAAGTAATACTTTTATTTTTTAATTATTGAAAATGGTTTTAATACTAGAACTAGTGATTTGATGCTCGTGGTTTATAAAAGTATATCCTTAAACAAATATCTTGGTAGTTAATTTGTAAGGGTGGATTTGGCTTAAGAGTAATAAAATACCTTTAGAGGGAAATGGAAATATATTCACAAGTGATAACATTTGATTTGTTTTGAATAATCTGCCCAGGAAACCAGTGCAACCAAGAAAGTTATCTATTGTCTAGAATAATGTGTAGAATTTACAATTCAATGAGGTTCTTTATTTTTCATTTTCTGCAAAATCTGCCACATTTTAAAATGCATTTTAACAATACCTACTTAAAGATAATTTTGATTCTGAAAATAACCTTATTTTTTGTTTAATATGTCACTTGAGTTTTCTTGCCATGATATGAAAACCTTTGAGGGATTTTTAAATTGGTGCTTTTAAGAGGCAAATAAATCCCAGGTTTTTATTTTCTTCAATGATAATCCCTATAGAAGCTCTTAAATGTATTTGCGCATATATATATATTTTTTCTTATGCATGCTCAATGCATTTTCGTCCTGAGAAAAGCATTCTCTACAGAAACTACCCGTGTGTAAAAAGAAGATTGGCTTAAAATGGCTACTGTGATGGGAAGTGTCTTAGGGAGATGCAGCTTGGACTTGAGGTAAATTGAATAACTTTACAAACTGTGGTTTAGAGCTTGCTTTTATGGTATTGTGTGTAAAAGGGCACATATTGCTGTAATTTTGTATTGATTATGGTTTCTTCATTTAAAAAAATAAATGTACATTGATGAATATAACAGAGGAGTGTTTTGTCTCTTTTCTACATATACTACTTTACTTGACTATTTTTCTAAAATTTACGGTGTACTGTGAGAAAATGTTATTTTTAATTCAAGTCTTTTTAATACAGAAGTTACTTTATTATCAGTTTACATGGTAAAATAAAATTCTTCCAGAAAATTAAAATACGCAACAACTTTGATCATAGAACATGACAGCTAATTATTTACAAATACTTTTTATAAGGAGCAGAATTTAAAACTAAAGGTTGTGCCATTATTTTATTTTCTAAATCAAATCCTCCTAAGAAACTCTCCTATTAAAAGTTTTAATTGTGTTGAAAGTGTTTTCTCTTGCATGAACTATTAATACAAAGTTTTCTTATTAAATATGCATTTGTTCAAGGAAGATCGGCATATATTTGCTTTATAAATTGGATGATATATTACACACATTTGAAAGTTATTTATTGCTTTCAGCATTCAGAACTGAAAATAAGATGGTGGTTTCTATCAGATTTTCTCTGGCAGTTATTTCTTGAAACTGATACTTTAGTTTTTGTTTTGTTTTGTTTTTTCCCATGCTCCTCCTTTAAAAGGATTAACTCCCTTCCCCTCAAAAAAATCTGCTTCAGAAAAACTTCAAAACTACAACTAGAAAACCCACCCAAATTGATGGATTCCAAATTCTTGAAAAAAAACAGCCATTTCCTACTAAGTTTAAGTAAATAGCCCATAAATGACATTATTTCATGCAAAATAATGCTTTCTACTTATTTTATTTCTTTTAAATCATAATTGCTGTAAACTCTGATGGGAATTAACATCCTTCTCAACAGGGTCCAATAGAATAAATGAATAAATTTCTCAGTTCCTCCAGTTAAATAACATGTTTATTGACTGCTATTGCATGATATGGCAATGAATCTGATGTTTGTTTAGAAAGGAAGTAGGTATTCCTTAGAGGAGCTTGTGTTTTGAAGACTGTTATGAAAAGGAATAAGAAATCAGCACAGTGGCACTTCTCGTTTCCTTTTTTGGCCCCGCCACAGAAAAGATGGATGAAGTAAGAAAGTTGGAGAGCGAGAAAGTTCCAGGGGGAGGGGAGGGAGTGAATTAGTAGTCGTCAGCTAAAAAAGAGAAGAAGGAAGAAAGGTGATTTTTTTTTTAAAGGTAATTTCTTTTTAAATAGAAAAGTTAGATTAAAAGAATCATTAATTCTTACTTTCAATGGTTAGAATACATGTACTAGCTGCAGAGCCTTTATTGTTGACTGCTTTACACATATACTCTCCTTCATCTTCTGGGAAAGTTTCTGGTAAATAAAGGCAGTAAGTTTCTCCTCTTTCAATATATTGATAGTCTTCTCCATCCTGCAGTAATTCTCCTTCAAACCACCATGTGATTTCAGGTTTGGGCTCTCCCATTACTTTAACAGTAAATCTGACTGGCTCACTGTCTACAACTGATGTGTTTTTTAGAGGCTTCTTGAACCATGGAGCTCCTGATCTGGTTTGTTCTTCATCTTCAGTAGTGGAACCATTCATGATGCTGCCCTCATCTTCTTCCTCCTCTTCTCTTTTCTATATTAAAATAAATATATTCAGCTTGGCATTTATGATATAATAGCTTTTTTTTTCAGCACAGTCTCCCAAATCACATTACATCAATATTTAGACAGTGGTTAATGATAGAATTCTGAAGGTAAATGTTTTAATTTAATTAAAGAAAATGTTAGTATGCTTACTACAAATTGTACATTACAAACATTTCGGTAACTTGAATGGCATCAAAATATTTTTATGCCTCATAAAACTTGTTTTATTAAGAGAACATCTGGAAGATGAAGGATAAATAAGCCCTGGTACCTTTTGTAGTGCTGCATCAATTTCCTTCTGTTCAAACTGCATGCGAAGTAATTTTTGTTCTTCAATTCTTCTTTGTTCTTCTTCTTCTCTTGCCTTAGCCATTTGTTCAAATCTAGCTTTCATATTCACTTTATGAGTAAATGGAGCCTCACTTTTTTTTGCTGGCTTTATATCTACATCTTCTTCCTTCAAGAGAGTAGGCCAAGAATAATAGCTTACATTCTAGGAACCAACTAGAACTAAAGTTTTAATCCAAATATGGTGGTGTTATGTGCCATCAAGTCAGACCTGACTCATAGCGACCCCTCTCCTTGGGTTTCCGAGGCAGTATCACTACGAAAGTAGATTGCCCAGTCTTCCTTCCAAGGAGTGGCTGGTGGGTTTCAACTGCCAGCCTTCTGATTAGCAGTCAAGTGCCTTAGGCACTGTGCTACCAGAGCTCCCAAATGTGGTGTTATAAATCACAAAACATTTTCTTAACAAAGAATTCCCTTCTTCCAGTGTAAATATTACACAATATTAATAGAGTCCTAGCCTTTGTCTTTATTTGCTCAGCCCTTTCTCAGTGCTTATTGCTGATAGTTGAGTAGAAGAAAAAGATTAGATCGACTATATATTGTATATGTTGTTAAAATACTCCCTTGGAGAATATCCATACTACTATTCACCCATCTACATAATAGGGTTTGAATGTAGGCAAGTTGTTCTATAGTTTTTTCATATAATGATTTTCTCTTCTTCACCTGTCTTAGTTAATAGAAACCGTCCTTAAGATCAATTTCATCCAACAAAAATTTTGATGGTCAGAATGGTGGAAAAGAGTTTTTGCAGGTAGGAAAACAGGTAAGGGCAACTGTTAAGAGAGGCAGTGGTTGGAGCATGGGTGAGTCATTGAGGTGAAATGTTTGAGTCATCTGTTTTGAAAAGTGAGAGTTGAAAGCCATGGAAACCAAAGGAGTCATTTAAGTGCCTATGCCTAGTTTCTGGTATTAGTGTGAGTCTACAAAAAAGTCAATGTAGTGTTGGGGTCATTGACAGCCTTCATGTGCAGTTTTCTTAGAGTTAGCAAATAGTAGGAAACAAAACATTAGGGTGGGTGTAGTTAATTTAGTTTCTAATGTAGTTGATAGCTTGTAAACTAAGGCTTTTGTGGATCTATGGAAATCCCACCATTAAAATGCAACAGTCTGCAGTATGGATTACATTTCACCATAAAACTAAAATCCTCACAACTGGATCAATAAGCTGTGACACAATAAATGGTGAAAAGATTAAGTTTTTAAAGATTTCATGTTACTTGGTTCCACAGTCAACACCAATACAAGCAGCAGTTAAGATATCAGATGACACTTTCCTCATCCAGAGCAAAGAAGAATGAAGAAAACCAAAGATTCATGGAAACAATTAGTCCAAGCGACTAGTACACCATGCCAACCTCAGCCTATACAACTGATTATGAGACCATATGAACTAGATGGTTCCTGGCTACCACTGTCAACCACTCAGAGGGGAATGTGTGTAGGAGATCCTGGATAGAGTGGCAGAACAATGTGGAACAAAACTCAAAATCATTTAAAAGTTAGGGGAGGCAGGTTTGCTGGTCTAATAGAACCACTGAGAGTATGGGTCCTAGCTGCCCTTCAGGTCTGGAATTGAACCCACTCCTGTGGCTTCCAGCCAAATAAAAGACAACATTTGCACTAGATAGATATAGACTCCTTGGAGAGAGCAATCATGGCACAACAGAAGGGCTGTTTATGCACAGTGGGCAGGAGTGCATGGAAAGAAGGACATGGAAGAGGAAACTATGGGGAAGAAGTGGAAAGGGAGCTGTTGCATTGTGGGAAATTGTAGTCAATGTCATGAGACAGTGTATGTAAACTGCTGTATGAAAAGTGAGTTTGCTCTCTAAACTTAACCCAAATCACAATTTTAAAAAGATACCAGACAACATATATAGCACTGGGTAAATCGGCTGCAAGAGACCTTTTTCAGGGAATAAAGAGCAAAGATGTCTCCTTGAAGACAGGTGTAAAAACAGGTGGTAAGCCAACCCATGGTATTTTCATTTGCATCATATGCATATGAGAGGTGGATGGTAAAAAAGGAGCACCAAAGAGTAGATGCTTTTGAGTTGTGGTATTGGCAAAGAATACTGAAAGTACCATGGACTGCCGAAAGGACTAACAAATCTGCCCTGGAAGAAGTGCAGCCAGAGTGCTCCTTGGAAGCAAGAATGGCCAGACTTCATCTTGCCTACTTTGGTCATGTTGTCAGAAGGTACCAGTCCCTAGAGAAAGATACAATGCTTGGTAAAGTGGCAGGTCTGCAAAAAAGGGGAAGGTCCTCAATGAGATGGATTGACATGGTGGTTACAATGATGGCCTCAGGTGTGGCAAGAATTGTGAGGCTTGTGCAAGACTGGGCAGTGTTTTGATCTGTTGTATATAGGGTTTCTATGAGTTGGAACCAACTTGACAACACCTACAACGACAACATACTTAACAGTAGTAAGAGTAAAATGCTCTGGTGGTACAGTGGATCAAGTATTTGGCTATTAACTAGAAGCCAGTGATTCAAACTCACCAGCTGCACCAAGGGAGGAGGATGAGGCAACCTACTGCCGTAAAGATTTAGCCTTGGAAACCCAGTGGGGGTCACTATGAGTCAGAATCAACTCTGGCAGTGGGATTGTAAAATTGCTTCAGGACACAGCTAAATAAGGGAAATTTTAACAAAGCTATTTATGAGCTAATTGCCTGTAGAGGAAGAATCTTGGTTCATGAAAGTTTTAAATCAGTTGGAGTTTCACCTCAGTTCCAATAAATGGAGTAGTAGATAAAAGGTGGTTTTTTGGTTCTCCTGCATCATTTTTTTATCTGATTTAAAATATACTAGAACATCAGATAAAACCTGATGTGAAAATTTTATTTATGCCATTATTTCCCTTCAGTTGATGAACATAGTGCCAAACTATAGTTACTGCTAATGAATGGTGTTGATACGGTTGTTGGTTATTACCTTAAAAGACTACGAGAAAATACAAGTTAAACAATGGTTTGCTTACTGCAATTTTATCTCAGTCTTTTCCAACACTTAAATCGGGAGGGGTAGAGAACACCTCTTTGTTTACACTTGTACATTTAATTTTACTTTGTTTACTGAATGAATCTTTAAGAATAGGATATTCCAGCATGTATATTAACTACTCTTCTGACTAAATAGTTCCTTCCCACTTAATAACAGGCATTCTGGATTTAGCATAAAATAGTTTCTAAACATTCATAACTGTACAAGTTAACCATTTAGTTACCTCAAACTTCCATTTGGAGAAAAATAAAATTGGGTGTAAGTAAAAGAATTCGTCATGAGCTAACGGTTAGAAAGTTTGTGAACAGTATCATTTATTGTTAAGTGTAATCTTTACCCTTTCTTGAACTTCTGAAAAACCAGATTTAAAATGTTTCCAGGAAAGGAATCTACTGAGAGTCATGTTAAATGGGAATGATCTTCATTCTCAGTTACATTTTCAATAGTGCATTGATAGCCCCAAAATGTGAATATTAAAAAACACAGTTGGGCAGTGGTTTTGAGATAAAAGAAGCAAACGAAATCAGTATACCTTACTGGAAAATCTTAACTACAAAATCAGACACTAAAGCTGTTTGCATGATTTAAATACCTTATGATTGGTACATATTAAGCACTACAGGAGCTAAGATGGGATTCTTTGGTTAAGAATGTTTACATAAATGACTTAGGCCTTGAATGATGAACAGAATGTAAACCTTTAAAGACATGTTGAGCACTGACATTTTTGAAAGGAGAAACAATCTGATTTTGGGGGTGATTGTTGGGGTTCAAATAGGGTGTTCTTACTCTGGAATTTTGTTGTATTTTATGCCAACAAGTTTATAAAAGATACCTTAAAGACCTTTAATCCAAGAGAAAAAGTGTGATAATATCCTTTAAAGAAGGTGATCCACATCCTAACTTGCATTTATATATACAAAAGAAAGCCAGTTAATAGTAATAAAACAGGAAGCAATTTATCTACCTCTTCTGTACAGCACTTAACAACAGTTTTGTAGGGATAAAAATGAGTGGTCTGAGGTGTCACTACCTTTATCTCTTTACAGACTCAATCTCAACTAATCTGACCACTAAATGTTCTCTGCTTTTTGTCATTCACTTTCAAACTATTACTTTGCAGATGACTTCATCTACTCCTCTACTGGCCATAAAAATTGTGGTCTCTATTTCCTGAACTCAAGGCCTGAGTTTTCAACTTGTTTTAACTTTCTCAGGATTTCCTGTGCTTACACAGTCAAAAGTTGGAAGTTCATGACTGTCCAGAAGTATCTCAGAAGGGCTTGGTGAACTATGTCTCAAAAATCACCTATTGAAAACCCTATGGAGCACAGTTTACTATGACACACAAGGGGCCACCATGAGTCAGAGTTGTGTTTTTATTTTTTACCCTATATAGTTCATATTTCACATGTCCAAAACAATTTATTCATCCCACTTCTTCCTGTCTCCTGAATTCTCTGTAGCATTAGTTAGCTTCCCTGGTAATCTGGAAGTAATGTCAGGCTCCTCAGGAACCACCTCCTTCCTGCCCATAAGTAACTTGTTAGTTCTTTTGAGGCTAGGTCTGCCCCACCCCCAGAATATTGGTAATACTACCCTAACATCATGTCTTACAATTCATCCTCCTGCTGCCAGAATTATTTCATAAACATACACCTTTTTACTTTGCCCTAAAACTTTGTTAACACTGTTGATAGTCCCTGCAAGGATAAAAAGGTCCTTCATCAATTAGCCACAACCTTCTTTCACATCTGTTACATCACCCATCATACCCCAAAAGTCTAGCTGACTCCAAATCCAAAATCTCATCTTCTGAATCATCTAAATTAAATACAGGTGAGATCTGAGGCATATTATGTGCTGGGGCAAAATTTCATCTGTGAAAATATGAAGTCTAGACTACAGGTTATCAGAGTACAATGATGGGATGGGTAAAAAGTAGACATTTACATTACAAGTGGGAAAGAGCACTAAGCAAGTCCAAAGCCTAGCAGAACTTAATATTAGCTCATAAGGCTTAAAAATAATACTCTGTTCTCTGAGAGTATCTAGTAAGTGGCCTAGCCCTCCAGACTCTGGGTGTTGGCCATGTTCTCTAGATTCTGAGTGGAGGCCCCTTGGTCCTGGGCTTCAGCTGTGCCTTCCAGGCTTATCAGGATAGCAGTTATGTTCCCTCAGCTTTGGGCAGCTCCTAGTGCATCTGAGTGGTAGCCCCTGGCCCCAGCAGGGCCTGTTCTGCTTCTTAGTCATGGGAGCCCTGCCCCCTCAGCTTTTGGCAGTGGCCTCATTCTCCTGGCACACCTCAACCACAGCTCCATGCTCCAGAACCAAGTTAGCGTAGGAGGCAGTGGCCCTACCCTTTGAAATCCAAGAGACCATGTCTCCACCCTTTGAGACCCAGGCAGCTGTTGCTCCCAACAGTTCTGCTGACCTCTGCTGCTCCAAGGAGGATTTTTTTCTTGGAGGACAACAGATGGAACTCGTTTGGGCTGTTTACTGTCTGTTGAATTCCAAGAGAGAATGTTTTCTCCTTTTGTTGTTTGTCCCCTTCATTCTAAGCCGATGGTTTTCTGCTGTGATGGTTAGGTCCCTCATTCATAGGCTTAATCCCTTTAACAAAAGATTGTATAGACATATCCTTGGTGAACATTCTAGGGCATGTGCCTTTAGTTTGTACAACAGAATTCCAAATCGTTAAGTTTGTTTTCATTGTGCACAGCTCATTTTTAAGTCCATCCTTTTCCACTCATTATCCTATAGGCAGCAAAGAGATACCTTACAGCCCCTTTAAGATCTTAGAAATCTCAGCCACATATTCAAGTTCATCACCTACAAGTTCTACCTTCTACCAAACATTCTGAATTTGAACATAATTAAGACAAGTTCTTTGCCACTCCATGAAAGGCACCATTTTATTTTAAAGTCTCACCAGAAGCACATTTAATGTCTACATTTCTAACAACATTCTATTGCTGGCACCATATACATTCTCCAGTATAAGAGACTTTATAGCTCTGCTGACTTCCTTCTGAGACCTCACCAGAATTCCCTTTCAAGTCTGTAAGTCTACCAATAGTCTCTTCAAAGGAATCTAGGATTCTACTATTGTTGTTTGCCATCCAGTCGGCCCCAATTCATAGTGACCCCTCCTTGGGTTTCTGAAGTGGTAATCACTACGGAAGTAGATTGCCCAACCTTCCTTCCAAGGAGTGGCTGGTGGGTTTGAACCGCCAGCCTTCTGGTTAGCAGTCAAGTGCTTTAGGTACTATGCTACCAGAGCTCCCTTAAAATTCTTCCAGCCTCCATCCATTACCCAATTCCAGAATTGCTTCTACATTTATCTAGTAGAGCAGCACTCCAGTCTTCCAGTACCAAATTGTGTCTTAATTATCTGGTGCTGCTATAAAAGAAATATCACAAGTAGGTGGTTTTATTTTCTCACAGTTTAGGAAGCTAGACATCCAAATTCAGGGCACCAGTGTGTTGTGACTTGAGTAAGGTAGTGACTAGAGTAAGGGTGTAATTTGAGTTACACTCTCTTGTAAGGCTGTACGATACTACACTGATCCTGCCCATTTACATATGTTCTTTGATGTCCAGTTTGTTCTGCCTCATTGCAGCCCCACGTAAAACATAACAAAACACTGCCTGGTCCTGCACTGTCATTGCTATATTGAACCTAGTGTTAACAGCCACTGTGTCAACCCATCTGATTTATGACATTCCTCTTTTTTGCTGACCACTGCTTTACCAAACATGATGTCCTTCTCCAGGGACTGGTGTCTCCTGACAACATATCCGAAGTACATAAGGCAAAGAAGTCTCCACATCCTTCTAAGGAGCATTCTGGCTGTACTTCTAAGACAGATTTGTTTGTTCATTAACATATAGAGGTTAGGATTTACAACACAAAATGGAATAACACAATATGGAAGATAATTATCAGGACATCCACACAATACTGGGAGTCATGGCCTTGCCAAATGGACGCATTTTGGGGGGACACAATTCAATCCATGACTCTATTACCCTTGCTTTGCTTTATTAATCTCTGTAACTTTTATTTATAACCACCCAATAATTGGTTTCCATTCCCCTACTCCTGTCCCCCTAATTAGATTGTAAGTGCTAAATGAGCAGTGACCACAGGCTTAGTCACCAGAGTGGTGCCAGCGTCCAGTCTGTGGAACATGATAGGCATTCAAATAATTTTTTATACATGTATTAGCATTAGCATGATCTAGCTATAAAAATGCCTATTTGAAAACATCATTACAGGTTATTAAAAAAAAAAAACTTCACTGCACACCTACAAAACAAAGTTACTTAACATGGTAGCTAAGACCTTCCATGGTCAGTTCAGTTGTGCACCAGTACATTTTCCTGTTCTGAGCCTTGCACTCTATGCTTACCTCAATACTGAATTGCTTATACTCCCAAGAATTTGCAGTTTCTTCATTCTATCCATTTATTTGCAATCTCCTCTGAAGGCCCTCCCATCTTCCTACACCTGTTTGCTGGTTGAATGTTTAATGAAAGTGAACTTTTAGAAAAAACAGATTAAATGCCATTGCATAGTATACAATGGCAATTTCTGGCAGAAAAAAAAAAATTGAGATCACATTTAAGCTAATATAATCATATAAATGAGCTCTGGTAGCATAGTGGCTAAGACACTTGCCTTCTAACCAGACGGCTGGCGGTTCAAACCCACCAGCCACTCCTCAGAAGGAAGGTTGGGCAATCCTACTTCCATAGTGATACTGCCTCGGAAACCCAAGGAGGGGTCACTATGAGTCGGGTTTGACTCGATGGCACATAACAACAACAACAACAATCATATAAATAGTCCTTAGGCAAGAAGGGAACTTGCAGATCGTCTAGTGACTGCCTTCTCATTTTACATATGAAGATACTTCAAAATCTTGTCATCTGAATTCTACTTTAAGCTATGCCGCTGAATGATTAGTGTGACTTGGCATGTCATATAGAATTTACAGGTCTTATCTTTAAAACCAGCTTGGGAGCTCTAATGCATTAGACTCCTAACCAGAAGGCTGGTGCACCAGCCACTCCTCAGAAGGTTGGGCACCCTGCTTCTGTAGTGATATCTTGGTAACTCAAAGAGGGGTCACTATGAGTTGGATCCAACTCGCCGGCAGTGAGGTTGGTTTTTTTGGTTATCTTCAAAACAAGAATGTTCTGTGGAGTTTAACATACTGATTCAAACTAAAATGTGCTGATAAACTGAACGACTTTTGTTAAAGTGAACCATTTGATGTTCACTATAGGTTTTAACAAGGAGCTCTGGTGGTGTAGTCCCTAAGGCATTTGACTGCTAACCAGAAGGTTGGCAGCTCAAATCCACCAGCCGCTCTGCGGAGGAAGACCGGACAATCTACTTCGATAAAGATTCACTGCCTCAGAAACCCAGAAGGTGTCGCTATGAGTCGGAATTGACTCAATGGCAGTGAGTTTGGTTTTTTTGTTTTTGTTTTTGGTATAGGTTTTAAAAGGAGTTCTGATGGTGCAGTGGTTAAAGCATTTGCCTGCTAACTAAAAGGTCAGCAGTTCAAATCCACTAGCTGCTCCACAGGACACAGATGAGGCAGTCTGCTTCCATAAAGATTACAGCATTGGAAACCTTATGAGAGAGTTATCCTATGTCCTGTAGTGTCACTGAGTCAGAATCGACTCAATGACAGTCAGTCTATAGGTTTTAGCACTGATAAAGGTATTTGAAAATACAATGCTAGAGTGGAGAAGTCTTTCAAAGTCCTGTTAGATCATAATGTACTTTTGCTATTTCTCAGATTATTATACACATCCATGATTAAGTGTAAGTACCAAAACTTATTCAAAGCCAATGTTATTCATTATCATTAGCGTACCATAGCTAAGTACAAAATAATATACCTCATGAAACTTTTCTGCTTCTCGCTCTTTAATCTCAAGGTCAATTGCTCTTCTTCTTGCTCGCTCTTCTTCTATCTTCTTCTGTATTTCTTTTTCAGATAACTGTCCAATTCTTTCAAACTTGCTTTTTAGATTTTTTGCTTGAATAGATCCACTTCTTCTTAATTTTATTAGTTCTTCGTATTCCCTGCTAAGTTCAAAGGTTTCATTTTCTTCCTCTTCCTTTGAAAATACAAGATTTTTTATATGATTAATACCAATTTACAATAAACCATCCAGAAAGTGTGCACAATTTCTTATTTGAAGCCAAAAATAAAGTTTAAATAACCTACTCAAATACAATTCCTAAATTTACAAATTAAAATTGGTGTTGCAAATTTAAGACTTTATATAACTTCTTATTCCATTTAAAATATTATTTTGTTAGGAAATATGGCTCAAAACATAATTTAACATTCCATGAAAACCTGCTAGAACTAAAATATGCATGGTAAAATTAGCTTTTGCTAAGAATTGTAGGAAGATAGCTGTTATGGAGAACTAAATTAGCAAATTCTTGAAAATATATTCTGGTAGAACCCCTACAGTTCTTTTCATATCAACTTGTATCCTCAGTTATATAGTCTGCCAGAAAAAAATAGAAAAGGAGTCAACCAGAATTAGACTCCAATTTTTTGTATCGTCTTCTCTTCAATACTTTCTTGTATTCAGATTACTTTCTCTTTTCACAATTTAGCACTACTAGTCCTCGGAAGGAAGGTTGGGCAATCCTGCTTCCTTAGTGATACTGCCTCAGAAACCCAAGGAGGGGTCGCTATGAGTCGGAGTCGACTCGACGGGCAAATAACAACAACAAGTCCTTTTTAGGGGAGCTCTGGTAGCATAGTGCCTAAGGCACTTGACTGCTAACCAGAAGGCTTGTGGTTCAAACCCACCAACCACTCCTCAGAAGGAAGATGGGGCAATCTACTTCCGTAGTGATACTGCCTCGGAAACCCAAGGAGGGGTCGCTATGACTCGGGTCCGACTTGTCGGCACATAACAACAACAACAGTCCTTTGTAATACTTCTTAATGCTAAACTTATTACACTTATTCCTGGTATCCTTTTCCTAAAGACCTAGGCAAAAAAAAAAAAAATGTGATTTGAAGCTTAATTCCTTAGTTCAGCCAAGGGAGGAAACAAATCTTATTTACATTACCTCCACTTTTTGGTCTATGTGAGTGAAAATATGTAACTCCTAAAATACAAGAAACAAATCTATGGCAGAGATACACATATCACAATGGTTTCTGAATCATTCTGATCGAAATGGAAGATTGAACTAATTATCTACAGTCTAGGTAATCTTGGAATTGGCGTGCTACTTTGCTTGAAAGCTCCCAGACATACTGAGGTGAAACATTTAATGAGACATTCAATAATACTAGAATGTACTGAAAGTTACACACTGTCATATATTTATTAGATTATATCTAAATAATTCTACTTTAGATGTTCATTTTCCTAGAGAATTCAGTTTCAGTTTCCTTTATAAAATTAATACTATTGAGTTGTTTTTTGTTTGTTTTGTTTTTTGAGGCTAGATCTTAAAAGTATTTTCCTACAACATAATAATGGAATTTTATACATATATATATATATATATATATATATATATATAT
>NW_006921751.1:4306684-4341944 GCF_000298275.1 Orycteropus afer afer
ATTTATATTCTCAGGGCCAACTACATAATTTGCAGGACTCCCGACAGGACAGGGAAATAAATGTCCTCTTCCCATAGGGCTGCTGCCCCAACCCATGACAAATGGGCAACCTTCAAGAGATTGGAACTTAACACTAGGAATGCACTCAGTTTCTAGATCAGGAGTTTATAAGAGACACCCATCAAGTTGCCTGCCAAAAGTGTCCTGGCACGCTTACAGCCTGAGGCTGAGGCAGCTACTGCCTTCCCTTGCCCCACCAACTACACCTTTGCCCAGGCCCTGGTCTTCCCCTACTCCAATGCCTAAGAAAACCAGTGGTCACCCCAAATGGAGGGCAACAATGTCCAGGGGCTGAGGTATCAGGAGATGAAAAATGGGCTGCTGGAAACGCATCCTGAGTCAGGGAAGCAATAGTAAGCATGACATCACTTACAAAATAACAAATTCAGTCCCTTCTAAACTTGAGGTGGGTACTTTGTGGCTGCACAAGTTGTATTCCCAAGAAGCTGGCCCTGTATATTCTATCTTTAATGTGTGTGTTTTTTATTCATTTCAATATTACAGAAATCATACAAATATTAGTATGATTTCTGTAATATTGAAATGAATAAAAAACACACACATTAAAGATAGAATACTAATATTTAGGAGCTCTGGTAGCATAGTGCCTAAGGCACCTGACTGCTCACTAGAAGGCTGGCGGTTCAAACCCACCAGCCACTCCTCGGAAGGAAGGTTGGGCAATCCTACTTCCGTAGTGATACTGCCTCGGAAACCCAAGGAGGGGTCGCTATGAGTCGGGGCTGACTCGATGGCAAACAACAACAACAACAATGCTCCTGCTAGCATGCATGGTACTCCTTTGGTTTTATTTTTATTTATCAGTTTAATTTTATTTGTTTCAAGGAAAATAAAATGGGTACATTAAAATTGCAGTAATTCTCAGTCATAATGTATCCATAAATAATTCTGAGATATATTTAAGAAGAACTATAAGCTTAAGATAGTATGGTAAGACCTGTCAGTTGCAGTCCTGAATGTCTTTTTTTTTTTTTTTTTTAAGTAGCAAGGAAGGAGTAGAGTAATAGCAGGCTAGAAAGTGCACATAACTATGCTGAAACTTGTACCAAGGAAAGACCTCATCGTAGTGTGTTGAGCGTGCTTTATGTGAGTGATAATGTTCACAAGGTTTTTGTGAGGCAATATACGTAAAATACTTAGCTTAATAAATATGGTGTAATTGTTATTGTTGTTGTTGTTATGTGCTGTCGAGTTGGACCCGACTCATAGCAACCCCTCCTTGGGTTTCCGAGGCAGTATCACTATGGAAGTAGATTACCCCATCTTCCTTCCGAGGAGTGGCTGGTAGGTTTGAACTACCAGCCTTCTGGTTAGCAGTCAAGTGCCTGTTAGGTGCTGTCAAGTCATCTCTGACTCACAGCGACCCTATGTACAGCAGAACAAAACACTGCCCGGTCCTATACCACCCTCATGATCCTTGCTATACCTGAGCTCATCGTTGCAGCCACTGTGTAAGCCATCTCATTGAGGGCCTTCTCCTACTTCGTTGACCCTCCACTTTGCCAGGCATGATATCCTTCACCAGGGAATGGTTCCTTCTGACAACATGACCAAAGTAGGTAAGACGAAGTCTGGCCATTCTTGCTTCCAAGGAGCATTCTGGCTGCACCTCTTCCAGGACAGCTTTGTTAGTCCTTTTAGTAGACCATGGTACTCTTAGCATTCTTCTCCAACACCACAACTCAAAAGCATCAATTCTTCTTCGGTCTTCATTATTCATTGTCCAGCTCTCACATGCATAAGAGGTGCTTGAAAATACCATGGCTTGGGTTAGGTGCACGTTAGTCTTCAAGGAGACGTCTTTGCTCTTCATCACTTGAAAGATGTCTTTTGCAGCAGATTTGCACAATACAGTACGTCATCTGATGGCTTGACTGCTTTTTCCATTGGTGTTGATTGTAGAAGCAAATAATATGAAGTCCTTGACAGCTTCTGCTGATGTCCACGTGTACAGCTGTCTCTTAAGTTGTTGAGAAAGGTATTTACAATGAAGAAGTAGATGGTCTTGCAAAATTCTGTCATGCAATCTCCAGCATTATTTCTGTCACCAAGGCCATATTTTTCAACTACTGGTGACTCTTCTTTGTTTCCAACTTTTGCATTCTAGTCACTAGTGATAATCAACACATTTTTTGCATGTTCAGTCAATTTCAGACTGGAGAAGTTGGTAGAAATTTTCAGTTCATCATCTTTGGCCTTGGTGGTTGATGCATAGATTTGTATTAACTGGTCTTCCTTGTAGGTGTATGGATATTATCCTATCACTGACACTATTGTACTTCAGGATAGATCTTGAAACAGTCTTTGTGATGATGAATGCCACACCATTCCTCTTCAATTTGGCAATCCTGGCATTGTAGATCATATGGTTGTCTGATTCAAAATGGCCAAAACCAGTCCATTTTCAGTTCACTAATGCCTAGGATATCGATCCTTATGTGTTCCGTTTCATTTTTGACAACTTCCAATTTTTCTAGATTTATACTTCGTATATTAATCAATGTTTACATCTATTTCTACTCATTTTGAGTTGTGCCACATCAGCCAATGGAGGCCCTGAAAGCTTTACTCTATCCCTATCCTTAAGGTCCTCTCCACTCTGAGGAGTCATTTCTTCCCCAGTCAAATTTTGAGTGCCTTCCAACCTGATGGGCTCATCTTCTGGCACTATATCAGACAGTGTTTCAGGGCTATTCATAAAGTTTTCCAGTAATACATCAGACAGTGTTTCATTGCTATACATAAGGTTTTCCCTGTCCAATTCTTTAAGAAGTGGATGGCCTCTTCCTTCTTCCATGTCTTTCTTAGCCCAGAAGCTCTGCTGAAATCTGTCCACCATGGGTAACCCTGCTGGTCTTTTGCAACACTGGTGGCATAAGCTCCAGCCTTACAGCAAGACATAAGCCACCACAGGACAACAAACTGACAGACAAGTTCATCTCCCTTAGTTGTTCTTAACTCCTCTACGCCTGCCTACCTTGGGCCCTAGCCTTAACATAGAGCTGCCCCCAAGTGAAAAGTAGCCCCCAAGTATGGAATGATTTTTCTTAAAAATCTTACCTCTCCCATTTCTTGTCTCAGTTGTTCAAATTCCTGTTTCTCCATTTCTAGCTTATGCTTCCGTTCTTCCTCTGTTCGTCGTTTTTCTTCTTCCATTTTTTGTTTTAATAATTCTTCAAAATTAATTTCCAGTTTTCCTGGTGTAAGAGATTCTTGAGAGATTGTTTTGTATATCTCTGGAGAGTCATCATCTATCACCTATTTAAAATAATTATTTTATTACTCTTGCCAGAATTATACACAGTGAAAAGGAAATGTTTCTTGTAGAAAATGGGATTATTTATAGTAGAAAGGTTTCATTAAACTAGAAATCAAATTGAACTAGAAATCAAAAAAAAAAGAAAAAATTCTAAAAATAAAAAGTAGTAAACAAGGGATGAATTATTTAAAAATGTGAAAGGTATTTTGTGTTACAGAAGAAATGTGACCATCTGTTCTCAATTTTATTGAATATAAAGAACACTTTGACTTTATTTATGCTAGGAGTGATATGAATTAAACCAAAACCAAACTCACTGCCATCGAGTCAATCCTGACTCATAGCGACCCCTCCTTGGGTTTCCGAGGCAGTATTACTATGGAAGTAGATTGCCCAATCTTCCTTCTGAGGAGTGGCTGGTGGGTTTGAACCGCCAGCCTTCTGGTTAGCAGTCAAATGCCTTATATTTTCTAATATTGAGAATATTTTGAATTGTGTTAAAATTTATCTCCACATTGGTAATCAAAATAGAGCATTTCAGTTAAATCCTACTCTTATCTGAGTGTTAGGTACTCTATCATGAGTCCTTCATAACCAGGCAAAAATCTCTCAATGCTATGATTTTATTGAACTGATTTATTTTCTGTCAGGCTAATTTTAAAGAAATAATAATGGTTACTACTCACTGAGAGGTTACTTTGTGCCAGGTACAGTTCTAAGCACTGTAGTGATTATTTAATCCTATAACCCTGTGAAAAAAAATTCAAACTCACTGCCCTCAAATCAGTTCCAATGCATAGCGATTTTCAAGAATCTCTGTAATGTAAAAGAGAAATCCATAAAGTCTTTTTGACCAAAGCTGAATGATTTAAGTCAATTCTTGCTGAATTAGGGGCTTAAATTAGCATATGACTGCGACTGGTGGTTCAAACCCACCAGCTACTCCTTGTAAAGAAGACTGTAGAGATACTGCCTCAGAAAGGAGTCGTCGGTATGAGGCAAGACAGTGAGTTTGGGTTTTTTTTTTTTTTTCCTTGCTGAATTAAACTCTTTTCAGTCATCTGCCTGCCTGGGAATCTGCTTGGGCTGAAGGACAATTCTCCTTACACACTCCTGTTACCTTTCTGTGTTAATTGCTGGAAGCCATAAAAACTAAGAAGTAATTTCCCTCTTGTTGTGGTTAAGTTTGTGTGTCAACTTGGATAAACCTGTGAGTGGCTGGGCAGCTGGATATAGTATTCCTCATGATGAGACTGGTAATTAACTCCATGGTAGAATCTATTGTTAGTAGCTGAATAGCTGTCTTGGATATGTGGTCTGCTTCCCATATATAAGCAGCAGCTTTGGGAATGGTCTCTATCTTATGGCATGCTTGAACTCTGCACGTAGCCGTGTTGTTTATTCAGCAGCCTGCCATGTTCTGCCGATCTTGAGACTTTTAATGGACTTGAATTAATGGCCTGCCGTGTGGTTTGGTGACATGGGGACTATGCCATTTTATTTGTCAACCTTGAGCTTGTTAGCCTGAGCAGCCAGCAGCTGTCTGACTGAAGGGATGCCTCTAGCTTCCGTGGGCGGGGATCAAGAAGCAGAGCTGAAGCCCAAGGTCGAGGGGCTTTCACCCAGCCCCTAAAGCCTGGCACTTTGAACTCAGACTTCTAGCCTTCTGAACTGTACAAGAATAAACCTGTTTGTCAAGCCATCCCATTTGTGGTACAGGCTCGTCAGAGCAGCACTAAGTAACCAGAACACCTCTATAGTCAAGCCAGGATGTAAAAGAAATATACTCTAAGGAAGGGAATCTTGAGACAGGCGTCTTCTGTATAAAATAGGCCAAAAGAATATCTCTTCATGACAAAGATGTCATAGAAAGAATTCTTGAAAGAGTATGGAGTTGGCCTTAAGTTTCCGAGACCCCTAAAAAAAGGTTTTTGTTTAACAGGTTATATTCGAAAAATGAGATCCTGGCACCCAGAGGTGTTTTACCCACTGCTGAGATACTTGGTTAAAGCTGTGTAAACATGCACCAATGAAGTTTTATGATTCCACCTAAAAGCTATGTGATTAAGACTTAACTACTTCTGTACTTAGTTCCTGAAATCTGTTATGGTGATTCTTTATAACGTATTATTCAATAGAAGCTTTATTCTCCTCCCCTAACCCATCTTCCTTATGACCTCAACCAAAGAGTAACCAAACAACTGTGTTATAATTTCTTTGTTCCATGGACTATATTTATATTTGCCTTAGTTACATGTTAGTTGGAGTCATGAGTTCTCATTTATGTGGACTGGTGCCTTCCTGCATCCACATGTATTTTTCCTGAATAAATCCTCTTAATTTCATTTTTATGGACTGAGTGGGTTTTCTCTCTATAATACTAAGAACACTTACATAAACATATAGCTCTGTTGGCGTAGTACCTAAAGTATTTGACTCTAATCGACCAGCCACTCCTCAGAAGGAAGATGGGGCAGTCTACTTCTGTAGTGATACTGCCTTGGAAACCCAAGGTGGGGTCATTATGAGTTGAAATCGACTCAATGGCAGTGAGTTTGGTTTTTTGTTTTTCTTTTGTTTAATCTTACATAACTTGGACTGTCTTTTTGTAATTTCATGAAAACTGTCTATCTAGCTGTGACTTTGGGCAAGTTACCTCAACTTTCTTAAACCTGAGTTTCCTTATCTGTGACAACTTTCATTTAGTTGTCATGAAGATTAAATAAAGTTTAAATGTGTCAGGCACGATTAGCAGAGTGCCTGACATCATAAGCTCTCAAATGGTGGTT
The DNA here is from genome assembly GCF_000298275.1 of Orycteropus afer afer. NCBI lineage: Eukaryota > Metazoa > Chordata > Mammalia > Tubulidentata > Orycteropodidae > Orycteropus > Orycteropus afer. Next base: position 4,312,814 of record NW_006921751.1, read on the forward strand.
TTTGCATTACATTAACATCTGTTTATAGGCAATTCCTGAACTGCAAATATAAAGTTGTTGACTTGGTATACATTTTACCATGGGAAAGAATTACCTAATTCTGTTTTTTGATCCCCTGAAGGTATGTTATACATGTGCTTCTGGCCTGTGTTTGAAATAGAGGGGAATGGGATAGGCTAGGGGTACTTATTTATCTGATCCAAGTTTTTTATTTGACAGGCTTTACCACAAAACCAGCTGAACTCAGAAACAATGTTTAAATGGTTCTGCAATCTGTGGATTGTTTTTTAAAAAAATGTTTATGTAATCTATGAGGAGCCCTACAGGCACAATGGTTAAGTGCTTGGCTCCTAATCATTTGGAACCCACCAGCCACTCAGCCATCTGACTGCTAACCAGAAGGCTGGAAGTTCAAACCCACCAGCCACTCCTCAGAAGGAAGATAGAGCAATCTACTTCTGTAGAGATACTGCCTCAGAAATGCAAGGAGGGGTCGCTGTGAGTCAAATTGACTCAATGGCAGTGAGTTTGTATTTTTTGGTTTTAGCCGCTCAGCTGGAGAAAAATGAGACAGTCTGCTCCCCGCAATGATTATAGCCTCGCAAACCCCATGGGGCAATTCTGCTTTGTCATACAGAGTCGCTAGGAGTTGGAATCAAATCCATAGCAACAGCTTGTTGTTGTTGAGTTAACTGAACTATTTTATGAAATTACTATACTTGGCCCTGGATAAGAAAACAACATATATGAAGGAAGTTTGTTTTTCCTTTCCTGATACAGAAACATCTCTAGGAAATTTTTTTAATAAATTAGGCTTGGTTTTGGTTTAATGCAGTTTCCCTTCCCTGAACTTTTCCTTCTAGTAAATCATGGTAAGAAGGCAATTTAGTAAAGTGAAAAAAATGGAGGCTGGTTGGTTTTAAAATCTACCTCCAGAATAAGTTCTCCTAATCTTCACAGCTCCGCTCTTCCACCACTTCTGAAAATAGTCTCTAAAAACTAAATGCTTTCATAATGTTTATAGGGTATTTATGTAGAAACCATTTGTGCATCTGGGATTACCTAATACACACAAAATAGTTTAATTTCACAAATATTTATTGGCGGTCTATTATGCTAGACATTGTGCCACTTCCTTAATGAAGGAAAAGACATCACAGCCTTACTTAGAAAGAGAGCCAATAAGTAATGACAATACAGCATTAGAGCTATATACTGAGGGAGTACTCAGTGCTATAAGAATACCTGGAAGGAGAATCGATTTGGAACTTGTGTTATATGTAAAATCTTCCCAAAGAAAATGAGCATCAGAAAGAACAGAGCAATGTGTTTCAGGCAGGATTTGTGAAGAGACACAGAAGTGCAAGAACAGCACTTTGAAAAAATGGAAAGAAATTTAATACACCTGGAACAAAGATGACAGGTGAAGGAAGAAAAAGAAATTAAGCTGGAGAAGTATACAAAGGCACCATTATTTCTTACAAGTTTTTTGCATTTTTAAGGGAAGTGAAAAGATAGTAAGTAAAATAATAACAAGTAAATTTGCTTTTTTTGTCTTTTGTTTTTTTCTCTGTAAAGATCTCTCTTTACAGAGAAAAATGGATTATAGGCAAGAAAGCAAGTTAATTAGCAGTTGGTCCCAGGCAAGGGATAACAGTAACCTGCATTATAGTAGTGGCATGGGACTACTACAGGGAAAAACCAATAGATTTTAGAATGATTTAAGAGAGAGAATAAATGATATTTAGTGACAGGATGTGAGGCATGAATGAAAAATTTCTGACTTGAGCACCTGGGTGGGTGATAAAGCCAAAAACTAAAATAAAATAAAACCTCAACTGCTGTTGAGTTGTTTTGACTCATAGCGACCCCCTCCTTGGGTTTCCAAGGCGGTATCTCTACAGAAGGGAGCTCTGGTAGTGTAGTGCTTAAGGCGCTTGACTGCTAACCAGAAGGCTGGTGGTTCAAACCCACCAGCCCACTCCTCGGAAGGAAGGTTGGGCAATCTACTTCTGTAGTGACACTGCCTCGGAAACCCAAGGAGGGGTCGCTATGAGTCAGGTCTGACTCGACGGCACATAACAACAACAACAACATCTCTACAGAAACCCAAGGAGGGGTCGCTATGAGTCAAATCCCAATCGATGGCAGTGAGTTTGGTTTTTGGTTTATCTCTGAAGAAGTAGATTGCCCATTCTTCAATCTTCCTTCTGAGGAGTGGCTGATGGGTTTGAACTGCAGGCCTTCTGGTTAGCAGTCAAATGTCTTAGGCACTATGCCACCAGAGCTCCTATATGTAAGTCTGAACCACACTGAGAAGTAGGAGGAAAACCAGATTATGATATCATTGAAAGCAATGAAAATGTTTCAAGAGGTGGTTAGAGTGTTCAAGTGTCAACTAGCTTGAAAATAAAGTTTGTTGGATAACTGTACACTTAAAAACATTAAAATAGTATAGCAACCCCTCCTTGGGTTTCCGAGGCGGTATCTCTGTGGAAACAGATTGCGCAGTCTTCCTTCTGAGAAGTGGCTGGTGGGTTTGAATTGCCAGCCTTCTAATTAGTAGTCAAGTGCCTTAGGCGCTACGCCACCAGAGCTCCTTTAAAAAAGTATGTTGTTGTTGTTATGTGCCGTGGAGTCTAACCCGACTCATAGCGACCCCTCCCTGGGTTTCCAAGGCAGTATCACTGTGGAAGTAGATTGCCCCATCTTCCTTCCAAGGAGTGGCTGGTGGGTTTGAACCGCCAGACTTCTGGTTAGCAGTCAAGTGCCTTAGGCACTATGCTACCAGAGTATAGGAACCATAATTTTGTGGCATAATTACATTTGCTATCAGTGATGAGTGAGCATTTTGTAGAGTTAAATAATTATGATTAAATTACTTTGGTCATTTAATATATTCTGGATGGTATGAAAATGGAAATGAAACAGGAAAAGAAGGAAGGAGTGAGCGAGGGAGGGGGCAAGGAGAAAGAAAGACAAACGAAGGGAGGGGAGGGGAGGGAAGGAAGAGCCTTTCTTCTTTCTTAGATATTCAATTCTGGAAAACATGTCTTCCCAGAGAAGGTAGATAATATTGAATCCTCTATGGCAGGGATGGAAATTTAATCAGAACCTTCTCAGCACTGCACTGAAGCAAACACCTTTGCCTGACTGGTGTTATACCATAGAAGAATTTAAAACCTATGTTTTATTCCTACTCTTGGCAAAATCCCAGAAATAACGGAGTATTCCCCAAAGTCTAAAGATTTCTATTAACATTCTAAAAACGCTAGATCCTGATGGGCCATTCTCCAATTAGGTTCTGTTTTACCATGCTCCTCCTTGCTTCAGCAAATGCCTTCTTTTCTTCCTCTATTCTTCTTCTGGCTTCTTCTTCTGCTTTCCTTTTTTTGTCTTCTCTCCTCTGCCTTTCTATTTCTTCAAAACTGAGTTTGAGTTTACCAGGGCGGTACTCTTTAAACAGTTTTTCTGTGTCTTGGTTTTCCTCCTCTTCATTTATCTAAACAAAGAAACCACTAATTACTAAGAATTGAGAATCATCAAAGACAGGAATGAATTATAAATCCAAGGCACAGAATTATCCACCTCATACAGGAGTGTTTTTACCCTTAATATGCTTAACCAAAATTCTCTTCCTTTTAAAGGTCTTTATGATAAAGGAGCTCTGGTAGCATAGTGCCTAAGGCACTTGACTTGTAACCAGAAGGCGGCGGTTCAAACCCACCAGCCACACCTCGGAAGGAAGATGGGGCAATCTACTTCCGTAGTGATACTGCCTCGGAAACCCAAGGAGGGGTCGCTATGAGTCAGGCTGACTTTATGGCACATAACAACAACAACAACATCACTACAGAAGTAGATTGCCCAATCTTCCTTCCAAGGAGTGGCCTGTGGGTTTGAACCACCAACGTTCTGGTTAGCAGTCAAATGCCTTAGGCACTACACCACCAAAGCTCCCAAAACATTATATGTTGTTGTTGTTGTTGTTATGTGCCGTCGAGTCAAACCCGACTCATAGCGACCCCTCCTTAGGTTTCCAAGGCAGTATCACTATGGAAGTAGGATTGCCCAACCTTCCTTCCGAGGAGTGGCTGGTGGGTTTGAACCGCCAGCCGTCTGGTTAGCAGGCCAGTGTCTTAGCCACTATGCTACCAGAGCTCCTAAACATTATATATATAGTTTAAATGGAGGTTCATGTATACCTACTAAGAGTCTCTTTGATAGTAAAATAATTTTCCATTTTGTATTTTTCATAGAATTTTCCTATGTACTGTGGTTCTTTTCCATATATTAATCAGATAAAATATTATATCTGGAACTACTGTATATAAAATTGTATAATTTTATTAATAAACTTTTTATTTAATATTAAGCTACCTAAAATATATGATTTTTAAAAATTAATGATATTTCTGTTTCTTTTCATTAAATTTAACCACCAGTGACACCTACAATGTGTAGGTTTTGTACAAGTGTAATTATCCAAAAGGAGCTCTGGTAGTGTAGTGCCTTCAGTATGGATTACACCTCAACATAAAGAAAATTAAAATCCTCACAATTGTACCAGTAAGTAGCATCATGATAAAAGGAGAAAAGATTGAAGTTGTCAAGGATTTCATTTTCATTGGATCCATAATCAATGCCCATATAAGTAGCAGTCAGGAAATAAAATGACATATTGCATTGGGCAAATCTGCTGCAAACAATCTCTTTAAAGTGTTAAAGAGCAAGGATGTCACTAAAATGTACCTGACCCAACCAATGGTATTTTCAGCTATCTCATATGCATCCAAAAGCAAGACGATGAATAAGGAAGACCGAAAAATTGGTGCCTTTGAATTAGGGTGTTGGCAAAGAATATTGTATATACCATGGACTACCAGGAAAAAAAAAAAAAATCTGTTTTGGAAATAGTACAGCCAGAAGGCTTCATCTCACATACTTTGGACATGTGTTCAGGGGCGACTAGTCCCTGTGGAAGGACAGTCCTGTTTCATAAAGTAGAGTTTCAGAAAAAAGAAAGACCCTCAAAAAGACAGATTGACATAGTGGCAGCAACAATGGGCACAAACAGCAATGATTTAATGATAGACCAAGACCCGATGTTGTTTCATTCTGTTGTAGGTAGGGTTGCTGTCAGTGATGCCTAACAACAACAACAATTATTTAAAGTAATAACATTTTCCACAAATGTATAGAAAATTAAAATTTTGAAAATATAATTCTTAGAATATTAATAATCAGTTCTGATCAAGGAGGTTCTAGTACCTTTTAAAATTATAGATGTTAAATTTTAAATTCTTTCAGTGAGATTTGGAATGAGTGTTTTCTTATTTTTAATTTCATTTTGTATCCAAAAATCTATGAATATCATCATCATAGTAAGCATTTGTAAAGCACTTAGTGTATAAAACCAAAACTAAACCCACTGCTATCAAGTCAGTTCTGACTCATAGTTACTGCCATTGGGTTTCGAAGGCAGTAAATCTTTATGGAAATAGATTGCCTCATCTTAATTACACAGAGCGGTTGGTGAGTTTGAATTGCTAACCTTCTGGTAGCTGTCAAATGCCTAAGGCACTGCACTACCAAAGCTCCTTCCTAACAACCAAACACACTGCCATCTAGTCGGATCCGACTTATAGCGACTCCTCCTTGGGCTTTCCAGGCAGTATCACTATGGAAGTAGATTGCCCAGTCTTCCTTCTGAGGAGTGGCTGGTGGGTTTGAAACGCCAGCCTTCTGGTTAGCAGTCAGGTGCTTTAGGCACTACACTACCAGAGCTCCTACCAAAGCTTTGTACATGCCAAAACCAAAACCAACCAAACTCACTGCCATCAAGTCAGTTCTGAATCATAGCGACCCCTCCTTCGGTTTCTGAGGAAGTATCTATGGAAGGAGCTCTGGTGGCATAATGCCTGTGGCATTTGACTGCTAACCAGAAGGCTGGAGGTTCAAACCCCCAAGTCACTCCTCCTAAGGAAGATTGGGCAATCTACTTCCATAGTGATACTACCTCGGAAACACGAGGAGGGTCGCTATAAGTCGGAACCGACTCTACTGCAGTGAGTGTGGTTTTGGTTTGGTATCTCTATGGCAGTAGATTGCCCAGTCTTCTAAGGAGTCGCTGGTGGATTTGAACCGCCAGCCTTCTGGTTAGCAGTCAAATGCCTTAGGCACTACCCCACCAGAGAGAGGGAGCTAACCAGAAGCCTGGTAGTTCAAACCCCCCAGCTACTCCTTAGAAGGAAGACAAGGCGATCTACTTCCCTAATGATACAGCCTCAGAAACCCAAGGAGGATGGGTCGCTATGGGTCGGATCTTACTGGACAGCAGTGAGTTTTATATACACATATATATGTACATATTTTATATGGAAAACTGTATATTCCATAGTAAATTGCTATCTTGATATGTTCAAACATTTGAAAAACTGGACTGAAATGCTAAGTGTACACTTATGATCAGACTTGAAAATGTGCTGCACTCATACCATTATATACAGTGCAGGCTGAACTAAGAGATGAAGAGAACCAGATTCAATGAGTACTTATTTTGCACATTTATAACAACTTATAATACTAAAAATTAAGTTTTAAACATGTGGGTAAAATGTCCCAAAATGGAAACTAAAAAACAATACAGATCCATTTTATATATGGAATATAAATACAGTTTTGAAATCAAGCCCTTTCAAATAAACAACAACAAAACTCTGCCATGGAGTCTGAGAAGTGGCTGGTGGGTTTGAACTGCCAGCCTTCTAATTAGTAGTCAAGTGCCTTAGGCGCTATGCCACCAGAGCTCCTTTAAAAGAGTATGTTGTTGTTGTTATGTGCCGTGGAGTCTGACCCGACTCATAGCGACCCCTCCTTGGGTTTCCCAGGCAGTATCAATCACTACGGAAGTAGATTGCCCAGTCTTCCAAGGAATGGGTGGTGGGTTTGAGCCACCAGCCTTCTGGTTAGCAGTCAAATGCCTTAGGCACTATGCTCGAAGTCTCAGATTTATAGGAATGAATTTAGATAAACCAGCCACCTTCCCTAATATTAAATGTAAGGTTTTAAAAATATGTTTTCACCATTTGGCGCCTTGCTTCTTCAAAAGCCCTCTTCTCTTCTTCTAAACGTTGTCTTGCTTCTTCTTCAGCTTGCCTCTTTTGGTTTTCTTGTCTTTGTCTTTCCAGTTCTTCAAAAGTTAATTTCAGTTTTCCAGGAGAAAATGATCCCTTTTTTGCCTTGCTTTCCATTTCTTCATCCTAAGAAAACATTATAAAAACACATCTGTTAATCAGGAAAATGCTGCTAACTAACTTAACTGCTTAGATTTGTTCCTTAAAAAAATTTACCATGACCAATGAAAGACATTTTGCTTCCTTCAGAGATTGCCGTTCTTCAGATCTTCTTTTATCTTCTTCATACCTCTCTTTTTCTTCTCGTTCTTTTTCTAGATCCTCAAAATTCTTTTTTATTTTTCCAGATATTTTGTGTGATTTGACAGGTACCACTGTCACAAGTAGCGAATCATCTCCTTCCTATTTTATAAGATAGATAATTAGTATATTTCTTCTTAACCAAAACTTAGATTTCACGGGACTTTACCTCCATCGTTGGTAAATTTCATTATATTACTATCCATTATTGTGAAGAACAAAAAACTTATTTTTTTAACAGATTCTTAAATATTCCTTTCTCTAAATTCATTGCACATTATGAGTAAATCTTACTGAAATCTATTGCTTCAAGAAGCATTTCATAGAAGATGACATTAATCAAACTGTTGAGATAATGAAACTATGAAACTGCAGTGACATTGCTTGAATTTAGTTATCTGTGCACTAATCAATCCCAGAAAATGTATTGTGCACCTGAGAGTATTCTAAATCAATTTGATGGTGGATGGATTTAATTTAAAGAACAGAAGAAAAAAGAAAGAAAAAAAAAAAAAGCTGCTCTATATGATTTTTCTGCCCATGCAAGCTTTTAAATAATACAATTAATATTTACTGAGAAAAACAAATACAGTATTTCTGAATGCTTTATTCAACATTTACATTATAGGTAAAATTTTTGGTGTTTAATCCTATTAAAATTTTTTAAACATTTGTTGCTTTTTAAAATTCATTTTCATTGGTTCTGTTAAATACCTTATTGTTGCCTCTGAATTTTTTCAAATATAAAGTGAAGAACTATATGGCCCTAAAATAAAATTGCTTCTGATTTAAGTGGCTATAATTTTAGACACACCATCAAATTGTTTTGTTTTTGTTTTCTCTGTTAGATAAAAAGGGACAACTAAAATGTGGTTGAACATTCCACATGGTAGTAGATACACGTACTAGTATGTGATAACCAAAACACAAACTGTCAGGAACTCTGAGAAAAGAAGATAAATGATGAAAAAAAAAAACTGAATTTTTAAAATGTTAGTTTTCAACAATCTCATCTGTTAGTAATAACTAAAAAGTATATAGTGTTGCCAGCGTATCTTAAACTGAGACTAAAGAAACTTGTCTTTCTAACCTAACAAAATCAAAAGCATACTTTACTTTAAAAACACTTAAGCTATAGTGTTTGAAAGTGTAAAGTATGATATTGCTTTAAAAAAATTGTCTTTTTTTTTGTTATTGCTATAAATAATAAAGAAGAGTACAAACTCTTCCAATATTTGCTTAAATTAAAAGAAATTTGTGAATCAGATAATTTTAGGTGAATGTTTCATTAAAGGAAATGTCTGTTTACCTCTGATGCTGATTCAGTTCCCGTATTGTTTATGTCCTCAATCTATTGAATGAGAATTTCAGATCATTACATTACGTTGGATTTTTGCTTTTAAACATATAACTGAAAAGTAATTTATCTGTGACTTATGGAAATTTTTCAAACTTATAATTTTTAAAATATTTTGTTGCTCCAAATTAGCCAACTATTTCCTTTTAAGTGAAGAATAAACCTTTTTTCATTTTTGTGTTTTTATATCAATATCCAAGGAACAATATATTAAGAAAAAAGTAAAATAAAGCCTACTTTGGTAATTCTGGAAATTGAATAATGTACCAAACTCTTACGACCAGACTGTGAGCTTACAATTAGCAATTATTAACTTAATTCGAAATTTTAGTTGAGATACACTGAAACATTTTTCCATTACCTGCCTCTGCTCCAGTAAAGGAAAATCTATCATTAGCAATGAAATAATTTTCATGATTGTCATAAAAGACATATATGGCAAGAATATGGCAAGAATATAACAGAAAGAATAACAAAGTGGGCTGAAAGTTGTAGGCTTTCACATGGTAAGTTAGAAAGGAAAATAATTCCGGTAGTCATAATGTTTGTTTTATATTTTCACCAGATTTAAATTGAAAGGCCCTCATTCAAAAGGAGAGAGGTCAATTTGGTTATAACTCATAAGAAATGTCCTTAAGTTAAATAGAAGGGCAGATTAAAGTACTTAACAAACTGAACAATGAGAGAAAATAAATGATTTAAATAAGTCAGCGTTGTTTGAAGATTTCAGGGAAAGGAAACACAAGCAATGGGAAAGGTTATAAAATAAAAATTCGGATCGTTTATTGTTTTAAATTGATTTTTAAAGCCAATCCTGAAAGTAGTCTGATCCTCAGCAGTCTAAAGTGTAGTGCCTAAGGCATTTGAATGCTAACCAGAAGGCTGTTGGTTCAAACCCACCAGCCACTCCTCAGAAGGAAGATTGGGCAATCTACTTCCTTAGAGACACCGCCTCGGAAACCCAAGGAGGGGTCGCTATGAGTCAAATCCGACTCCAAGGCAGTGAGTTTTTTTTGTTTTGTTTTTTGTTTTTTGCTGGCTCATACTAGGAACTGATCTGAAAAAGTCCCTGCTTTCTTATCTTCCTACTTTTCTGTTTTTCTATGTTTTCTATCAAGGAAGAAATAATACATTTTATTATAATACACACTTTCTTGAAAAATAAATTATTCTGAAGGCAGATATTGAAAGTATACAGAAGAGAAATTCTAAATTTCCTGACACCAAATTCTTTTTCTTGCTGTTACTACCTTCCCAAATAATATTTATTACTTCTATGGTAATAAACTCTGTTGGAGTTAGTGGGGTGGTGGGGGTGGTGGTAGTATTTGTTTTGCTTTCTTCTTTGCTCATTTTAAACCATTACCAAAACAACAAAAGATAGAAGAATACTTTTTTCCTACTGATTTCAATAAACACGAGAAAAGATTGATTTGTCTAAGAAGCCAAGGGTAGCAGTACATTCACAGAGAGGACTGAGGTATTCAGAAGTTCAGTTATAGTGTTAGCTTTTAGACGCAACCATTGAAGAGCTACTTCCCAACTATTTCTTTTGCTTTATGAAAAACATCTTTCACTCCTTCCTAAGTCAATTTCCTTTTCTCTCCTTTCTTTTCAACATCTTCCTCTCTCACCAATAACTTCATCTCTTTTTCTAATTTGATGGACTTGAATCTTGCCCCTCAGAGTATCCTCAAAGATGAACAAATAGTACCAAATCAAAACTCTCTTCCATATTATCATTGTTCTTTGTTCTAGTATATGAAATATACCCATTCTTAATTCATTATAAGATCCTAGAATCTCAGAACTGATCTCCAAGACTCTCCTTGACGATCTATGCCATACTTTACTCCTTGTATTCAAAGATACACTAAATTAAATTAAATTTAAATGTAAAATATACTTAATTAGGTTTTAAAATTAGACACTACATTTGTAAGATGAAATTATTGTGAGTTATTGTTTTGCTCTACCTACATATTTAATTATTTAATAGGCCAGATATTTCATTAACTGGGATTCTATTGCACCCTGCCATGTAGCAGGTATCTCCAAAAACCAAAACCAAACTCACTGCCATTGAGTCGATTCCAACTCTTAGCCCCCTTTGGGTTTCTGAGGCTGTAAATCTTTATGAAAGTTTGTTGTTGTTGTTGTTATGTGCCGTCCAGTCAGAGTAGATCACCCCATCTTCCTTCTGTGAAGCAGCTGGTGGGTTTGAATCACTGACCTTCTGGTTAGCAGCCAAATTCCTTATCTGCTACACTACCAGAGCTCCTTAGCAAGTATTGAGGGTTACTAAAAAAGTAGTTTCAACTTTTTTTCATGATCTTATTTTGTTTCTGGGAGCTCTGGTGGCATAGTGCCTAAGGCATTTGACTGCTACCCAGAAGACTGACAGTTCAAACCCACCAGCTACTCCTGGGAAGGAAGGTTGGGCAATCTACTTGCGTAGTGATATTGCCTGGAAAGCCCAAGGAGGAGTCGCAATGCGTCAGAGCCGACTCAATAGCAGTGAGTAAAATTTGTTTCTTTCACTCTCTGAGTATTCTATATCTTCATCATATTCAAACTCATCTCTTCAAAACACAGTTTTTCAGTGACAAACCATTACCTACATATGCTGCTCTTGGAGTTTCAAGAGTCTTAAATTTTAAATCTAGAAAATAATCAGTACTGAGAAAGGATGAAAGACTTAAAAGAAATAGACTAACCGCAGGTACATACTCACTATTTGCTGCCAAACACCAGGCTGTTTATAATTTATTCCCTTGTAAAATTTTATTGTAAAATAAATACATCTTTGATGACTGGAGGTGGCAGTAGTAAAGTATATGCCATCCTTTCTTCTGATAAAGAGGTACAAAGTAATAAAATACAGGAAGTTCCCATTCTTTTCTACGGTTCATTTGGCATATGTCATTTGCCACTGGACAAATGGTTATTTTGAAAAGTCTGGGTAAATAAACTACTATTGTATGCAAGTATGGCATATGTTTTGATTTTGCTGTCACTTTTTAAAAATGAAATGGAAGCGAAACAGAGCATGGCAAGTAGTTTAAAAGCTTAAAAATAATCTAAAGCACTTCTAAAATAGTGCCAAGCACAATCTCCCAATAAAACTTGTTTGTAAAGAGCCAATATATTGTGAAGACCATGGATATTTGTTAAAACACTGCTGAGAAAAAGAGGAGAAATTAAAATGGTTTGATGATTTACTTTATCCATATGAAATATTGTTTAGGTGGAATTTGAAGTATTTATAGCACATTGATTTTGTACCTGGCACTGTTCTAAGTGCTTTGAACTTACTACCTCATATAATCTTATTAACAACCTGAGGAGATAAATAACATTATTACTTCATTACTAAATACACTGATCATCTCTTTTAATCTTACAATATAGACCAGGTTATAGTATATAAACAATATATTGTCATCTTTTCAACTCTACCACTACACATAATTTAAGTGTAAAACAAATACTTACATAGTTAAGAAACTTTTATGAACTCATCAATTCTTTATTTCATAAAATATAGTTATGACTATTAGAAATTCAAGTTTCTATATCATTATAATCATTAATCCTTTTGAGAGATTAGCTTTTTCAGGCGGTTAGAACAGAGTCTAGGATATTTTTAAAGTACTTATCAGTCTCTTAGTTCTCATGATCTGTGCTAAAATGTATGGAAATTTTAAGTTTGTTAAGAGGCTATGTAAAAACATAATAGTAATACATTTTCTCCTTCCTCATTTATCCTCTATGACTATGGGGATCAGTAATGACTGAAGGAAAGAACTGCCAGACATTTCTCTTACTACCATCCCCAATTTAAAACAAGAAAGTTAACAAGCTAGTTAATAATACAATGATTAGATACAATGTGATGTAATCCGTATCAAATTATTGAATAGGAAGATATCTTAATTATGCCATAGTATTTGATAACCAACAAGTATTTACTGATTGATATTAAAAGACTAGCATAGTATCATTAAGGAAAAGGAAGACATGGAAGAGGTGCACAAGAGGTACAAACAATAAAGGCAAATACTATTGCATACACAATACTGTGTTATCAGTGACAGCAAACACAAATATATGGGTGGATATATAGATATCTAGCAAAAACATCAGGTATGGATAGGCAAATGGAAATATACCCACGACTACACACAGGTTTGGCAGATGATATACTTATATATGTATTTGTGTGTGCTATAAAAATGTCCATATGCAGTTTAAACCTAATAGGAGGCAAAGTTAGGATAACTTCTTAGCCACAGCTAAGCACCTTGAAGGGAGTAAGTCACTGGGACAGCGGGCTGGGGACCATGGTTGTGGGGGACATCAATTTCAATTGACACAACATGGTATATAAAAATAATGTTCTATGTCTTACTTTGCTGAGTAAGTGACTGGGGTCTTAAAAGCTTGTGAGCAGCCATCTGAAATACAACTATTGGTCTCCCTTTGTCCAGAGCAAAGAAGAATGAAGAAAATCAAAGACACATGGAAACAGTCCAAAGGACGAATGGACCATGAGAAAGAACCTCAACCTATATGACTCTGAAACCAAAAGAACTAGATGGTTCTTTTGGCTTGGCTACCAGTGCCAACCACTCATCTGATAGAGACTGGTGAAACCCCCAAGAATATGGCTCCAAGTCACCCTTCAGCCCTGGAATTGAACTCAACTCCTTTGGTTTTAAAAAAAAAAACACTAGCATTTTGTTACGTGCTTGTGGATACTTGAAGGAATTTGGACAGTGTAAGGAATGTGTGCAAGAGGATAGGCTAGTAAGTAACAAAAGTCATCTAAAAATTCAAACTTAAAATAGGTAATTCTGTCCTTATTCTTCCAGGTATTTGTTATTATATTTGTGCTTAAGATCTTATTTTCAGGTTAGTGCTGTTTAATAAGCTTCTGTTATTTTAAATTTTTTTAATCAAGCAACATACTGATTAGTTGTTTTTTTTTTTGCTAAATCAGTTTCTGAATCAAATACCAACTTAATATTTAGTGTATACCTGCTCAGCCTTTTTTGCTAATTCACGCTGTATTTTCCTCTTTTCTAACATATCCTGCTCAATTCTGCGTTTTCGTTCTTCCTCTGTTCTCTTTTTTTCTTCTTCTTGTCTTTGTTTCTCCATTTCAGCAAATTTACCTTTAACAGTTCCTAAAAAATATGGAAAATTTTTATATTTTGCTGTTTCCTTCTTTGCAATTTTATTTATAATGCAGTTCTCAAATTGCTTACCTGTTAGCTTTGGGACATAAGCCTTTTCTATTTTAGAAGATACCTCTTCATCATCATCTGAAGCAAGCATTTCTTTAATCTGGATGGTTAAATAAATTAATATGAACACATCTCCAAATATTAGACAAAATTAAATTATATGCATAGTTGAAATTAGCTTATCAGGTAAACACAAAATTATTTGAATTATGCTTAATATAAAATGTGGTTAATGTGAAAAATAAATTGAAAATGTAAAAATGAAAACTTGCACAAGAATAAAATAAAATAAAATAACCTCCTGCTTTCTCCTGTTCCATTCTCTCTCTCTAATATATTGTTCTTTTCTTCTTTGCTTTTCTTCTCTAGATCTCCTTTGGTTTCTTTCTTCCCTGGCTCTTTGCATGGCTTCAAACTTATCCTTTACATCACCCTTGCCAAGTTTTGGCACATAGCTTTTTGGGATAGGTTTAGATGAAGAAAGCAGAATCTTCATTAGAACACAACAAAGAGAAGAAAGATTAAAAAAAATATATAAGAGAGGAAAAAATTAGGTGAAGATAGATCAGAATAAGCAATATAGGAAATACATTTTGAAACAGAAAATATAAGGAAGTTTGAAACCTTTATTTTGATCATCTGAAATTGATTAGATACTTTGTAAAGCCTAAGTATAAAAAAAAATAAAATTAAAGAAAATGCCAGAGTATAAATTTTATTAATATATAGTGAAGAAATCCATTCATGAATGAATCCCACTGAAGTTGAAAGTCAGTAAAATATAAAAATTAAATACAAAATTTTAATTAAAAACTATTTATATTTTATGGTTCTACACCATTATTAATTATTAAAATTTGACCTCACTTACTTAAAAGGTACCAAGACTAATTTCAGTAAATTAGACAGAATTTAAACAAAGCAAAAGTTTAAAGTCAATGCCTGTCTTAGGTATCTAGTGCTGCTATAACAGAAATACCACAAGTGGATGGCTGTAACAAACACAAATTTATTCTCTTGCAGTTTATGAGTCTAGAAGTCTGAATTCAGGGCACCAGCTCTAGGGGAATGCTTTCTTTCTCTGTTGGCTATGGGAAAAAAGTCCTTGTCTCCTTTCAACATCTGTAGGCTTAGTGTCCCTTGAAGATCTCCATATGTCTCAGCAGCAAACTTTCCCTGGGTCTAGGAGGTTCACAGCACAGGAATCCTGGGTCCAAAAATGTGCTCTGCTCCTGGATCTTCTTTCTTAGTGGAGCAGGTCCCTCCTTCTCTGCTCACTTCTCTCCTTTTAAATCTTGTAAAATAAAAGGTGATGTAGGCCACACCCCGGGAAACTCCCCTTGCATCTGATCAGGGCTATGATCTGAATAAGGGTTTGCATGCCACCCTAATCCATTTAAGGACCTCTGGTAGCATAATGGGAGCTCTGGTAGCATAGTGCCTAAGGCACTTGACTGCTAACCAGAAGGCTGGTGGTTCAAACCCACCAGCCACTCCTCGGAAGGAAGGTTGGGCAATCCTACTTCCGTAGTGATACTGCCTCGGAAACCCAAGGAAGGGTCGCTATGAGTCAGGACCGACTCGATGGCAAATAACAACAACAACAAGGTAGCATAGTGCCTAAGGCACTTGACTGCTAACCAGAAGGCTGGTGGTTCAAACCCACCAGCCACTCCTCGGAAGGAAGGTTGGGCAATCCTACTTCCGTAGTGATACTGCCTCGGAAACCCAAGGAAGGGTCGCTATGAGTCAGGACCGACTCGATGGCAAATAACAACAACAACAAGGTAGCATAGTGCCTAAGGCACATGATTGCTAACCAGAAGGCTGGAGGTTCAAACTCACCAGCCACTCCTCAGAAGGAAGGTTGGGCAATCTACTTCTGTAGTGATACCACCTTGGAAACCCAAGGAGGGGTCGCTATGAGTCATGTCCAGCTTGATGGCAAATAACAAACAACAATCCACTTACAGCTGATTGGTTGATCACATCACATTACATCATGGGAATGATTACATCATTACATAATGCCAAATTACAAAATTGCATAATTTCCAAACCACTAAGAATCTCAGCCCCACCAGGTTGATGCATATTTTTGGGGGACACAACTCAATCCATGGCAAAGCATAATTCACATTCTGCCTTCTTGCTGGTTTCCACTTATTTAGAGCAAAAACTCTTCATTTGTGGCTGAACTGCACCAGGGTCTTTGTGCATAAGCAGTGATTTATATTATTACTACTACGATACAGTCCATCTAGAATTTCCTTAAATTAATATAAGAAATGTGTAAGAAAGTGTCATGGTTTGATTTGTGTCCCCAAAAAATGTGTGTCAGCTGGGGCATGATTCTCAGTGGTTTGGCGGTTATGTAATGATGTAATTATCCCATATGATGTGATCTGATGTGATAATCCAATCAGCTGAAAAGAGATTACTGTGGGATGCAACATCCTTGCTCAGATCACAGCCCAGGGAGTTTCGCTGGGGTGTGGCCTGTATCACCTTTTATCTTACATGAGAGAAAAGGGGAGAGAGGTGAGCAGAAAAGAAAGAAGAGCTGTGAGCAGAGCACATCTTTGGATCCAGGATCCCTGTACTGTGAACCTCCTCTTGTTAGGTGCCGCCAAGTTTGCTGTGACTCATAGCAACCCTGTGTACAACAGAATGAAATGCTGCCTGGTCTTGTGCCAGCCTCACAATCCCTGCTATACCCAAGCCCATCATTGCAGCCACTGTATCAATCCATCTTGTTGGGGGCCTTTCCCTTTTTCGTTGACCCTCCACTTTACCAAGCATGATATCCTTCTCCAGGGAATCGTCCCTTTTGACAACATGACCAAAGTAGGTGAGATCAAGTCTGGCCATTCTTGCTTCCAAGGAGCTTTCCGGCTGCACTTCTTCCAGGACAGAGTTGTTAGTTCTTCAGTATTATTCGCCAGCACCACAAAAGCATCAACTCTTCCTTGGTCTTCTTTATTCATTGTCCAGCTTTCACATGTATATGAAGCGATTGAAAATACCATGGCATGGGTTAGGCATGCCTCAGTCTTCAAAGAAACATCTTTGCTCTTCACTTTAAAGAAGTTTTTGCAGCAGATTTGCCCAGTGCAGTACGCTGTCCGATTTCTTGACTGCTGCTTCCATTAGTGTTGACTGTAGACCCAAGTAATATGAAATCTTTGACAACTTAAATCTTTTCTCCATTTATCGTGATCCTGCTTATTGGTCCAGTTATGGGGATTTTCATTTTCTTTATGTAGAGATGTAATCCATACTGCAAACTGTAGTCTTTAATCTTCCTTGGTAAGTGCTTCAGGTCTTCTTCACTTTCAGCAAGCAAAGGTATGTCATCTGCGTATCGCAGGTTGTTAATGAGTCTTTCTCCAATCTTGACACCATATTCTTTTTCATATAGTCCAGCATCACAGATTATTTGCTCAGCATACAGATTGAATAAGTATGGTGAGAGGATACAACCCTGATGCACTCCCTTCCTGATTTTAAACCATGCAGTATCCCCTTGTTCTGTTTGAATGACAGCCTCCTGGTCTATGTACAGGTTCCTCATGAGCACAATTAAATGTTCTGGAATTCCCATTCTTCTCAATGTTACCTATAATTTGTTATGATCTACACAATTGAATTCTTTTGCATAGTCAATAAAACACAGTAAACATCTTTCTGGTATTCTTGCTTTGAGCCCAGATACATCTGACATCAGCAATGTTATCCCTCAATCCACATCCTCTTCTGAATCCAGCTTGCATTTCTGGAAGATCTCTATCACTATACTGCTGCCACCATTTTTTAATTATCTTCAGAAAAATTTTACTTGCATGTCTTATATTAATGATATTGTTCGATAATTTCCACATTCTTTGGGATCACCTTTCTTTGGAATGGGTACAAATATGGATGTGTTCCAGTCATTTGGCCAGGTAGCTGTCTTCAAATTTCTTGGCATAGACAAGTGACTCTCTCCAGCATGGCATTGTTTGTTGAAACATCTCAATGGGTATTCCATCATTTCCTGGAGCATTGTTCTTCACCAATTCCTTCAGTGCAGCTTTGGCTTCTTCCTTTAATACCATTGGTTCTTGATCATATGCCACCTCCTGAAATGGATGGACATCGACCAGTTTTTTTGGTAAAGTGACTGTGTGTATTCCTTCCCTCATCTTTTCATGTTTCCTGCATCATTCAATATTTTGCCCATAGAATCTTTTAATATTGCAGTTTGAGGCTTGAATTTTTCCTCAGTTCTTCTCAGCTTGAGAAATGCCAAGCGTGTTCATTCCTTTTGATTTTCTAACTCCAGGTCTTTGCACATTTCGTTATAGTAGTTGATTTTGTCTTCTCAAGCTGCTCTTTGAAATCTTCTGTTCAGTCCTTTTATCTTGTCATTTCTTCCATTTGCTTTAGCTACATTCCACTCAAGGGCAAGTTTCAGAGTCTCTTCTGACATCCATTTTAGTTTGATTTTTTTTTTCTTTCCTGCCTTTTTAATGACCTTTTACTTTCTTCATGGATGATGTTCTTTATGTCATCCCACAATTTCCCTGTTTTTTGGTCATTGGTGTTCAATGCATCAAATCTATTCTTTAGATGGTCTCTCAATTCAGGAGGGCTATAATCAAGGTCATATTTTGGTTCTAGTGGACTTTGTTTAATTGTTTTCACCTTCAAGTTGAACTTGCATATGAGCAGTTGATGGTCTGTTCCACAATCAGCTCCTGGCCTTGTCTGGCTGAAGATATTGAGCTTTTCCGTCACCTCTTTCCACAGATGTAGTTGATATGATTCCTGTGTACTCCATCTGGCAAAGTCCACATGTATAGCCACCATTTATGTGTTGAAAAAAGATATTTGCAATAAACAAGTCATTGGTCTTGCAAAATTCTATCATACGATTTCCAGTGTCATTTCTATCACGAAGACCATATTTTTCAACTACTGATAATTATTCTTTGTTTCCAGCTTCTACATTCCAATCACCAGTAATAATCAACCCATCTTGATTGCATGTTTGGTCAATTTCAGACTGCTGAAATTGGTAAAATCTTCAATTTCCTCATCTTTGGCTTTGGTGGTTGGTCCGTAAAGTTGAATAATAGTACTATTTACTGGTCTTTCTTGTAGGCGTATGGATATTATTCTATCACTGACAGCATTGTACTACTTGAACATTTCAAGATCTATCCTGAAGAGAACCTCCTAGACCCAGGGAATGACTGCTGCCAAGGCACATGAAGATTGCCTAGGATCAGAAGTGAAAAGAGACAAAGACTATTCCCCAGAGTCAACAGAGGAAGAAAGCATTCCCCTAGAGCTGACACCCTGATTTGGACTCTAGCCTCCTACACTGGGAGACAATAAATTTGTGTTTGTTAAAGCCATCCACTTGTGGCATTTCGGTTATAGCACCATTAGATAACTATGACAGAAGGTTATACATTCTAAATAGTATGAGCTTTAAGAGGAAAATTACCAAATGGCAAAAGAGTGTCCTAAATAAGGGAGAATCTGGTAGAAGACTGTGGAAAAGAATTTCCTCCACTCCAATCCAGGAAAACAAATTATTTTCATTCTTTTAAAAATTAAACTGATCTCTAAAATAAGTTTTAGTAAATAAAGTTTCCTTTCTCCTAGTGATAATGGTAAATTGATTAATCTGTGGCACACAATGAGCCAGCCTATTTTATTTTTGTTGTTTTATTGTGGTAAAATGAAACAAAAACATTTGCCAATTCAACATTTTTTATATGTACACTCATCATGTTGTGCAACCATCAGCACTATCCATTTCCAAATTATTCCACCACCATTAACAAAAATTCAGTGCCCCCTACACAGACTTCTGTTTCTTCCTCCCTTCTACCCCTATTACTAGTAACCACTAATAAACGTTGGTCTCCATAAATTTGCCTGTACTAGATATTCATATAAGTGGGATCATATAATATTTGTCCTTTTATGACTGACGTTTTTTCATTTAATATAATGTTTTCAAGGTTCATCCATGTTATACCATGTATCAGAACTCCATTTATATGACTGAGTAATATTCCATTGTGTGTATAGGTACCACGTTTTGTTTATCCACTCATCTGTTGAACATTTAGGTTACTTCCACCTTTTGACTATTATGAGTCACTATGAGTGACTATGTATTTTATAGGACCTCTGGTAGCATAGTGCCTATGGCACTTGACTGCTAACCAGAAGTCTGGCAATTCAAACCCACCAGCCACTCCTCAGAAGGAAGGTTGGGCAGTCTACTTCTGTAGTGATACTGCCTTGGAAACCCAAGGAGGGGTCGCTATGAGTTGGGTCCGACTTGACAACACATAACAACAACAACAATATGTATTTCATAGTGACTCATAATAGTTAACTATTTATATGGTGCATAAGGAGCCCTGGTGGCATAGTGGATAAGGCATTTGGCTGCTAACCAGATGGTCAGTGGTTTAAAACCACCAGCCAGTCTGCAGAAGGAAGATGGGGCAATCTACTCCCATAAAGATTTACAGCCTTGGAAATCCAATGGGGATAGCTATGAGTCAGAATCAACTCAATGGCAGTGAATTTCATTTTGAGTTATGATGTGTAAGGAGCTCTGGTGGCACAGTGCCTAAGCATTTTGATTGTTAACCAGAAGGTTAGTGGTTCAAACTCACTAGCCACTCTGCGGAAGGAAGATGGGGCAACCTATTTCTGTAAAGATTTACCACCTCAGAAACCCAATGGGGGTCACTATGAGTCAGGAGTGACTTGTGGGTTGTCTAATTGACAAGTCAGTGTGGGTTGGCAGTGGGTCAATGTGGGATTGGCAGTGGGTTTTTTTTGTTTGTTTGTTTATATGGTATGCATATTGGCCACTTAAAGATTTTTTTGTTTTTAACTTTGGCACTTCAGCACCTGAGCTTTTCTCAATGTAAGTCTTAATAATGACGGCCAAGACCACAAAAAGGCTAAGAGAAATTTTATTGCAGCTGCCACAATGAGTAGCTAAGAAACATCCTTATGAGTGTGAATTATCAATTTCTTCTGTGAATACAGGCCACACTTGTTTTTTTAATACAGAAAAAGTCTAATTTATATTTTCCAGGTTGATTTATATTCCATGAAACACAGTAAGATTGTTTCCTCCTTAAGTACTACAAAGTTTTTGGTGAATAACTAGCTGGAACTTAAAAATAATTTCTATGACTTATGAAGATCATTTAAGTGTGTACTCAAGATGCTGGTCATCACGTCCACCTTACTATTACTCATAAATTTAGTAATCATACTTCCTAGATTACAGTGAAAATGAAAATACTGGGCCCAAGATCAGACTGAATTTCTCATGTTTTACATATTGTTCCTATTTATTAAGTATGAAGTTCTAAATGTTAATCATTCCAACACACGATGCCCTTTCAAAAGTTCTACAGTGAGCTCTTCCTTTTCTTAATTTTTTTTTTTTTTCAATTTTTGAGACTTACCTCAGCCTTTTGGGAAATATCATTCATTTTCACTTTAATGTGGTCTTCAGGCAATTATGAAGTGGTATATATTTTTGCACCTGAAAAAAATATTTTAATATTTTATAAGAATTTTTAAAAAATACTTTCTTGTGTTTTTAATGAAAGTTTACACAGCAAATTAGGTTCCCATTTGACAATTTCTGCACAAATTATTCAGTGTTATATTTCTCATAATGTGTCAACATTCTCTTCAATTGAGTTCTGGTTGTTCCATTTCCGGTGCTCTAGATACCCTAGCCCCTTCTCATCTTTACTTTAAAGTAATTTGGTCTCATATAGATAGTTTTTCAACAGGTAATGTCTTTTATTTTGTTTACCAATCTGTTATTTCACTATAGGGTGACCTAAGGAGATAGTTTTGGTTCAAGGTTTAAATGGTATTTCAGGGTGACAGTCTCAGGAAGTTGTGTAGTCTCAGTAAGACCAGTAAGTCTGAAATTTTTAAGAATTTGAATTCTGTTCTGTGCTTTTCTCCTGTTTTATCAGGGCCTGATCAGAATGGTCATTTTCATGTAGTTCTTCTGATCTCAGGGTAGTTGAGACCATGGCTTGTGTAGACTATAAGCCCTGTAGACTAGGTTCTTTTCTGAAACTTTGCTTTCCTTTGCAACAGTTTTTAATAACTTAAATTTTACCCTTTTGGTCTATATCATATATGCTATGTTTTTGTAATTAAAAATAACGTGTTAATTACTCTTCAGAAAACACTGACATATGCGAAGCCAATAATAAATTATGATAACCCTAAGATGTTTTTCAACTCCTTTTCTCAGGATTCAGTGTGTAGATGGTACAATGTGCATGGGATTAAAAGGTCTCTTTAGGTTTATGGCCCAAAACAACTTATTGAAGGTATCATGTGCACTTAAAAACATTGTGCATTCTGTGGCTATGTATTCTGTTAGTGTGTTATTATATAAATACTAACTAGGTAAAAGTGGTTGATGTTGTTATTTAGATCTGTGTCTTTAGTAATTTCCATTGTTTTGGCTAACTCTTCTATCATTCTCCAACTATGATCAGGGAATTATCCTCTTAATTCTGTCATTTCTGTTTCATGTAATTTCAAATTTCTTTAAGTGCACACACATTAATGTTGCAATGTCTTCCTAGTGAAATGACCTTTTTTTAATCTGTATGAATTTTGCCTCCTCTTACTTCATTGTCGTGAAGTTTACTTTATCTGATTTTAATATAGCCACACCAGCTTCTTTACATTAACACTTTTCATGAAATACCATTTTTTATCTATTTATTTTCAACCTACCTGTGTCTCTATATGGAAAGTGTATCTCTTGACAGCATATAATTGAGCCTTTTTTTTGTTTTTCTCCAGATCAATTCTGATAATACTTGTCTTTAGAAATTAATGTTGTTGCTGTTAGGGACCATTGAGTCACCTCTGACTCATAGAGACCCCACATACAACAGAATGAAACACTGCCCAGTCCTGTGCCATCCTCACATTCCTTGCTATACTTGAGCCATCATTGCAGCCACTGTGTCAGTCTATCTTGTTGAGGGTTGTCCCCTTTTCTGCTGACTCACTACTTTACCAAGATTGATATCCTTCTCCAGGGAATAGTTCCTTCTGACAACATGACCAAAGTAGGTGAAACAAAGTCTGGGCATTCTCACTTCCAAGGAGCATTCTGGCTGCACTTCTTCCAGGACAGACTTTTCTTCTGGCAGTTCATAGTACTTCCAGTATTCTTCACCATCGCCACAACTCAAAAGAATCAACTCTTCTTTGGTTTTCCCTATTCCTTATTATAAGTCCAGCTTTCACATGCATACAAGGCGATTGAAATTGCCTGATTGGGTCAGGTGTACCTTACCTTAGTCTTCAAAGTGACATCTTTGTTCTTCAGCATTTTAAAGATCTTTTGTAGCACATTTGCCTAGTGCAATGCAACTTCTGATTTCTTGACTGCTACTTCTGCAGGTGTTGACCGTGGATCCTAGTAAAATGAAATTCTTGACAACTTCAATCTTTACTCCAGTTATCGTGATGTTGCTTATTGGTCCAGTTGTGAGGATTTTATGTTGAAGTACTGAAGACTGTAGTCTTTGATCTCCATCAGTAGGTGCTTCAAGTCATCTTCACTTTTAGCAAGCAAGGTTGTATCATCTGCATATTGTAGTTTGTTAATGAGTCGTCCTCTAATTCTGATGCCACAATCTTCTACATATAGCCCAGCTTCTCAAATTATTTGCACAGCATACAGATTGAATAAGTATGGAGAAGGGATATGACCCTGACACACGTTCTTCCTGATTTTTAAGCATGCAGTATCACCTCGTTCTGTTTGAATAACAGCCTCTTGGTCTATGTAAAATTTTCTCATGAGCACAATTCAGTGTTCTGGAATTTCCATTCTTTGCAATATTATCCATAATTTATTATGATCAACACAGTCAAATGCCTTTGCATAGTCAATAAAACACAAGTAAACCTCTTTATGGTATTCTCTGCTTTCAGCCAAGTTCCATCTGACATCAGCACTGATATCTGTTGTTCCATGTACTATTCTAAATCCAGCTTAAATTTCTGAAAGTTCCCTGTCAACATCCTGCTGCAACTATTTTTTAATTATCTTCAGTAAAATTTTACTTGTGTGTGATATTAATGATATTGTTTGATAATTTCCACATTCTGTTGGATCACCTTTCTTTGGAATGGGCACAAATATCTATCTCTTCCAGTCAGTTGGCTAGGTAGCGGTCTTACAAATTTCTTGGCATAAATGAATAAGCACCTCCAGCGCTGCATCCGTTTGTTGAAACATCTCAATGGGTATTTCATCAATTCCTGGAGCCTTGTTTTTTGCCAGTTCTTTCAGTGCTGCTTGAACTTCTTCCTTCAGTACCATTGGTTCTTGATCATATGCTACCTCCTGAAATAGTTGAAATAATTGAACATCAGCCAATTTTTTTTGGTACAGTTACTCTGTATTCTTTCCATCTTCTTTTGATGCTTCCTGCATCATTCAATATTTTACCCATAGAATCCTTCAGTATTGCAATTTGAGGCTTGAATTTTTTTCTTCAGTTCTTTCAGCTTGAAAAATGCCAAGCTTGTTCTTTTTTGGTTTTCTAACTTCAGGTCTTTGCACATTTCATTATAATACTTTGTCTTCTTGAGCTGCCCTTTGAAATCTTCTGTTTAGCTTTTCTATCTCATCATTTCTTCCATTTGCTTCAGCTACTCTCCATTCAAGGGCAAGTTTCAGAGTCTCTTTTCTGACATCCATTTTGGTCTTTTCTTCCTTTTCTATCTTTTAAATGACTGTTTGCTTTCTTTATATATGATGTTCTTGATGTCATCCCACAACTCACATGGCATTCAGTCATTGGGTCAATCTATTCTTCAGATGGTCTTTAAGTTCAGGAGAGATATAATCAAGCTCATATTTTGGCTTTCATGGACTGGTTTTAATTTTCTTCAGTTTAAACTTGAACTTGCATATGAGCAATTGATGGTCTTTTCCACCGTCAGCTCCTGGCCTTGTTTTGGCTGAAAATATTGAGCTTTTCCATCACCTCTTTCCACAGATGTAGTCAATCTGATTCCTGTGTATTCCTTCTGGTGAGGTCCATGTGTATAGCTGCCATTTATGTTGTTGAAAAAAGGTATTTGCAATGAATAACTTTTGACCTTGCAAAATCCTATTATGCAATCTCTGGTGTTGTATCTATCACCAAGGCCATATTTTCCAGCTACAGATGATTCTTCTTTGTTTCCAACTTTCACATTCCAATAACCAGTAATAATACATCTTGATTGCATATTTGGTCAATTTTAGACTGCAGAAGTTGGTTTTTAAATCTAAAGTAAGATTTTTAAATCTTCAGTTTCTTCATCTTGGTTTGAGTGGTTGGTGTGCAAATTTAAATATTTGTAGCATTAACGGGTCTTGTCTATAGGAGTATGGATATTATCCTATGACTGACAGCATTGCACTTTAGGGTAGATCTTGAATCATTTTTGACATGAATATGATGCCATTCCTCTTCAATTTGTCATTCCTCACATAGTCTGATTCAACATGGCCAGTGCCAGTCCATTTCAGCTTACTAATGCCTACAATATTGATTTATGCATCCATTTCATTTTTGACAACTTCCAACTTCCTTAGATTGATACTTTGTACATTCCACATTCCATATAATTATTAATAGATGTTTTCAGTTGTTCTTCCCTTTTTAAGTTGTGCCCCATAGCAAATGGGGGTCCTGAAAGCTTTAGTCCATCTACATTATTAAACACACATTACTATAAGAGACCCCAAAATGGAAAGACGTCCTGTGCTTATGGATTGGAAGACTTGATGTTAGGTGCCTAAGTGCCATTGAGTCCATTTTTGACTCATAGGGGCCCCATGTACAACAGAATGAAACAATGTCCAGTCCTGCACCATCCTCACAATCATTGCCATACTTGAGCCCATCATGGCAGCCACTGTGTCAATTCATCTTATTTAGGGTCTTCACCTTTTTTGCTGAGCCTGTATTTTATCCAGCATGATATCTTTCTCCAAGACCGGTCCCATCTGATAACATGACCAAATATGAGAGATAAAGTCTTGCCATTCTTGCTTCTAAGGAGCAATCTGGCTGTATTTCCTTCCATACAGATTTGTTTGTTCTTCTAGCAGTGCATGGTACATTTAGTATTCTTCACCAGCACCACAATTCAAATGCATCAATTCTTCTTCAGTCTTCCTTATTCATTGTCCACTTCTCACATGCATATGAGGGTATTGAAAATACCATGGCTTGGGTCAAGCACACTAGTCTTCAGAATGGTATCTTTGCTCTTAAACACCTTAGAGAGGTCTTTTGCAGCAGATTTTCCCAATGCAATATGTCATCTGTCTAGGTCAACTGGCATAAAATAGTCTACAAAAATAACATTTTACATCCTACTTTGTTAAGTAGTATCTTTGTTGTTGGTGTTGGTGTTATGTGCCATTGAGTCGGACTCAACTTATAGAGACCCCTCCTTGGGTTTCCGAGGCAGTATCACTACGGAAGTAGATTACCCAACCTTCCTTCTGAGGAGTGGCTGGTGGGTTTGAACCACCAGCCTCCTGGATAGCAGTCAAGTGTGTTAGGCACTATGCTACCAGAGCTCCCAAGTAGTATCTAGTTAAGTAGTATTGATTTCCCCTCATTTTTGAATGACAACTTTGCTGGGTAAAAAATTCTTAGTTGTCAATTGTTTCTTTCACTATTTTATTTATGTTGCTCCATTGTCTTCTGGCCTCTAGAGTTTCTGGGAGAAATCAGCTCTAATTCTTATGCAAGCCCCTTGGTATGTAGTATTGCATTTTGCTCTTGCTGCTTTGAGAATTCTCCCCCTCTTTTGCTTTTCAAGAATTTTATTAGGATATAATGTCTCTCTTAATTGGGATTGATGTAGCTTCCTGTATTTGCAGGGTTGGTTCTCAGTTCAGATCTGGGAAATTCTGATTATCTCTTAGAAAATAATTTCTAGGCCTTTATTATTGTCATAGTGACTTGGGATTCTAATAATTATCATTTTAGAGTCTTTAATTGAATCCAAAATTTCCTTTTGACTTTGTTTGCTTTTCTTTGTTCTTTTGAATTGTTTTCTCTGAAGACTTGATAAATTCAGTTATCTTCTGGTTCATTTATTCTATCTTCCATCTGTCCAAGTCTATTGGTGAGTGTTTCTAATTTCTGTTACTGCTTTTTCTAAGCCACTCCTTGGAAGGAAGATGGGGCAACCTACTTCCATAGTGATACTGCCTCAGAAACCCAAGGAGGGGTCACTATGAGTCAGGTCTGACTCAACAGCACATAACAACAACAACAATTCAGTTTTATTCTTCAGTTCCAGTAGTTTTATTTATTTATTCATTCCTTTTGTTTTTAATTTGAACATTAAGTCTCTCATTTGGCGTGGTGGTTAAGTTTGTGTGTCAACTTGGCTGGGCCTGGTTGAGTGGCTGGGCAGCTGGATGTAGTATTCTCCATGATGAGACTGATAATCAACTCCATGGTGGAATCTACTGTGAGCAGCTGAGTAGCTGCCTTAGGGATGTGGTATGGTTCATCTATACAAGGAAAAGGCTTGGAGAACAGTCTCTAGCTTATGGCACGCTTGAACCCTGTATGTAGCCATGTATTTTTCAGCAGTCTGCCATGCTCTCCCAACCTTGGGACTTTCAATGGACTTGGATTAATGCCTGCTGTGTGGTTTGGTAACATCAGGACTGTGCCTTTTACTTGTCAACCTTGGGCTTTTCAGCCTCAGCAATCAGCAGCTGTCTGAGTGAAGAAGAGCCTCTAGCTCCAGTGGGCCAGGAGCAAGAGGCAGAGCTGAAGCTCAAGGCTAAGGGGCTTTCACCCAGCCACTAGAGCTTGGCGCTTTGAAACTGGACTTAAAGCCTCCAAACTGTAAAAGAATAAACTGTTTGTTAAGGCCATCCACATTTGTGGTATATTTCTGTCAGAGTGGCACTAGGCAACCAGAACATTTGGTTTCTTCATTTGTTTCCTGATCTCCATTAGTTTATTTTTAGTGTGCTTTTTGCTTTCTTTAAGCATATTCAGCACCACAGTCTGAAAACTATCAATTCTTTACATTATTCTGGCTTCCATAGGTGAAGTTTCCTCTTTGTTTTCCTTTTGACTGATCCATCTTCTCTTCTGATTTTGTGTGTTTTACTACATCTTGTTCAACTTGGGCCATTTTGTTATCTTCTTCTTCTTCTTTTTTTTTTTTCACTTTAAATTTTGTATACTTGTGGGAAATTTTTGTGATTGGATGCCTTGGTGGTACAGAGGTCAAGCACGTGACTGCCAACCAAAAGACCAAGGCCCACACTCACAGTCTTTCTGCAGGACAGAGATGTAGCAGCCTGCCTCTGCAAAGACTCCAGCTGTGGGAAACCTATGAGGTAGCTCCACTCAGCCTCACAGGGTAACTATGAATCATAGAACCACTACAGGGCACTCCTATCTTTAGGTTTTCTTCATTGCTGATTCAGGAGTTCAGGATGACTGATTTCTAGAATTCATGCATATACAGGAGGGGGTGTTAACTGTTTGCAGACACTGAGTAAGCAGTAGGGCTTGACATTCCTGTGGCAAAAGTTGGGGGCGTCTCTGTGTTTTTCCCTCATGGCTGTCCCTGGAAAGGCTCATCCACAGTGTCCCATGATCAGTCTTTACTTCTGAGTCTCATGCCCGCTGTCAATCAAGTATTCCCCTTGCTTTGCTCCCTTTGCTTTTCCTCCTGGTCCTAGTACCCATCTATCTTGGGTGTCAGTGGGATTCAAAAGCACTCTCTTGTAGCACCATGGTCTCCCTCTGCCCCCTTCCAAATGCATAGCCATTTTGGGCCACTTTTTTTTTTAAAAAAAATCAGGTATAGCATCCTCAGATTACCTCCCTGTGTTCCCTGTTGTTCTGGTTACATAGTGCTGCTCTGACAAGAATATACCACAAATGGGATGGCCTTAACAAACAGAAGTTTATTCTCTTACAGTTTGGAGGCTTTAAGTCCAAGTTCAAAGTGCC
>NW_006921751.1:4342405-4344450 GCF_000298275.1 Orycteropus afer afer
TCCAGAGCAAAGAAGAATGAAGAAAACCAAAAATTCCTGAAAACAATTAGTCCTAGCAACTGGTACACCATGCGATCTGCAGCCTATATGAGCACGAGACCAGAAGAACTAGATGGTGCCCAGCTACCACTATCAACCACTTGGAGGGGAATCTATGTCAGAGATCCTGGATAGAGAGGGAGAACAATGTGGAACAAAACTCAAAATCATGACCACACCCCTTCTTTCCACAGCCACGAGCATGGCTATCCAGCCCACCTTCATGCACACATCTTTCCTCCACATGCTTGCGGCATGCATATTGTCCAAAGCCACAGGGAAAATGGTGGAAAATTCACCGTTGCCATTGCCAGAAAGAGCAATTTATGGCTTTGTTCTTTTCTTAAGCTCTCAATTTGGCTTCAGGAGTTCCGTTAAGATGGCGGACTAGGCAGAAAGACTGCACAGACCCTCTTCAACAAAGAAAAGGGAAACCAATTAACACAGACACAGAAGATAATCCTGGACCCCTGAGCCTTGAAGGGAAAGATATAGACATGGACTAAACCCCAACTAGCAGAAGAATCTGCATGAAAATACCAAAAGAGGAGACAGACGGAGCTGTGGTCGGCAGCGATCCTGATGCCACAGCACAGACAGCTTGGAGATTCCCGAGTGGTGGTAGGACCTAAGAATTAACCTAAAAATCAGCCCTGCTACCCAGGGACTGCCGGAGGACTGCTTTGGTGGCTGGGAAATAAACAGAGAAGGTGAAGAGAAAGGTGGGCTGAGCTGTGGACTTTTGCTGGTCCAGAGGGTGCTGCAAATGTTTAAATGTTTAAAAGCAGCTTGACTATTTTGGATATTTAAAGAGACAGTGCTCTCGCAGATTTCTGGGGCTTAAGAACATGTTCTGCTTGCCAGCAACACCAAGGACACTCCAGACCTGCAAGACTGAAAATGTATGACATTCCTCTTGTTACTCTTATACCCCACACCCGCTTGGTGAACAGAGGTGCAGCCATCCCCCACTCCCACCTACCTTCCAGGCCCATAGGAACTCCATCACAGTCTGTGTGCTCAGATGGAGCCTGGGTGCCCTGCCCTGTCCTCCACCAATTATTTTTTTCTTTTTTTCTTCTTATTGTTTTCTTTTTCGCTTTCTTTTTTCTGGTGATTAGTTTGCTTGTATTTGTCTGTTTTAAAACAACTATTATTATTAATACTATTGTCCTTTTTACTATTATTCTTCCCCTCCCAGGTCCTAGTTGTCAGCATTTTCTTTTCCCTGTTCCTGGTTGAAAAATTTTTTAAAAAAATTTAAGTGTTTTCCCCCCCCTTTTTTTCTAGTGGTTAACCCTGTTCCTTATTTTCATTTTTCCCTTATTTTTTCATTATTCTCCTTCTCTACCTTTTTTTCTCTTTGTGCCCTATCCCCAGATATTGCAGGTTTTCTTTTTTTTCTTCTTCTTTTTCCCTTTTTTCTTTTCTTTTTTTTTCTTTTTTTTCTTTTTTTGGTTACTGTTCCTGTGTGACTACATGGTGTTTTTTGTCAATGTGCTTTTAGTTTTTTGATGGTTATTCAACTGTAATTTTTGTCTAACTGAGTGGGAGACAGCAGTAGTCCCCATAAAACATAACTACACCCTTATCTCCTGCAACTTCACTTACTGAGCAAGATCCACTACCTCCTTCTCCACCAATGGGCCAATGAGAAAAAAAACTACCAAGAAGAGCCTGAATTACCCTTGGCTGCTCTTCACAAACAGTCAACAGAGATTTAAATACAACAATGCTACAATGCCTCAGAGACAACAGACCATGATGATAGTCCACACAAAAAAGCAGGATAAAGTGGTAGAAACAAGGGAACAGGATACAGACCCAGAACACACCCCTGAGGAAGAAGCAACATTGGAACTCCCTGATAAGGAATTCAAAAGAATTATATTTAGGAATCTTCAAAGGATTGAGAGACAGACCAAAGAAAACTCAGAAAAAACCTTAGAAGAAGTTTGGAATAAAATACCGGAACAAAATGACAAAATAAATGAAAAATTAGAAAT
>NW_006921751.1:4349071-4349777 GCF_000298275.1 Orycteropus afer afer
GCACAGGGAGACAGCTCAGGGGGCAGGAGTGTATGGAGGGATGGACACAGGGAAGAGGTAACTATGGGGAGGAAGTGGGAAGGGAGCTGTTGCATTGTGGTAAAATGTAGTCAATGTGTATGTGAACTGCTGTATGAAATGTGAATTTGTTCTGTAAATTTTCACCCAAATCACAATTAAAAAAAAGAAAACAAAAAGGCACAGTCCCAATGTTACCAAACCACATGTCAGTCCATTAACTTAAGTCCATTGTAAGTCCTAAGGTCGACAGAGCATGGCAGGCTGCTGAACAGCGACACGCCTACATGCGGGGTCCAAGCATACCATAAACTAGAGACTATCCCCAAGGCTTCTTATATACAGGAATAAGACCACATCCCAAAGGCAGCTTACTCTGCTGCTTGTGGTAGATCCCACCATGGAGTTGATTTCCAGTCTCATCATGGGGAATAACTACCACCGGCTGCCCAGCCACTAACCAGGCCCAGGCAAGTTGACATACAAACTTAACCACCACACCTGTTTAAGGTGTTACCCAGCCTCATCTCAAAATGGCTGCAATGTGAGAGAGCTCTCGAATGTTAGTAAGTAGGTTTTCCCAATGCTATGCCATCTACTATGCCGGGAATGACAGTTTGAAAAGGAATGGCGTGGCATTCATCATCACAAAGGATGTTTCGAGATCTGTCCTGAAATACAATGCTGT
>NW_006921751.1:4352235-4357697 GCF_000298275.1 Orycteropus afer afer
GGTGGCTGCGATGATGGGCTCAAGTATAGCAGGGATTGTGGGGCTGGCGCGGGATCGGGCAGTGTTTCATTCTGCTGTGCATGGGGTCAGTATGAGTTGGAAACAACTCCACGGCACTTAACAACAACAACAATGCCATCCCTGTTCCTCTTCTCCCCTGTTTTTGGATCACCCTAACTCCACAACACCTCAGCTGCCATCTAGAGTTCTGTGATCTCAGTCTGTGCTTGTTTTTAGTCATTGTTCAGTGGTTTGGTTGCTAGGGGCATAATTGGGAGCCTCCACTCATTTTCCCATGTTGCTCTGCCTCTATATTGAGTTTTGAAATACCCTATATATTCTGGATACAAGTCTTTCATCAGCTGTGCGATTTGTAAAGGTTTTCTCCCAAACTGTGTTTTATCTTTCATTCTCTTACCAGTGTCTTTTGATGAGCAGAAGTTTATTGCTAATATACGGAAATATAATTTACTTTTGTATACTGATCTTATATCTTGAACCCTGCTAAAGTAACTTATTCTATTAACCTTTTTGTAGAGTCCATCACATTTTCTACATAGACTATTGTGTATTCTGTGAGAACAGTTTTACTTTTTCCCTTCCAATATGGATGTCTTTTATTTCTTTTTTCTAGCCTGATTGTACTAGCTAGAAACTCCAATACAATGTTAAGTAGAAGTGGTAAGACCAGATGTCTTTGCCATGTCCCCAATCTTAGAGAAACAACATTGAAGCTTTCACCATTAAGTATGATGTTAGCTGTAGGTTTTTCATAGATACTGTTTATCAGATTGATTAAGTCCCCTTCTAAGTTTGCTGGAGTAATTACCAGGAATGTATGTTGGAATCAAATGTTTTCTCTGTATCCTTTGAGATAATCATATGGGATTTTTAAGTTTGTTAATATAGTGAATTTACACTAATTGATTTTCAGCTGTTAAATCAACCTTAAATCTTTAGGAAAAACCCCAATTTGTCCTGATGCATTGTTCTTTTAATATATTGTTGAATTTGATTTCATAAACTTTCAGTAAGAAGTTTGTATTTGTGTTAATTTGGGATATAGGCCTGTATTTTTCTTTTCTTGTAATGTATGGTTTTCGTATCAAAGCATTGCTACTCTCATAGAAAGAATTGAGAAGTATTCCCACCTCACTTATTTTCTGGAAGAACGTGTGTTTGGTATTATTCCTTCCTTAAATATTTGCAAGAATTCCCCAGTGAATTCATCTAGGGCTGTAGTTTTCTTTGTGGGAAGGAGAAAATATAATGGCATGGGTGGGAAGTAATTCCATGTAAGTGATTAACAACATTCTAACTTTTGTTGTTTAGTGGGTCTATGAGTGCTTATTACATCCTTATAAATAATTAGATAATAAAAGAAGGTCATGCACAGAAAAGAGTATGCCATGAACCAAGGATTATGAGTAATCTAATTCTATGTGCCTGTAATAAAAATATCAAATAGCTCTAGTCCTGTTCTGTTACTTGAACTATTAGATCATATCTATAATTACATATTAGACATGTCCTGTATAACCAACAAAACCTATCTTTCATTCTCATAGCTTCTCAAATTTTAGGGTTATTTCTGATTGATTCTTCTTATCTCTTAAATTTTAGTAGTCAAGATTTATTAATGTTTCTTACATACTTTCTCTTACATATTACATTACTATTTCCACTGACCCCATACTGATGCAAGCCCTTATCACTTCACACTTGGATTAACAGTTTATTAGTCAGACCTAAATCATTTATTGTTGTTGTTGTTATGTGCCGTTGAATCGGCCCCGACTACTCAGACCTAAATCCTAAGTCTAGCTGTGTTGTTTCTAAGGTACAATCAGGTGAGATAATGTAGATGAAAAACCCTAGGCTAGAAGAGGAAGCAGGAAGAGCGCTCTTACATTGTGGGGAATTGTAGTCAATGTCATGAAACAAAATGTGTATGAACTGCTGTATGGAAAATGAATTTGCTCTGTAAACTTTCACCCAAATCACAAAAACAAAACAAAACAAAAAACACATTAGACTAATACCTAACATTATTAAGTACTAATAATTTTGATTAATTTCATTACTCTTAGTCTCTGACTATATTTTGCCCTCTTTTAAAATATACTTTTCCATACCAGTGAGCATATAATCACATATAGGTTGTGTATTTTAAAAAAGAATAATACCAAAGGGTATGAGAAAAACTTGAGTAATCTCACATGGAATCATAGAGACTGATCATTTTAGCTGAATTAATTGGGCCAGTGGGAAACTCAAGGATCCTTCACCACCACCACTAGGCCCCTCCTCTCATGAAATGAACAGAAAATTGTGTAGCTTGGTGACAGTGAAGAATTACCCTATTGAGAGTAGTCTTGGAGGATAAATGAATCAGGTAGGCTTCTTCATTTACTTTTTTCAAATACTCAAATTATATCTTGATTTGCTTACAGATTCAGAATAAATTAAGATTTATTTTTTAAATATACTATAAGTAAAACTACTTAAAACAATTTTTTTAGATGTCATTCTAGTATTCTGAACTCTCCATTTTGAAAGTCAGTGAAAATTTTAACTGTATTAGCCTTAACTATTTTTGGTTAAAATACAAACAAGTGATTCTTTGCTGACAGTTTATTGTGTTCTGCCTTTTGAGGATAAAAAAGTTCAGCAAAGTAAGTCATGATCATTTTTTTTTCATTTGGTAGTTTATTAGGTTTTTATATTCTGGAATTACTTTTAAAGATATAGATTGCAATAAACAGGATTCCTATCACAAACATTTTTAGTTAAAGAAAAAATTGAAAATTAAGTAAATCTTGTAAAAAATATTTACAGGATTGCTTAATTAAGAAGAAGTGTGACTGCCTGGTAGAAACCAACGTATTGAGCTACCTCAGTAGTCTGTCTATGTTAAACCAAAGTTAAAGGTCTGAACTTGACTTCACTTAGCTGTGACTATTAATGTCACAGGAAATAACTCTGTTTCAAAGTCATTGATTATATTGTCTTGTCTCAATCTGCTAGCTAGATAATACATCCTTATGACAATAATGAGGAACTCTGGTGGTGTGATGCCTAAGGCATTTGACTGCTAACCAGAAGGTTGGCAGTCCAAACTCACCAGCCACACCTGGTGAAGAAAGACTGGGCAATCTACTTCTGTAGTGATACTGCCTTGGAAACCCAAGGAGGGGTCATTATGAGTCAGATCTGACTCTAGGGCAATGAGTGACTTTGACGATAACGTAAATAAAATAATGATGATGATATTCTAAGCTAAAATTTATTGAGCCTTTTTTATGTGTCAAACAATGTGCCAAGTGGTTAAAAAAAAATTATTTCATTTACTCCCCACAAACACAAAAACAAACCCATTGCCATCAAGTTGATTCCAATTCATAGCAACCCTATACGAGAGTGAATTATCTCATAGGGTTTCCAAGGCTATAAATCTTTACAGAAGCAGAATGCCTCATCTTTCTCCCATGGAGCGGCTAGTGGGTTCAAACTGCCAACCTTTTGGTTAGCAGCCAAAGCCTTAACCACTGTACCACCAGAGCTCCTTACTCCCCACAACAACCCTTTAAAGTAAATACTGTTACCAAACTCTCATTCATAAATTTCCAAACCCTGCATTTTAAAATTTGATAAAAACATTAATATAAAAATAATATCTTGGTGTTTAATAGGATGTGAAATCTCCTCACAGATGAGAAAAATGAGACTTAGAAAATTCAAATAACTTGCCCAATGCCACACAACCAATGAGTCAGTCTGTCCATAGAGTCTGCATTCTTATCCATTATATTATGCTGATCAGTACAACTGGGAGCAGGGTATACCCTTTGGTTGATAAAGTTTTACCTACTTGTGTAATCAACAAAACTTTAATTACTGAGAATGAATATCCTAATGGTAATGTTCCAGTTTATTGTTGATTTCTCAAAACATTAAGAAGCCAGTGATGGTGGAAGAAGCACTGGAGTAAGAACCAGAAATATTGTACTAGAGTTTCTGATTAGGCTATGTATTAACTATACAGTTAATAAGCCAGTTAACTTCTGTGAACTTCAGTTTCATATGTAAAATCGGTACAATAATGAATTTCTCACTATATTGCCAAATAAAATGGACACTTCCCTCTTTCTGACCTTCACAGCTACATCTGACACTCTAATCACTCCTACTAAAATTCTCCTCACTTGGCTCCACAATATGATTTTCTCCCTATTCTTTCATGTCACCCACCATTCCTTCCCTGTCTCCTTTGAGGGCCTCATTGCCTCTCTCCACCTCTTAGATGTTGTTTGTCTCCAGGTTTCAATCTTTGCCTTTTTATTTTCTTTAGTGATGTAATATACTTTGGTCTTTAAACTTACCTTGGTAGTCTCATTTCTCTCCACTTCTCCTTCTCACTCCATCACCCATACTGATATACTGGCAGCCTCAAGCCTTTGCACAGCTGGTATCCTCAGCTGAAAATTTCTTCTCATGTCCTTATTCCTGTTTCACTGAGCTAATTTGTCCTCATCCTTTAGTTCTTAAATTGTCATTATCTCCAGTAAGCCTTCCTTGACTCCACAAGACTTGGTTAGGTGACTGTAGTATGTGCTTCCACAATATCCCAATTGTAGGACTTACCACAATATATTGTAATGACCCACTTTTTGACCATGTCCTCTACTAGAGTGTGAACACTCTGAAAGTAGAAACTGTATTTTCTACACCATTGTATCCCAGCAGCTAGCATGTACCTAGCATATAGAAGACATATTATAGTTTATTGAATAAAAAACCTTCCAACTTCAAGGTAAAGAACTTTATAAACAGTTAAGCATTGTCTGGAGACAGGTATGATTATCATTATGCAGAGTTACAATCTAAACAGAAGTCATTCATTAAATAAATATTAAGCATCTACCACTGGGTATGAGACATTGATGGTTCAGTGATAGAATTTTCACCTTCCACGTGGGAGACCCAGGTTCAGTTCCCAGCCAGTGCATCTCAGATGCACCCACCATGCATCTGTCTATGAGTTGTGGGTTGCTATGATGTTTATCAAGATGAACTAGGAAGAAAGACCTGCCAGTCCACTCCTGAAAATGAGCCAACAAAAACCCTATGGATCACAATGGTCCAATATGCAATGGATCATGGGGATGGTGTAGGACTAGGAAGCATTTTGTTCTATTGTGTATGGGGTTACCACAAGTTGGGGCTGACTCCACAGCAACAAACAACATGTGCCAGGCACTCTGCTAAACATTAAGAATATAGCAGTGAATAAGATGGATGCTGTCCCTGTTCTCATGGAGCTATATGTTTTGGCAAAAACTCTCAACCAAAGACTTGGATCAATATTATAAGTAGTCTAGTTTGCTTCACTATCTGCAGACACAGGTAAGTTTTAGTTTTTTGGTTCCCTATCAGATATGGTCAAGGTTAGAACCATACCT
>NW_006921751.1:4365292-4385495 GCF_000298275.1 Orycteropus afer afer
TTAATTGGTTTCCCTTTTCTTTGTTGAAGAGGGTCTGTGCAATCCTTCTGCCTAGTCCGCCATCTTGCCCCGCCTCCCCAGTTTGCTTTTGCTACCTGCAAATAAAGGTAGCAAAGTTCTAACCTTGACCATATCTGATAGGGAACCAAAAGGCAGCATATATACCACACCCCAACCTTCTCCTTTAGATGCCTAATATCAAAATTACTTCTACTCTCAGCCCACATCCTGCACTTCTCTTATTTCCAGCCATATTTCCGTCTGTACATCTGGTATACTGTATGCTCCCTTATCAGATTATAGATGATTGGTTCCTTTCCAGTGCCTAACTCATTGCTTGTTTAATAAATTATAATTTAAAATAAATCCCAAAAAACATCACAGAAAGACTTTCCAAATCCATGCAGTAAACATAAAAAATGATAAGTCTGACAGATCTCCTACTCCTTTGACTCAACTTTTATTCTCTAATGAACTGTTTCTACTATATTAAAAATTTCTGTTGACACATATAGAGGATTCTTAAATTAATCCTAGTAGTATACTTATATTATCAGTCAAGATTTCATTAATCTATGATTTTTCACATTTGCTGCTTTATTTAGTATAGAGGTCCAGCTCCTCCTCCAATTTCATATAATTATGCTTACCAGAAAGACTCATTTATATTGAGTAGTCTTAGATATCACTATCATGTTGATTAATAACTAACAAAACGAGCAGGCTATAAAATCCAAAGTATACACTGTGACAGTTTTTTCTCCTTCAGAATCCTGATAAATGCTTTCAAATGATCAAATCTCTTCAATAGGTACCAGAATCCATTTGTGATGAGGATATAAAATTAGTCATTGCTACAAGGAAGTCATTTTAATGGAGTTTCTTCTTCGGAACTCTTCACTGATACATATTATCAGAATAATGATTTTAAGCATATATTGGTAATAAAATTAGGTTTAAAAACTTATAGAGTAACTTCTAACCATGATTCTTTTGATTTCTTACTTTAGGGTTATAGCCCACATCCATTCAACTATTTCAATCTCTACCCCTTGCAGTCCCTAACTCATCTATTACTCCAACTGTGAGTATATTAATGGCATAGTGCCTCATGATCAGAATTAAAATTCTCATTTGGGCTTGAAAGCCCTTCTGCAGTTTCCTTCAGACCCTGAGATATCTGTCTTTGCTCACTGCTTTGACCTGTTGTTGTTAGTTGCCATTGAGTTGGCTCTGATTCACGGTGACCTTTTATATAACTGAATGAAATGTTATCCCATTCTGTGCCATCTTCCATGATCACTGCTTTGTCTGAGTCCATTGTTGTAGCGATTGTCTCTATCTCTTCTAGCATTTACCTTTTTATTGGCCCTTTACCAAAAACATGTCCTTTTCTAGCAACTGGTCTTTCCTGATAACATGTCCAAATAAGTGAGTCAAAGTCTCATCATCCTTACTTCTAAGGAGCTTTCTGTTCATTCAGTCCATGGTATATTCAGTATTCAATGTCCTTCACCAATACCACATCTCCAATGCATAAATTCTACTTTGTCTTCCTTTATCATTATTCAACTTTCACATGAATATGAGGTGATTGAATAAACCATTCCATCTAGACAAAGATATTCTATAGCCTTATTCTACCTCCAAAACCATTCCTGAGCCATTTCTTTACCAATGAAGTCTTTTCCGAAACTAATTATAATAGTGATTTTCACCACTAATAATCATAAATCCTTCTTCTTCAGTCTCACACACTTTTATTTATTTATTTACACAGACCCTTTTATTAAGTCTTAAATAGAACAAAGACTAAAGAGACATAATCATCTAAATGAGGCCAGTAGTGTCTGCCAAATCACAACCATGATTTTCATTATATATGGTAGAAAACAAAAGATCATCACAAGATCATGTTTGGTAAAAGGTCAATCCACCACTGTTGCAGAGGGGACTACAGAAGTGAAGAAGGGACCATGATTGGGATATATACATAATTGCAGGTTGAAGAAAGGTTACAGATTGGTTCTGGAGTTTCTACGTGGTTTTAAGGGTATGATTCATGATCATGCAACCCTGAGTCACAGTCACAAGGTGGCCATAAGACAATACCTGGAGCCCAACTTTTTTTCCACACATAATTAAGAACATCCCTAGGCGAGTTCCCTAGTTCTTTTCTCGCTGACATTTCTAAATGTGCCTAGTCTTACAGATGTATCTAGTATAAACTTTCAAATGCTTTTATATTGTTAAACATCTAAGACATATCAATCTAATATGATCTTCATTATTTAGCTTGTTATTATGGAAAATTTCAGATCTATATAAAATTGTCATTGTTGTTATCTTCCATCAGCTCAGCCCTTGACTCATGGTGATCCCATTATAAGAGAATGAAACACTACTTGATCCTACACCATCCCATTGATAAAATAAATCTCACCCATGAGTACTATGCTCCTTTAAAAATCACCTATATGAGACCAGTCAATATTTACTCTAAAGCAAAGATGAGAAGGTAAGGGGAAGGGGGTAGGGAAACTAGATTACTGGAAAGAAACAACCAGAATGGAAATAGAAAAATATTGTGAAAAATGTAATCAATGTCACTGAACAACATGTATAGAAATTGTTAAAATCAAATTGTCTATGTAAACTTTCAATGAGAACACAATAAAATATTGCTTTGAAAAAGAAAGAAAACAGCACAATAAATTTTAAAAATAAAATTAGTATTTGTGCTCCCATAATAAAAGGAAAAAAAAAAACACCCCATTTGTCAGTTTGTCATACTGTGGTGACCTTCATGTTGCTGTGTGAGGCTGGAGGCTATGCCACCAGTATTTCAAATACCAGTAGGGTCACCCATGGTGGACAGGATTCAGTGGAGCTTCCAGACTAAGACAAACAGAGAAGAAGGAAGGGGCCATCCACTTCTCAAATAATTGGGCAGTGAAAGCCTTATGAATAGCAATGAAACACTGTCTGATGTATTACTGGAAGTTTTTATGAGTAGCTCTGAAACATTGTACAATATAATGCCAGAAGATGAGCCCCTCAGGTCAGAAGGCACTCAAAATAAGACTGCAGAAGAGCTGCCTCCTCAACATAGAGTGGATGGAGTAAAGCTTTTGGGACCTCCATTTGCTGTTGTGGCATGACTCAAAATGGGCAGAAATGGATGCAAACATCCATTAATAATCAGAACATGGAATGTATAAAGTATGAATCTAGGAAAACTGGAAGTTGTCAGAAATGAAATGGAATACATAAAGATTGATATCCTAGGCATAAGTGAGCTGAAATGGACTGTTTTTGGCCATTCTGAATCAGAAAACCATATGGTCTACTATGCTGGGAATGACAAATTGAAGAGGAATGTTGTGGCATTCATCATCACAAAGAATGTTTCCATCTCTCTCCTGAATACAATGCTGTCAGTGATAGGATAATATCCATACTCCTATAAGGGAGACAAGTGAATATTACTATTATTCAAATTTACGTACCAACCACCAAAGCCAAAGACGAGGAAATTGAAGATTTTCACCAACTTCTGAAATCTGAAACTGACTAAACATGCAATCAAAATGTGTTGATTATTAGTGATGATTGGAGTGCAAAACTTGGAAACAAAGAAGAATCACTGGTAGTTGGAAAATATGGCCTTGGTGATAGAAATAATGCTGGAGATGGCATGACAGAATTGTTCAAGACCAACAACTTATTTATTGCAAATATTTTTTTTCAACAACATAAATGGTGGCTCTACAAATGGACTTCACCAGATGGAATACACAGCAATAAGATCAATTACATCTGTGGAAAGAGGTGATGAGAAGCTCAACATCTTCAGCCAAAATAAGGCCAGAAGCTGACAATGGAAGAGACCGTCAACTGCTCATATGCAAATTCAAATTAAAGCTGAAGGCAATTAAAACAAGTCCATGAGAATCAAAATATGACCTTGATTATACCCCACCTGAATTGAGAGACCATCTAAGGAACAGATTTGATGCACTGAACACCAGTGACTGAAAACCAGAGGAATTGTGGGATGGCATCAAGAACATCATCTATGAAAAAAGCAAAAGGTCATTAAAAAGACAAGAAAGGAAGAAAAGACCAAAATGAATGTCAGAAGACACTCTGACACTTGCTCTTGAATGGAGACTAGTTAAAGGGAATGCAGTGACAAGATAGAAGAGTTGAACAGAAGATTTCAAAGACAAAATCAATTACTATAATGAAATGTTCAAAAATCTGGAGTTAGAAAACCAAAAGGGAAGAACATACTTGGCA
The DNA here is from genome assembly GCF_000298275.1 of Orycteropus afer afer. NCBI lineage: Eukaryota > Metazoa > Chordata > Mammalia > Tubulidentata > Orycteropodidae > Orycteropus > Orycteropus afer. The sequence continues at coordinate 4,369,595 of NW_006921751.1, forward strand.
TTTCTCAAGCTGAAAGAACTGAAGTAAAAATTCAATAATTGAAAGATTCTATGGGCAAAATATTGAATGATGCAGGAAACATCAAAAGATGATGGAAGAAATACACAGTCACTGTACCAAAAAGAACTGGTTGATGTTCATCTGTTTCAGGAGGTGGCATATGATCAAAACCCAATGGTATTGAAGGAAGAAGTCAAAGTTGCACTGAAGGAATTGGTGAAAAACAAGGCTCCAGGAATTGATGGAATACCCATTGAGATGTTTCAACAAATGTATGCTATGCTAGAGACACTTACTCATCTATGCCAAGAAATCTGGAAGACAACTACCTAGCCAACTGACTGGAAGAGATCCATATTTGTACTCATTCCAAAGAAAGGTGATCCCGAAGAATGTGTAAATTATTGAACAATATCATTAATATCATATGCAAGTAAAATCTTACCGAAGATAATTCAAAAACTGTGGCAGCAGTATATAGACAGAGAACTTAGAGAAATGCAAGTTGGATTCAGAAGGGGACATGGAATGAGGGATATCATTGCTGATGTTAGATGGATCTTGGCTGAAAGCAAAGAATACCAGAAAGATACTGTGTTTTATTGACTAGGCAAAAGCATTCTACTGTGTAGATCATAACAAATTATGGATAACATTGAGAAGAATGGGAATTCTAGAACACTTAGTTGTGCTCATGTGGAACCTGTACATAGACCAGGCTTGTTGTTCAAGCAGAACAAGGGGCTACTGCATGGTTTAAAATCAGGAAGGGAGGGTGTCAGGGTTGTATCCTTTCACCATAGTTATTCATTCTGTGTGCTGAGTGAATAATCCCAAAAGCCAGACTATATGAAGAAGAATGTGGCATCAGGACTAGACGAAGATTCATTAACAACCTGTGATATGCAGACAACACAACCTTGCTTGCTGAAAGTGAAGGTGACTTGAATCACTTACTGATGAAAATTAAAGACTACACTCTGCAGTATGAATTATATCTCAACATCAAGAAAACGAAAATCCTCACAACTGGACCAATAGGCAGTATCGTGATAAATGAAAAAAAGACTGAAGTTGTCAAAGATTTCATATTACTTGGTTTCACAATCAATACCAATGGAAGCAGCAGTCAAGACATCAGATGATGTGTTGCACTGGGCAAATATGCTGCAAAAGACCTCTTTAAGATGCTGAAGAGCAAAGATGTCTCTTTGAAGACTAAGCTGTGCCTAACCAATCCATAGTGTTTTCAAGCACCTCACATGCATATGAAAGCTGGATAATGAATAAGGAAGACTGAAGAAGAGTTGATGCTTTTGAGTTGTGGTGTAGGCGAAGAATACTGAAGGTACCATGGACTGCTAAAAGAACAAATAAATCTGTCCTGGAAGAAGTGCAGCCAGAATTCTCCTTGGAAGCGAGAATGGCCAGACTTCATCTCACCTGCTTTGGTCATGATGTCAGAAGGGACCATTCTGTAGGGAAGGATATCATGCTTGGTAAAGTGGAGGGTCAATGAAAAAGGGGAAGGACCTCAATAAGATGGACTGACACAGTGAGTGCAACAATGGGCTTAGGTATAGCAAGGATTGTGAGGCTGGTGCAGGACCAGGCAGTGTTTTGTTCCGTTGTACACAGGGTTGCTATGAATTAAGCTGACTGGAGTTAAGCTGATTGGATGTTACCTAACAACAACATTTTTTTTTTTTTTTAAGTATATTCTCATATGTGCTTCAAGATTAAAACTATTGTGGTATAGTGTTTTGGATGAAGTATATGAACATGGCCTCATACAGATTAGTAGTAGGAAAAGGAAGGAGTTCATGGATCTCTGAAGGGTCTTGGTGACCCCAAGCATTCTCAGACCACACTGAGATTTGCTGAATTAGAAGAAAGGGTCTCCTATCAAATCTTGTTGCTTCTCATTCTAGAAAGGGAGTACTGAATACTCCCTCACTATATTTTAGAATGCTAACTGAAGGTTGGTTTAACAACTTAATATCTATATTTAGTAAACTGAATGCTAAAGGATTTTACTTCTGGAATATCACAGACTTTTCTTAATCTAGCATTATGTGATTAAGTCTGAACAGGCAGATGCAATGTCCTTGGCTACCTTCAAGGGGCAGCAGAAGCACAACAACTCAGCTTCATTTCACTCTGGTGTCTAGGATCCCAGGCAAGCCAGTTGAATTGTTAACAAGAATAAGAGAAAGCACTGACCAAAAGACAAGGTTGAACATATGGCTCATCAACAAGAGTCTGCTCAAAATAAAGAAGGTGAAAAGATAAAGGGATTTAGTAAAGCCATTCTAGCATATTAAACATTCATATTAAATGAAGGTAGCCAAATATCCATCAAAGGTTCCAGGAGAAGTATTATATTACTATAGCCTACATATGATTAATCAAAATAAATATATTTCAAATTTGCCATATCAGATCTGTATTTACAATATATTTGCAAGAAAAGGAGACTCTACTATGTGCCTATATATATATATATATATATATATATATATATATATATATATATATATATATATATATATATATATATACTGCCAGTTTAGCATTGGCTGTAGAAACATGGAAGGAGCTCTGGTAGCATAGTGCCTAAGGCACTTGACTGCTAACCAGAAGGCTGGTGGTTCAAACCCACCAGCCACTTCTCAGACAGAAGGTTGGGCAATCTACTTCCGTAGTGACATTGCCTCAGAAACCCAAGGAGAGGTCGCTGTGAGTTGAATCTAACTCGATGGCAGTGGGTTTGGTTTTGGTATCCTAGGTTGTGGGGAGATGAATGTGAACAAAAAGACAAAAGTTTCTGACCTCATGGAACTTACATTCTAGTGGGAGAACTGTTGCAAAAACTTTGGTCCATTAGTTTTGGTTGGTGTTTTGGTTACTTTGTGCTGCTCTAACAGAAAATACCACAAATGGGATGGCTTTAACAAACAGGAATTTATTCTCTTACAGTTTTGGAGGCTAGAAGTCCAAGTTCAAAGTGCCAGCCTCTAGAGGCTGGGTGGAAAATCTCATGACCTTGGGCTTCAGGTCTGCCTCTTGCTCCCGGCTCACTGAAGCTGGAGGCTTTCTTCACTTAGTCAGCTGCTGGCTGCAGAGGCTGACAAACCCAAGGTTGACAAGTAAAAAGGCACAGTCCCAATATTAACCACATGACAGGCCACTGATTCAAGTCCACTAACAGTCCCAAGACCAGCAGACAACATGGCAGGCTGCTGAATGACGACTCGGCTATATGTAGGATTCAAGTGTGCCAAAAGCTGCAGACCATTCCCAAAGCTTCTCTTTATATACTGGAAGCAGACCACATCCCTAGAGCAATTTAGTTGCTCCTGGCAGATTCTACCTTGGAGTTAATTGCCAGTCTCATCATGGGGAATAACTACAACGAGCTGCCCAGCCACTCAAAACCAGGCCTGGCCAAATTGACACATAACTTAACTACCACAGCTGGGGAGGATAAGGCAATATTGTCAAAAATGAACCCAAGGTTTCTGATTTGAGCAAATGAGTGGACAAAGGTGGTCATTAACTTGGATTAAATTGAAAAACATTTGAGGGAGTGTCAAAAATTAGTTCAGTTTTGAATAGGTTTTACTTCTTAGCAGAAACACATTTGAGTTTGATTATGCATAGGTTAAGAATCATGGGATTTCAAAATCATAAAACAAGACTGGTAGAACCCCTGAAATTGTGGACATTAGACACCCTTCAAGCCTGGAACTGTACCCACCCTGGGAGATCAACTTTCAGCCAAACAATAGACCAGCCCATAAAGTGAACAGTGACATCAAGGAGGAATATATTTCTCAGAACAATCAAACATGCAAGATCAAAAGGGCAGCATTTGCCCAAAAACAAAGCTCTGAAAAAGGGAAGGGCAAGAGAGAAGGACGAATAGAAATGGGAACCCAGAGAAGTAGGCAGAGTGCTCTTACATTGAGGGGATTACAACCAGTGTCATGAAATGGAACGTGTAAAAACTGTTGAATGGAAAACTAATTTGCTCTGTACATTTTCACCCAAACAACAAAAAGCTCAAATAAATATCGAAATTTAAACAATTCATGGAATTTTAGACCACATTATCTTATGGACCTTAAAGATCACTTAGATCCCTTCATATGTCATATTAGGAAACTGAACACAAAGAGATTAAGTGACTTACCCAAGGTTATAAACTATTTAGTAGCAGATTTAGGAACTAGACTCTAGGTTTCTTGAACCTTAGTCAATTACTCATTTCACTTTTATCATTCTCCATTTTTATCTAATTTAAGCATATGAAACATTTAAAGGATATTTATTTATAATATGCTCAATGATAATACTAACGTTGGTGTGATCTGGCCTAGTAATTAGTAAGATAGGCTTCACAAAGCTTGTTGAAAATGATTCAATGGCCTGATAAAATATACTTCAATAGAGTATAATACTTTCAAGTCACTACAAAATAATTTCCAGGTTGTATATTAAGATAGGGAGCTCTGGTAGCATAGTGGCTAAGACACTTGCCTGCTAACCAGACGGCTGGCGGTTCAAACCCACCAGCCACTCCTCGGGAGGAAGGTTGGGCAATCCTACATCCGTAGTGATACTGCCTCGGAAACCCAAGGAGGGGTCGCTATGAGTCGGGGCCGACTCGACGGCACATAACAACAACAAATACTAAGATAAGATTCAAGCAGTGAGAGAACAAATCACATGGAATATAATATTAAGGGAAATAGATCTGTATTAAAATATGCATGCTAATATTTCTGTTCTAGGAGTTGATTTGACCTATGCTTGGGCTCCAATTTTTGTAAATTTAATTAATTTGCCTTGAAATTTTAGATATGCAATTAAGATAATTCAAGAATAGCAAATAGTTCAGAAAGCAAGAAAACATTTTTTATTATTATTTTATAACCACATAACTTTTGTTTCTTTATTTTTGCACAGGATTTTAAAAAAAAGTCTTTATTATGATTTTTGTGAAAGTGTACACAGCAAATTGGTTTTTCATCCAACAATTCATATACATTTTGTTTTATGACATTAATTGCAATCTCCTCAATGTAACAGCACTCTTCCCACTTCCTGCTTGTGTTTTCCATTTCTATTTACCCTTCTTTCCTATCACTTCCTGCCTTCAGAGCTTTATCCCTGGGAAAATGCTAACCTTTTGAGCTTGTATGATTGATTGTTCTAAGAAGTGTGTACCTCCCTGATGTTATTGTTCACCTTATTTATTGTTTATTGTGATTTGAGTGAAAGTTTACAAAGAAAATTCGTTTTCCCTACAGTGATTCATACACATTTTGCTTCATGACATTGACTGCAATTCCCTATAACAACAGCTCCCTTCCCACTACCTCCCTGTACCATCTCTTCCCTGTGCCCTTTTTTCCAAGGCATTCCTGCCCTCTGAGCTCTCTCCCAGTGCAAATACTGCTCTTCCATTCTCCCATGCTTTATCATTCTAAGGTGTGTATCTACCTGATGTAAATGTTCACCCTATATGCCTCTCTATTGTTTAGCTGAAAGCCACAGGAATGAGTTCAATTCCAGACTTGAAGGGTAACTAGGGGCCATAGTCTCAGGGATCTCACCAAGCCAATAAACCTGGTCTTTTTTTTTATGATTTTGAGTTTTATTCCATATTGTCCTCCCACTCTATCCAGGATCTCCTGCGCTGATCCCTTTCTGAGTGGTTGACAGTGGTAGCCACATACCATCTAGTTCTTCAGAAGAACTATAGGCTGAGGTTTGCATAGTCCACTACTCCCTTGGACTAATTGATTCCATGTGTCTTTGGTTTTCTTCATTCTTTGCTCTAGACAAGGAGAGACACATTGTTGCATCTGGATGACTGCTTGCAAACTTTTAAGACTTCAGTCATTACTCACCAAAGTAGGATATAAAACAATGTTTTTGCATAGTATGTTACAGGAAGCAAGAAAAGAATTTTAAATCATAACTGTTTCGTGGTGGTAATATATTATCATCTTCTTCTTTGAGGAGAACAGAATTGTCAAGGCAATGGCAGGTTTTAAGTCTGCATCTCATGAAACTCAAATTCTTTGTCTCAATTTTTAAGAAGATTTTAAATGGAACACTTAACTAAGTACTATAAGTAAATGTTAAGACTTCTTTACAGTCTTTGGAGCAAACAAAAAATTGTTTTGAGCAGCATAAAATGTAAGCCTAAATTTTTGTCTTTTTTGACTTGTACAAGAAATATAAATTTAAATAAAATAAACTCTATTATATTAATCAAGGTTACAACCTTGCACTTTAAAACAATTACAAAATATGTCATAAGCCTCATCATAATTCAAATATCTGAAATGAAATCCTTTTTACCTATTTGGGGTATAGCAATGAGATTTTTTTTCTCCTACCAATATAGTGGCTAAGGCACTTGACTGCTAACCAGAAGGCTGGTGGTTCAAACCCACCAGCCACTCCTCAGAAGGAAGATGGGGCGATCTACTTCCATAGTGATACCGCTTTGGAAATCCAAGGAGGGGTCGCTATGAGTTGGGTCCGACTCGATGGCACACAACAACAATAACCAATATACAATTCCTCAATCATAATGCAAGAAGCTTAATTTCAACCTGCCTTAACATTCTTCTGTAATAATAATATATAATACTTTGCATTCATATGATTGCATGTGATACTTTTCAAAGCACACTCATCACACTGTGCTCTATTTCTGTGTTCTTAGTATCTCATACAACACCTAGGACACAGTATAAGCTCAATATATATTATATAAGTGAGCAAATAAATGACAAATATATAATAGGAAAACTGATCCAAATCAGTCCAAATATGACTTAGGACTGATATCTCCAAAAGGATTGTTGATTATATATATATGCACCATCTAATAATAATAATTGAAAATAAAGCAGAGGTAGGTTTAGGTTAAACCAGGTATTATTAATAATCAGAAACTTGGGGCTTTAGGAAGTTGGCTTCTCAAGCAAAGGGATGTGGTTAATTACTGTAGGAGTCAGGGCCTGTTTGCACCCCTCTGCATGTAGAAAATGGCCTTCTATTGAAAGCCACAGCTAGAAATGTGAAGACCCAGGCCTCTGGCTCCAAACAAATTGGTGAGATGAGAAGACAGAACTATGGTAGCTAACTTCTTTATAGTCAAGCTTTAGGGGCCACAAAAACTGTCCTAACCATTTCTGTGATGCGGAGGGAGTAGAATTATTTAAGAGATCCTAGGAAAGATTTCTTCTCCAATAATAACTGCCCCATGCTACCTAATATTCCAACAATTAAAATATTTGGTTTGTTTTGGTTAGCAGTTTGGTTAGCAGTGGTCCCTTCTAGCTCTAGTGACACTTAACAATTAGTATCAATGAACACTAACTTCTTTTTCTCGACTCTCATGGTCGCATTATTTAAGAAAATTGCTAACCAAAACAAATTTACATTTAAAGTCCAGGTGCATAATGCCAAGTTCAGCAGACTTTCCATCATACCCTGCTTCAGACTTGCCCTTACTAATACTTATATTAGGGACTGCATGCTAAAGAATTTAGGCTCCAACTAGTAATGTCAGGTATAAAAAAGATGGAATGATAGAGACTATGTCAAACTGTTTAAGGGTGCAACCACTATTTAGTTCTATTGTTACTATGCAGGAATATGGATCCAGTTTTGCCCAGATCTTCCAATTTTTCAAGAGAGGCTGGAAATCCATATTTTTACTTAAAAAGTATTCATTTTAAAGCACGTATGTGGCTGGAATTGTATTTTTTGTTTGCCAGTTTTTAGCCTCTGATCTACTTGTCTTCTAATCTTTGAACAAAAACAGAGAAATGACAAAGAAAAAGAAGGGAAAGGAAAAGAACTACCCATTGGCTACTTAACTGTATGGCGGATACTACATCAGATATCCTCACATATGTTTCATTGAAATATGGCAATGCAAGGAAAAAAATCCTATATAGGAGAAAAACTAGAAAGAAATACGTTAAAATACTAATAGTAGGTATGTCCTTTTCCATTCTCCATAATTTTTAACCACAAATATTATATTTATATATTAATTTTATGATAAAAAATTTATAACTAAAAATTACATAAGGTGGATTTCTGGGTAAAAATCCACCTATTTCATAGTGTTGAAAGTACACCACCATAACTTAGGCCAAACTATACACTGGATATTTAAATAAAAAAGGAAAATGTAACAATTTGAAGTATAAGTAACATGTAACTATGCAAAATAAAACCAGAAGAAAGAAAACATGAATTACACAGGTGATGTGGACCACAGATCAATTAAAATGAACAGAAATATGTGAAAATGTTAAGAATTTTGTAGGTCATTTTCCCACTAAATTATGAGATAGACAACTTGGTAGTCTATGGTTTTTGTGTGTGTGGCCTACACACTACAAAATAATATATATTCCTTGAAAAAATTATAAAACATGGCCCATCTGTTACATATTTTCTACATTTATTGCACTGTTTTCTTTCTTTTTTGTTGTTATGTGCCATAGAGTCAGACCCGACTCATAACAACCCCTCCTTGGGTTTCCGAGGCAGTATCACTACGGAAGTAGATTGCCCAACCTTCCTTCTGAGGAGTGGCTGGTGGGTTTCAACAGCCAGCCTTCTGGTTAGCAGTCAAGCGCCTTAGGCACTATGCTACCAGAGCGCCTTTCTTTCTTTTAGGCATGTACAGACTTCAGTATTTTTATTTAAATAATGCTTTTCTTTGCCTTTCAGGTATTTCAAAGATAGCTGGTAGGTTTTATTGTTTTCCTAAGTGAAGTATGTCATTTCAAGCCACTCAGGTTCTAAGCAATCTCAATCCCTAATTAATCTCTTCCAAATATACATATTCATTTTTCATTTCGTTCACAAGTGAAACCTTAACCTAAATACTTCAAGTCAAATTTCAGGGGAAAACACTGTTCAAAAAGTTAGATAATGCATTCCTTTCTTGATGCTAAATATAGTTATTTTAAGATGACATACATTTTTGACAATGATCAGTCTTACATATCAAATTTTCAAAAATAGCACAGGTTCCATTTTAAGGTGAGCAGGAAAAAAATTCATTCATTACATTTCAGTTTAAAATGCATTTAAAATTATCAATCTTCTATTAAAACTAAATTATATCACAGTTGTAATGAGGAAAACTGGATTTAATGGAATTTTGTTGGGGTTTTTGCTTAGGGCCCTTTAAAGGTGTTGCAGATAAAAGAATTGCACAATTAAAAAAAATTATTCCTAGGAAGCAGGGTCAAAATCAAAATATCTTCAAAATCAAAATATCTTCAAAAATAGGTTGCTAATAACTCTAAGGAACAACATTAACTAGTGACATTAAATAATCAAAATTCATGTATACTGAAAATACTTCCCCAAGAACCTCTTTCCCTCATTTGATTAATTATACATTTTTCTACCTTACCAATACTCCAAACCTCAAAAGAATTTCAGAGAAGTATGTGTATTCTGAGTCTTACGGCAGCAATTTATCCTATAAATGGATAATATGGGACAGGGGGAATTATGTGGTTCACTTAATAATGCGTGACTAAGATGGTATAAATACTTAAGTTTATTTAACCACATTATCCAAGGCATAGTTATGTTGTGACTCACAGGCCAATGGACCTGTTATATGAATTCATTAACAAAATTTAGCTGATCAATGATGCAGCCATTGCTTTGGTCAAGCAACCAATTTCCTTTTTATTATGAGTTACTTCTTTTTCTCTACCTGCCTGTTTCCCAAGGACAGACATTTTGTTAGGACAGTTCCTTATGCTATTTTTACCTTGTTATCTCTCTCTCTCTCCAACTCTTAGTGCAATGTAGATCTTTAATAAATGTCAAACGAAGATCTCATAATCACTGCAACAATCAACTAAGCTCTTAACTTTTTTTTTTTTTTTTTAACAAATACTAATAATAATACATCTTTGGCATTCGTAGAGCCGTTCATAGTTTAAAAACACAACTGGAATGGCTCCCTGCTTTCCAAAAGCAAATAGACAAGGAGGGCTCAAGAAACGAGTACATTCCTCACTAAATTCTTCACTGCTGTAGCTTCTCATCCCCCAACATCCCATCTCCAGCAAAATCAGAAAAATAGTTTGGAGGGAGGGCGCAGATGATGAGTTAAATCACATTTCAGTCCCCAGCCTCCACACTGACAGATCGGGAATGATTCCTCTTAAAAATAATAGACTCTGCGGGTGGAGACCGAGACAGCGCGGCAGGAACAGGAGGGTGGTGCTCCTTCTGGAGCATTGAACTTTACCCGCTCGGACCCCCACCCTCCCCAGGGAACGGCAATAGGACTGGCACCCACTCCGCCCACGGAGGTCTGTCTCCTTGCAGGAGTAACTCAACGGTCTAGGCGCACGCGGAGCAGAAACAGAACAGTGGGATAAGAAAACTGCAACCAGAAGCTGGAGGCCAGTTATTGCCGAGAGATAGCGAAGCCCACTCCAGTCCGCACCCGCGGAACCCAAAAGGTCGCGATTCCAAGGGCCAATTCCCTCGGTCCGGGGACCAGCACGCAGCCACAGCTGGATGGAGCCCTCCAGTGCTGCGGCGGTGCCAACCCAGGAGACGAGGCATGGGGAACCCGTTCCTGCCGCCTCCGGGCCCACCCAGGGGATCCGACCCGTTTCCCTCCACCTCTGCTCCAGGTTCTCCTGACGCCTCTCACCCGCCAGGAGCCCGCGAGAAGCGAAATGTCCTTGCGCGTGGAGAGTCTGTGTGCGCCCTGCGCCTCAAGTGCCGGCAAGAGACTGGGTGCTAAGACTGCTGCTGCCGCCGCTGCTGCTCCAGCCGCTGGGAGCCCTCTGGCTGCCGCCGCCGCCGCCGCGGTCTCGAGCAGCAAGTTTCCATAAAAGTCCTGGTGCGCAGTCTGTTCCCGCATTCCAGGCGGGCTCAGCGCCGGCTGCAGCTGTTCCAAAACACAAGGCCAGTTACCCCACCTCCCCCACCTCTGCCGTACAACCGGGAGAGGGGTGGAGAGTCGAGGAGGAAAGCAGGCAGGGGGGCGGAGGCTGCCAACTTTCCACCAGAATCTGCCTGTCGGCAGGCACTTGGTGCCGGAGCCGACTCCCCAGCCGTGGGCCGGCCTACACCTGGAGCACAGTATGAGAAGAGGAGGCTGCCTCTTCTCTGGGAAAGAGTGAAGCTGGAATGGTCTTCAGCTAGAGCTGGCTCTTGCCTACACGACAATCCGTTTGCCATGGGACCCACTTCTCTCAGCTATTCTGTACCTCCCGGTTTTCAATCAGGAATTCAAGCTTGTACATTATAATTCCCTTTATCAGCAAAATACCATCATTCCGCGAGCACTTCGTATGTCTGTTGCTCACCTTTTCTTGTCTCCTTCCCCTATCCCCAAACACACACCCATCTTAAACTCCAAAGAGAGTGTTAATAGCGGTTTTTTTTTTTTTAAAGCAGATATATAATCTACTCTTTCTTAATTGATGGCAAATGTCTGGGCTCTCTAAACAATAATAGCATCTGCAAAAATTAGGCACCCACAGTCCTTTACAACTTGTACTACCACCTAATCATTTAAACCCATCAGACATCACATTAAAACCTAAAAAATGCACATCCAGAGGGGGCATTTTCTGGTACTGGTAATCATTCCTTTTTCACTACATGCAAAAACAAACATAAAGACAAAACCAGTAAAAAGATGACCACTTCTAACTTCCAGCCCTGGACAAACGGCTGTGCTCAGGTTATGCAAGGATGTCCAAAAGATCTGTCCTTTATTGACCCTGCTTCCCCCCCACCCCATACATCTATTTGCTCAGGATGAAAATTCTTCTCAGAGGGATAAAGCCATTCATTCCTCAATCAGAGAAAAGTTCTAAATTGGTGATTATAAGTTATTTAAATTCACTTCAGTATAGACAGGAGAATTGGATGATCTAGCTCAACCCCCCTGTTCCCTTCAATACCATTCCCATGTGCTGCAAATAAACAGAATGGGACAAGGAAGGAAGCAGGGAGACCAATCAGGATGGTTCCACATAATCAGGACAAGAGGTAATGTGGTAGTGAATGGTCAGATTGTTGATAATTTTTTTCTTGGTACATTTCAAAGTGGAAGTGGTAGAATTTTGGTATCAGATTAAACATGAAGTGTAAGACAAAGTTTTTGACCTGAGGAACTGGAAGAATGGAGTTGTCAGTTACCCAGTGAGGGAAGAATGGGAAGAGTATGTTTAAGCAAGGGCAGTCAGGAGATTAGATTTGGACATACTAAATTTGAGAGGACTATTAGAAATGTAAGCTATACCAATATGTATAAACATTCCTTGTATACATATCATGAATTCCAGCCCTCCTTAAGCCTTCAGATGACTATAACCTCAGAAGAGAGCCTAAGCCAGAACCCCCCAACTAAGCCATTCCTGGATTCTTGCCTCTTGGAAATTTTAAGATGTTTGTTGTTTCAAGCTGCTAAATTTTGGGATAATCTGTTATGCAGCAATAAGTAACTAATAATCACCTTCCTTTTTTGATTATTCATCTTCTACCACATTAAGCACTCAGTCCTTTTTCAAGTCCTGGGCCCAATCTCTTCTTATACAGAGTTTTACTAAGTAAAAAAAAATAAAATTCTGGAAGTCATATATTTTAAGTGCATTCAAATGTCAAAAGTGCTTCTTTATAGTCAAGTGCTATAGTGTTTATTTCACTATAGGAAATTATAAAAGTTTTGTAATTTCCTATATATAAATGTACTTAGTGAAAAGATATCTGTGGCACATATAATAGACACATATAATAGATAGTTAAAAGCCAAACACTGAGGTAGTATTTGATGTACCAGTTGCTTTGCTGTGGCTTTTAAGTAGAGATAAAAAGTCTCATAGGAGAAAGTTTTGCTTTTTCCCCCCTAGACTGAAATCCAGCCCTTCCCTTCCCAAACGGGTTAGGGAAGTGTTCCCACTGTTCAGACATAGAAAAAGCCAATGACAGAACCTCAGCAGACCAAAGAGTCTGTGCAGCCTGATCAAAGATATCAGTAGAATAAGGAGAGAGAGAGATCAAGGGGGAAGAAATGACAAGGTAAAGTATTACAGAATGCAGGACACAGGAAGAGACACTTCAGAGAAGAGGAAAATAGATGTCAAAAGTGGAATAAGAACAGTAAGGAAGACAATGCATAAATATAGTAAATTTATAAAGGTTTCCAGCAAAGCCCTGAAAAATAGGACACCGAGATACTCAAATTTAGAAAGAGATGGTTAAAGGGCAAAATACTAAATTTAAATGGTGGGATCAAAGAGAATGGTATGAGACAACAAAGGATATAGCAGATAATGACAAAGGAAACAGAAGATGAGATCGAGGTACTGATCTATTTTCCCATTCCACCTCCAACTCTATATCCTAGCTAGGCAAAGATTCAACTCTTGTTTGTATAGTTTGTTTATTAAGTAATATACCTCATTTTCCAGCAGTTGTCTGTCAATTTGTTATACTGTGGTGGCTTGCGTGTTGCTGAGGCTGGAGGCTAGTATTTCAAATACCAGCAGAATCACCCGCGGTGGACAGGTTTCAGTGGCACTTCCAGACTAAGACAGACCAGGAAGAAGGAAGGGGCCAACCACTTCTCAAAGAACTGCCAGTGAAAACCTTATAAATACCAGTGAAACACTGATATATTACTGGAAAAGTTTATGAACAGCCCTGAAACATTGATACAGTGCTGGAAGATAAGCCCCCTCCTGAGTAGAGCCGACCTTAATGATATGGATGGAGTAAGGCTTTTGGGACCTCCATTTGCTGATGTGACACGACTCAAAATGGGAAGAAACAGCTGCAAACATCCAAAATAATCAGAACATGGAAAGTACAAAGTATGAATCTAGGAAAATTGGAAGTTGTCGAAAATGGAATGGAATGCATAAAGGTTGATATCCTAGGCATTAGTGAGCTGAAATGGATTGGTTTTGGTCATTTTGAATCAGACAACCATATGATCTACTATGCCAGGAATGACAAATTGAAGAGCAATGGTGTGGCGTTCACTGTCACAAAGAATGTTTCAAGATCTATCCTGAAGTACACTGCTGTCAGGCAGAGAATAATATTCATAGACCTACAAGGAAGACCAGATAATACTACTATTATTCAACTTTACACACCAAACACAAACATGAAAACTGAAGATTTTTAGCAACTTCTGCCATCTGAAATTGACCAAACATGCAGTCAAGTTGGGTTGAATATCACTGGTGATTGGAATGAAAAAGTTAGAAACAAAGAAGAATCACCAGTAACTGGAAAATATGGCCTTGGTGACAGAAATAATGCTGGAGTCCACAAGATTTTTGCAAATATCTTTTTCAACAACACAAACAGTGGCTATACACGAGGACTTTGCCAGATGGAGTAGACAGGAATCAGACCGACTGTATCTGTGGAAAGAGGTGATGGAGAAGCTCAGTATCTTCAGCCAAACAAGGCCAGGGGCTAACTGTGGAACAGACCATCAACTACTCATATGCAAGTTCAAGTTGAAGCTGAAGACAATTAAAACAAATCATGAGAGCCAAAAGACCTTGATTATATCCCTCCTGAATTTAGAGAACATCTAAAGAATAGATTTGATGCATTGAACACCGATGACCAAAAACCAGAGGAATTGGGATGACATTAAGAATACCATCCATGAAGAAACCAGGTCATTAAGAAGACAGGAAAGGAAGAAAAGACCAGAATGGATGTCAGAAGAGACTCTGAAACTTGCCCTTGAATGGAGAGTAACTAAAGCAAATGGAAGAAATGACAAGATAGAGGAGCTGAACAGAAGATTTCAAAGAGCAGCTTGAGAAGACAAAGCCAATTATTATAATGAAATGTGCAAACACCTGGAGTTAGAAACCCAAAAGGGAAGAAGATGCTCAGCATTTCTCAAGCTGAAAGAACTGAAGAAAAATTCAAACCTCGAGTTGCAATATTGAAAGATTGTTGTTGTTCTTAGGTGCCATCAACTCGTTTCTGACTCACAGCGACCACATGCACAGCAGAACGAAACACTGCCCAATCCTGCACCATCTCCATAATCCTTGCTATACTTGAGCCTCTAAAGCACTTGACTGCTAACCAGAAGGCTGATAGTTCAAACCCACCAGCCACTCCTCAGAAGAAAGATGGGGCAATCTACTCCCATAGTGATACTGCCTCGGAAATCCAAGGAGGGGTCGCTATGAGTTGGATCTGACTTGACAGCACATAACAACAACAACATACTTGAGCCAATTGTCGCACCACTCTGTCAGTCCATCTCATTGAGGGCCTTCCCCTCTTTCGTCGACCCTCCACCTTACCAAGCATGACATCTTTCTCCAGGGAATGGTCCCTTCTGACAACATGGACAAAGTAGGTGAGACGAAGTCTGGCCATTCTCGCTTCCAAGGAGCATGTCAGCTGCACTTCCTCCAGGACAGGTCTGTTAGTTCTTTTAGCAGTCTATGGTACTTTCAGCATTCTTCGCCAGCACCACAACTCAAAAGCATCAACTCTTCTTCAGTCTTTCTTATTCATTGTCCAGCTCTCACATGCATACAAGGCGACTGAAAACATCATGGCTTGTGTCAGGCACACCTTAGTCCTCAAGGAGACATCCTTGCTCCTAAGCACTTGAAACAGTTCCTTCGCGGCTGATCTGCCCAGTGTTACACATCATCTAATGTCCTGACTGCTGCTTCCATTGGCATCGATTGTAGAACCAAGCAATGCGAAGTCTTTGACAACCTCAATCTTTTCTCCATTTATCATGATGCTGCTTATTGGTCCAGTTTGAGGATATTTGTTTTCTTTATATTGAGACGTAATCCATACT
>NW_006921751.1:4388200-4398573 GCF_000298275.1 Orycteropus afer afer
TCTTTGTTTCCAACTTTTGCATTCCAGTCACCAGTGATAATTAACACATCCTGATTGCATGTTTGGTCAATTTCTGACTGTAGAAGCTGATAAAAATCTTCAATTTCCTCATCTTTGGCTATGGTGGTTGGTGCATAAATTTGAATAATAGTTGTATTAACGGGTCTTCCTTGTAGGTGTATGTATACTATCCTATCACTGACAGCACTGTACTTAAGGACAGATCTTGAAACATCCTTTGTGATGATGAATGCCACGCCATTCCTCTTCAAACTGTCATTTCCGGTATAGTAGATCATATGGCTGTCTGATTCAGAATGGCCAAAAACAGTCCATTTCAGCTCACTAATGCCGAGGATACCAATCTTTATGCGTTCCATTTCATTTTTGACAACTTCCAATTTTCCTAGATTTATACTTCATACATTCCATGTTCCAATGATTAATGGATGTCTGCAGCTGTTTCTCCTCAACTTGAGTTGTGCCACGTCAGCAATGGAGGTCTCCAAAGCTTCACCTTATCCATATGAGTAAGGCTGGTTTTACTCTGATGATGCAGCTGTCTCCAATTCCTACTTTGAGAGCCTTCTAACCTAAGTGACTCATCCTCCTCCTCTGTATTGGACAATGTTTCTGGACTATTCATAAAGTTGTGCAGTAATGTATCAGACAGTGTTTCTTTGCTATTCATAAGGTTTTCCCTGGCCAATTCTTTGAGAAGTGGATGGCCTCTTCCTTCTTCCTAGTCAGTCTCAGTCTGCAAACCAGGCTGATACCTGTGCACCATGTGCACCCCCCTGGGTTTGAAACACCAGTGGCACAGCCTCACGACTCACAGCAACACATCACCACAGTAGGACAAACTGACAGACAAGTTTGTCTCCCTTAGGTGTTGGAAACCTCTCCAACCACCCTTTCCTGGATCCCTGAAGCTGACTCCTTGCTCTGTCCCGGTTCCCCTGGCCTTTCCTCTCCTTTCTCCCACAGGAGTTAAGAAAGGAGCCATGCCTCAGGCTCCTTTGACACCATCCTTTCTTGCTGCCTCATCTTACCCCTGCTTCCATAACACACACACACACACGAAACAGACACCTGCTCTTCTCTAGAGATGCCAAACCAGTAAAGCTTATATATATATATATATATATATATAGAGAGAGAGAGAGAGAGAAATTTACTTTAGGAAAATGGCTCACACACTTATAGAAGCTGGCAAGTCCCATGTTCTTGGGTTGAACATCAAGCTGGAGGCTTTTCCCAATTCATGCAGCTGCAGGGGCTGATGAGCTCAAGGTTGCCAGGCAGTATACTGGCTATTGACTCCAACACATGATGAATCCAAGACCACCAGGTGGATTATTCGCTTATAGCTGCAAAACAGGATCCCGATCCACAGAAGATTCTATGGGCAAAATATTGAATGATGCAGGAAACATCCAAAGAAGATGGAAGGAATACAGAGTCACTGTACCAAAAATAATTGATTGATGTTCATCCATTTCAGGAGGTGGCATATGATCTAGAACCAATGGTATTGAAGGAAGATGTTGAAGCTGCACTGAAGGAACTGGCAAAAAACAAGGCTTTAGGAATTGACAAAATACCCATTGAGATGTTTCAACAAACAGATGCCACCCTGGAGGCACTCACTTCTCTATGCCAAGAAATTTGGAAGACAGCTACCTGGCCAACTGACTGGAAGAGATCCATATTTGTACCCATTCCAAAGAAAGGTGATCCCGCAGAATGTGGAAATTATCAAACAATATTAATATCACACACAAGTAAAATCTTGCTGAAGATAATTAAAAAACAGCTACAGCAGTATATTGGCAGAGAACTTCCAGAACTGCAAGCTGGATTCAGAAGAGGACATGGAATGAAGGATACCATTGCTGACATTAGATGGATCTTAGCTGAAAGCCAAGAATACCAGAAAGATGTTTACTTGTGTTTTATTGACTATGCAAAAGCATTTGATTGTGTGAATCACAACAAATTATGGTTAACATTGAGAAGAATGGGAATTCCAGAACACTTGATTGTGCTCATCAGGAACCTACCTGTACATAGACCAGAAGGCTGTCATTCAAACAGAACAAGGGGATACTGCATAATTTAAAATCAGGAAGGGAGTGCATCAGGGTTGTATCCTTTCACCATACTTGTTTAATCTATGCTGAACAAATAATCTGAGAAGTTGGACTATATGAAGAAGAATGTGGCATTACGATTGGAAGAAGACTCATTAACAACCTGCGATACCGAGATGACACAACTTTGCCTTGCTGAAAATGAGGATGACTTGAAGCACTTACTGATAAAGATTAAAGACTTCTGTCTGCAGTATGGATTACATCTCAGCATAAAGAAAACAAAAATCCTCAAAACTGGATCAATAAGCAGAATCACAATAAATGGAGAAAAGATTGAAGTTGTTAAAGATTTCATATTACTTGGTTTCACAATCAACACCAATGGAAGCAGCAGTTAAGACATCAGAGGACATATTGCACTGGGCAAATCTGCTGCAAAAGACCTCTTTCAAGTGATGAAGAGCAAAGATGTCTCTTTGAAGGCTAAGGTGTGCCTAACCCAAGCCATGGTATTTTCAATCACCTCATATGCATGTAAGAGATGGACAATGAACAAGGAGGACCGAAGAAGAGTTGATGCTTTTGAGTTGTAGTTTTGGTGAAGAATACTGAAAGTACCATGGACTGCCAAAAAGAATGAACAAATCTATCCTGGAAGAGGTGCAGCAAGAATGTTCCTTGGAAGCGAGAATGGTCAGACTTTGTCTCACCTACTTTGATCATGTTGTCAGAAGGCACCATTCTGTGGAGAAGGATATAATGCTTGGTAAAGTGGAGGGTCAGTGAAGAAGGGGAGGGTCCTCAATGAGACAGAATGACACAGTGGCTGCAACAATGGGCTCAGGTATAGCAAGGATTGTGAGGCTGGCACAGGACTAGGCAATGTTTTGGTCTGTTGTACACAAGGTCGCTTTGAGTTAGAGCCAACTCAATGGCACCTAACAACAACAACTAACAACATACTTCATTTTATATTTTTAATAGTTTGAAAATGTATAACTTTTACCTGTACTATACATACATAATTATTCTAAAACAATCCTATTTTCTAAAAGTCCCAAAATAAGAATACTGTATTTACATACAGGAGAACCATTTCAGGTAGTGACCAGGGAACATCTCTCTGCTTTACTAAATGTGTCTGAACTCTCACCAGGTAGTGGCAGGAAAAGGAGGTTCAGACTATGTCTGAATAGAGATGGATGCATATACATCAATATGAGAAATTTATGTTGATGGTATTATTCATCAAAATGCTTTAAATTTTTCATTTAAATGCAAATACTTTAACTTCATTTATCAAAAAACTATATTTTATTCTGGGTTAGTACATAAAAATAACATATTTTTTTTACATTCAAATTCAGGGCTTCTACAGTTGTCTGTGTTCTCCATGCCTGTATATCGGTATTATAGGGGCTAAAATCTCCCATAGGATATGGCCTGATGAGACCAGTGTGACCTTGCAATTATATATAAACCTTGTTTAAAATATTCAATATGGGGCTTGCTCACTGCTGAGGTGTAGGTGGGCAGCTGACTGGCACCAGGATGCCAGAGTGATGAGAAATCCAGTTATCAAAATTCACTCTAGAAGAGAACCCAACAGACCATAACAATGGAAGAAACTGAGAAAGTTATTTAAAAGCCACCATTCCCAAAACACCAAGCCCAGATGCTATTACAGGTGAATTTTTTTAAACTTCCAAGGAAAATATAATTTTGATAACATTTAAATTGTTCCACAGCAAGAAGGAGGAAAAATCAAGATTCCTTTTACAAAACCAGCAGACCACTGATATCAGGACTTGAAAAAAGTAGTATTAAAGTTGAAAACCTGAACTGTTATATAAATAGTAATGTGAAATTTAAAAATAAAATATTAGCAAATGGAAAAGAATAGCCAGTGCATCAGCAAGATGTACGTACCATCACTATTTTATTTGGCAGTAACAGAAATACATCCATGTGAATTACTTCACTTATCTTGGCTGAAGAGCCAGTGCTATTTTTCTGTTACTGTAGTGTTTTACTTTTACACACATTAATGAGTACAGTCCTTACATTTAGGAAACAGAAACATTTACTGGTATTAGTCAAGTGAAGCTAATATATGATTGTCCTCAAATGAAACAAAACAATAATATAATCACTAGGGACAGAGTAAGGATATCCTTATTTCCATTAATAACAGATTATAAAAATTCTTAAGTCCCACAGACAGAGCTATTTCTAAATTTGATTAATTCAAGGAAAAAACATAACTTTTTAAGTCAGCCTAATTCTTATAATCATTCTGAAATACACATTAAAAATAATTTCCTAATACATATTCACATTTAAATAAATGCAAATGGCTTATAAACATAATCTAAAATCTCTTATAACAAAAGGTCATAGAGAAGGACAGTTATGTTATTTTGGCACTCTTGTTTCCTAGGCTTAAAGAAATGATAAACTAAAGAATCCTCTTGTAATGCAAATAATCATTCCTTGGGTAATTATTTAAGTAGAAAATGTTACATTTTAAGCAAGAAAAAATTTGTTAATTTTTTTTATAGTTAGGTAATTCAACAAATTAATAGAACCATAGTGAATGGATGCAAAAAATCAATACTACTTTATGAATGAGAGAGGAATATCTTTGGAGCTGACTCTAACAGTATGGAAAACTTGGTTTCTTTTTAAAAAGATAATCCCATCTTGACATTTAATAAACATACTGTTAAGATGCAAGAAGAAATCAGTGGATATTTACTTGAACAAAAACACAGGAAAACCAAAAGGGAAAAAAGTAGAAATAGTAAGTATAAATCACCTGAACATTTATCTTTTCTTCTTCCAGAAAACAGAAGAAGAAAATCCATTTTCTTAGAACTAATTCAAGGCCCTCTTAAACCTTACACATGAAGTGGACTGTAGACTCAAGGTAGCAATGACATTCTTCTGATAACACCACCATGAGTACATAAGCGTTAAACAGGGTTTCACTCTAAAAGGCTGTAAACTAGTTTAATCATTTATTTTTTAAAGCCTTGTTTTTGCTGTTTAATCTAATTTTAAGGCAAATGGAAATTGTAATGTATGTATTAAGTATCCTTCTGCTATCAGTAATATTTTTTTTATGAACTTAAAAGTAGTGTTTCTTCTCTTACAATAGAGCTTTTTCCTATACTTACTACCCTGAAATCCTATTTGGTCACTCTTATTCCTTTTGTCAAAGGCCACAAAGAAACATCTTGCTAAAGTAGTAGCTACTGAACAGACCAGAATCCAATCAAACTTCAAGCACTGAGTTTAACAAACCAACTTCTTAAATACAGACCTTTTCCCCCCAAAGGTGAAATATAAAAAGGAAAAATAATAACTCTGAAAAGCCATTCATCTTATTTAATGAAATAAAATCTCCAGAGTTATCTTATGTAGTAGCAGCATCATTAAATAGTGCAATTCTTCAAAACTGATTTCAAATGAAAAAAATAAATTTGCTTAAAAAAATTAAGTTTGCTTATAGCTTTGTCTATAAACCACAGCTTAAAACATTTAGCCCCCAAATGAGTAAATTAACATAATCACTGTCTTACCTATGTAGTAATGGGAACGTGTGTTTATACCTGTATTTGTATGGTACCTCAACAAGGTAAAACTACACAATATTAAGTTAAAAGTAAAACATTACATAATGGAATTTTTAGTTTGGGTACTTCTGATTATATTCCTCCATTAATAAGAAGAATATATGTAAGAAAAGTCAAGGAGTGATATACTCAAAACATTTAGAGCAATGTTTCTTATTAATTAGTATAATGCTGTAACCTACATGCAAACAAGATCAAAGTTCTGAATTTCATATTTTGTATATTACATAAATACAACAATTTAAAACTTTAATAGACTATACTTTTTTTGTTTTAATTTTCATTAATCAGAAACTAGGCACTTAAAATACATTTTAAAAAATGTATTTTAGATCATTCTGGGTATTTAACTCCTAAAATGAATAAAGCCTACTTCAGGAACAAAAGGAACAGACCCAGTCCACTGACATACTAAATCAGCCACTCCAAATATACTCTGAAGAAGAACCTTACTCATGAATAACCATTCTGTACCTATCTTCATCATAAAGGATAGGAAATATACTTCCATATCATAAAAAATATTTTTTTTCTACATTCAAGGGAGAAAAACATCTACTTTGAAACCATACTAAGATTCAAAGTATGACTTATTTTTAAAAAGTAGTCATAATATATGACAAATTCCCAGCATGCTAAATTCTGTGGAAATAATTATAAGCCAATTTTGTCAGAGAAAGGAGAAATATTTTACTATCCCAAGATCAAACCATCACATTCTGAAAGACAGTTTCAAAACTATACAGAAAATATTTTTAATTGCCTATTAGTTAATAAATATTATCTTTTCAACTGATATTCATTCAAGGGAAAAAGGCTCTATAAAAAAATAAAGTTCTTCAGTCCCTCTATTGTAACTCATAGGACTAGCAGTAACATATTTTGCAAACTGCAGTAAATCTAATAAAAGCTATAAATTATAAACTTCTGTGTCAATTCATTAAATGTTTCATAATTATACTCAGCCATTGTAATTTCTTTGATTCAGTTACATAAGCAAATATATAAGCAATATTGTATGCAGTACATATTAACACCACTACTTCCTAAAGTTGGTAAAACAAATGAACACTTTTACAATCAAAAGTATGTTTTCAGGCAAAAATACATGTTGACACTAGAAGTAATATATTCTTACATGTGTGAGCCACAAACATCTTGGCTAGAGCATATATTTTCTAGGCACAAAGCTTAAAAGCAAAGCTTTTGAGAATGATACTGAACATTTCAGACAGCTTCAAGAAGACAAATCAATTAACTCCCAAGTACTGCCTTCAATTCAAGCAATATTTCTGGGAAACACACATTTCACACCTTGAATTGGTTACCTAAAAATTGTGGGGAAAAAAAACTGCTTTGGATATGCTATACAGGAATTCAATGGTAGAACTTCTGCATACATACAGTACAGTCCATTTATTATTCTCTACTAGATTTTTTTTCCTCCCTGAGTCCACATTTACCAATTCTGTGATTTTGTAATATAGGTTACAAAATCAATAGTTACCTTAAAATATTTCATAGCATACTCAAATTATATGATTCTTATGGTGCTTATTGTACTTTGGCTTCCAATAGCCCACTGGACATAACATGGCCATGATTACTTATACAGCTACTCGCATGCCTCAGTGCATCTGCTCCCAGATAGGCCGTGACAAGTTCCGTGCGGCGAATGAGTAACTGCATGAGATCTTCAGCCAAAGTCTCTATACTTGAATACCGTACTTTCTCGAAATCAAAAATGTCTTTGAGAAAGAAAACAACTTGATTCTAGAAAATGAACACAAATTGGCATTTATTAGAACAAAATTACATTAAATTTAAGGAGTTACTAATATTGTAACGGGAGCTCTGGTAGCATACTGGCTAAGACACTTGCCTGCTAACCAGATGGCTGGCGGTTCAAACCCACCAGCCACTCCTCGGAAGGAAGGTTGGGCAATCCTACTTCCATAGAGATACAGCCTCGGAAACCCAAGGAGGGGTCGCTATGAGTCGGGTTTGACTTGACGGCACATAACAACAACAACAACAAATATTGTAACAAGCACTTTATTAGAAGTGAGACAACCTGAGTTCCGGCACAAATTCTGTATCTTATTAGGAAAGGGACCTTGAGCACATAATTTAACCTCTCTTGGGTCTAATTTTCTTTTTCTGAAAAATAAGGGATAATACTACTTGTTCTATTTACTACTCAGAGCTCATGTGAAGCTCCTTAAAAATGACTATAGTTCTTAAAGCCCTGTATAAATGTGAAAAACAAACCAAACATATTGCCACTGAGTCGATTCCAACTCACAGCCACCCTACAGTACAGTGTAGAAGTGCCCCATAGGGTTTCCAAGGCTGTAATCTCTACAGAGCAGACTGTCTCATCTTTCTCCCATGCCTTGGCTGGTGGGTTCGAACTCCTCACTTTGGTTAGCAGCTGAGCACTTAACCATTACAGCATGAGGGCTCCTTGTAGAAATATAAGGGGTATTATTATTTCTTTCTCGATAATTGAAGTTTGCAATGTTAGCTCTAAATACTGATACTATTTTAAGACAGATGAGCAAACTATTTCCAATAATCACAAATAAAAATTTCTCTACAGATAATGTTCTTCTGTGCATAAAAATAACCTAAGACATAAAAAATAAAAATAATATCAGTTCTCAATTCTTAAAT
Source organism: Orycteropus afer afer (assembly GCF_000298275.1). Lineage (NCBI taxonomy): Eukaryota > Metazoa > Chordata > Mammalia > Tubulidentata > Orycteropodidae > Orycteropus > Orycteropus afer. The sequence goes on from NW_006921751.1 coordinate 4,396,611, forward strand.
CAGTGGAAGATCTTGAAGGATATTTCAGTTCAATAAGTGAATACTTCTGCTGAAACTAATTTTAAGCAAGTTATACATTATTGACTAAATATTAATTCTCAGAATGCTTTGTCATGATGGAAAAAACTAATTCCAAAGAGCAAAAAACTAGGAACATTAAATTTCTATTCTCCAGAAACAATATATTTAGAAGTAGTAAGAAGGCACACTTCATAGATTCCCTGGATTTTACATCTAAAGTGTCCTTAGCAATCAACTTGTCCCCTCATCTTATAGATGAAGAAAAGGAGGACCAAAGAATGACTTGCTCTCAAGTCATTGCTCATTACTAACAAAACCATTTTCATCCCAAACTTTTTCCACTAAAACACATTTGGGAGACAAAGCTAACTAGTCAAAGATTAATGCATTTTGAAAAACAGTAAATAAACACTTCCCTAAACTACACAAATTCTACACAAACAGCACATAAACATAATGATTTAATTTTTTAAAATGAAAGGTATAGTAAAATATCCAAACTTTCAAATATCTAAAACTTTCAGTTCACACTTAACTATGTTTATTTGCTCTTTGAAATCCAGCCTAACCTCAGAATTATTAATGAGCCAGACTTTCCTTGGCACTTTGCCAGGAACAAAGTTCTGTAATGAACTATAAGTTGTTCTTTGGGCAAATTTAAACATGGAGGTATAACTTTAAACTCCTAGGTTATTACTTCACAACTTGGCTTTTATTACTCATCTTATCTTAAACCAGAATTAATCTCTAAATTACCACCTGTCTGTTTTATAAATTCCAAAAGTTCCCAGTCATAAAGAATAAACTAAGTAGCAGCAATTTGATTGTAACATGGTAATACCTTCCAAGAACATGTATCCATTACAGAATTAAATGAAAAGGTGAATGGACTAGTTGAGTCTACTCCAGGACAAAGCTTCAACTCTACATAATACTGGTCCTGGTCTACTGACATTTAAACACTGTATTTATGTGACTTTTATAACTGTACTTTTAAATAACATTCTTTCTTTTACAAAAACAAGACAATAAAACCTTAACTGCTTCTCAGTTTAGAAAAAAATAATGATTCAATGACTGTACATACCTTAAAGAAGCAACATAAATCATAAAGAGAATTTCTAGGACCCAAAAAGCCCCAGGCTAGCACAGGGCTGATATGCTCACAAATGGCATAAAAATGGGCAAAAAATCCATCTGGGATCTGTTGGGAAGGAGAAGAGAACCAAATTATTTTTACCTTCTTGCATTTGCTTTCCCTGATAGAGAAACTGAAATTGCTATCATATGGTCAGCTATTTTTTGAGGGTAGAAGAATTAATAGTGAACCAGTTTGTTGAGAAAGTTGATAAACTTACAAGTAACTTTAAGCGTTGCTTAATGTTTTGTATAGATTTCATATCCTAGCCAAGAGTTTCAAATGTGCTGGGAAGTATTCTTTCTTAAAAAGCATTTTTCACTTCATAAAAATACTTCACAAAAAAGCAATCATATCAGAGTCATAACCAAGTAAAAATAAGAATACTATGATGTTTCTTAGTAATAGAATTTTTAGGGTTAATAAGACTACCATAGTCTCAGTTATTAAAAAGCCTTGCTATTAAAACTCAATTACATTTAACACAATCCTGATCCAGATTTCAACATTTAACATGATCCCAATCCACACTTCAACAAAATTTTTTAAGGACATGGAAAAACTAATTACTAATTTCATATGGAAAGGAAAGAGACCTTGAAAAAGCAAAGCACGTCTCAAGAAGAAAAACAAAGTGGGAGGTCTCACACTCCCAGATCTTAAGAACTACTATATAGCCACAGTAGTCAAAACAGCATGGTATTGGTACAATGACAGACAGATAGACCAATGGAACAGAATCGAAAGCTCAGACATAGACCCATCCATCTACGGCTAACTGATCTTTGACAAAGGCCCAAAGCC
>NW_006921751.1:4402453-4404126 GCF_000298275.1 Orycteropus afer afer
TGGATAACCAAATTATGGTATATCCACACAATGGAATACTATGCCACATTAAAGAACAATGAGGGATACGCGAATCATCTTGCAATGTGGATGAACCTGGAGGACGTTATGCTGAGTGAAATAAGTCAATCGCAGAAGGACAAGTACTGTATGAGCCCATTACTGTAAAAAGACAGAGAAGGGTTTGCTTGGAAAAGGGTACTCACCTAGTAGGTTACTGGGATGGGGAGGGAAACGGAGGGATTAATTTAGAGCTAGTTGGGGCTTACACGCTGACATGGGAAGGGGAGGGATATAAGGGAAGGATATATGACCAACATGATAACATTGGGAAATGAGAGGACATGAGATAGATGACAGATGCTAAAACCAACTAATGTGTCCACAATACCACATTGCCATTAACACCAAACACTAGGCTATACAGATAAACACATAAACACCTGAGATGATCAGACAGGGGTCAGTAAACAGAGGTCTATTCTAGACCAAGGATAGACTCAGCTGAGGCTAATCTTGTACAGACACCAGTGATACAAAATACCTGCAGTCCTTACAGAAACAATAGAAGACAGACACAGAGTAATCCCTCACAGACATCTCGACACTATGGGAGAGAGATCCAATAGAGCTTCTACCTCAGGACCATAGTACACCAGACTTAATTGGCACAACAAAATACATAAAAGCATTGCTCCACATCCTACATTGGTGAGTAGCAACTGGGGTCTTAAAAGCTTTCAAGCAGCCATCTAAGATGCAGCTAATGGTCTCCTAGTGTTGAAAGTGAAGAAGAACACACACACACACACACACACACACACAAAGGCATTTAGAAGCAATCAACCCTAGGACACGATGGCCCTCGAGACCAGAAGAACCAGATGGTGCCCGGCTACCAATGCCAACTACTCAGGAAAGGATCAAATCTGGAGATTCTGGATAGAGTGGGAGGGTAAACGTGGAATAAAATCCAAAAACTCAATAATGACCAGAATTACTGGTCAGATGAAATCTGGTGAGACTCCTAATACTACGGCCCTGAAATATATTCGGCGCCTGGAATAAAGCTCACCTCCAGGGCAGGCTCTCAGCCCAATAGTTAAAAAGATATACACGCAGACCACTCAACTCAGGATGATGCACCCACACACTCAATGGTAATACATCCCTTAGAGCAATAGACCATGGGACACCAAAGGACCAACATTCAAACTGTGGAAATGCAGGACAAACAGGAGTGCATAATTTATGAGGGGCACAGGGGGAAGGTTGCAAGGTAGGGAGGGGAGGAGACTGGGTTAGGGTTGGACATGGTGAATGGGGAATGAAACTAAATGTATGCGTGACGTTGAATGTAAACAAGCTCTTAAAATGAAAAAATAAACTCAATTAGCTGACAAAGACTAAAATTATTTTTAAATGACTAAGTACAAAATTATTCTTCCTAGAATCCTAAACTTTGGTAAGTGCAAAAATGGCAAGGAGGCCACATGTTCCGACCTCCTCTAATCCCACAAGAGAAAGACAGAATCACCATCAATAGCCCAAGGCCTATTCCTGTGAGGCCAGACATGCTGCCTCCCTCCAGCCCTTTCTCCAACCGTTCCTCCCAGAGCACCCACCACCTCTCTACTGGGTTCGATAATTCACTGGAGTGGACACAGAGATCA
>NW_006921751.1:4404226-4410396 GCF_000298275.1 Orycteropus afer afer
TCCCTCAGCCAACAGTCTCTCACAGTCTCTTTCCCAGCAGTGCTGGTCCCTCGGTGTCTCACTCAGCAATGTGTGTCTCTTGCATCTCTTTCCCAGCAACACATGTCTCAGGAGCGCATGTCTCTTTCAGCAGCACATCTTCCTCAATCAGCAGTCAAAGAGAGTTCTGCCTCTAGGAGGCCTCCTTTTGAGCTTGGCAGAGTGGCCAAACTAGCCAATCATAGCATCAGAACTCTAAAGCACCTGAGAGAGAACCTGCCATAACATTGCGTTGTGCCATGCCCAACAGAAATAACCCAGGTGGATAACATTTACAATCAGGAGCTCCTCAGTTGCTCATAGCAAATCCCAGCTTGGAGTTTACAAAGACTTATGGGTAGAAAAGCCACACTAAGTAATTTACTAAACCACAGTAAGAAACTGGATATTTATGTAAGCATTTAATTGTGTAATTCCCTCTTTTATAAAATAATATTATCTTCAGTTGTGTTTCATGAAATTCCCTAAGTTCATTAATAACTTTCTGAATTTCTCTTGTTGTAGGATTTGTCATACAGAAGCAACTAAGGATAACTGTACCTTGGTTTCTGTCTCTTGGAGAGCTTGTTTTCTATTTTACAGTCTAAAAGACAATCTTCTAAACTGTAATTTAAGAAACATATTATAGAAGCAGTTACCATTTAATGAGTACCCATTATATTCCAGACAATATGCTAGGTCCTCATTTAATTTAATAAAACATTCGTGCAAAAGTAGGTCATAATAATATCACTTTATACACGTAAAAAGCTATACTTTAGAGGGATTAAATAACCTACCCTTAATCACACATAGTTAGTTAGTGAAGACCATTATGATGGTTGGAGCTGTGTGTCAACTTGGCTGGGCCATGATTCTGTGTGGTTTAAACTGTTGTGATGTGGTTATTCCCATGATGGGATCATATGATTATGTTTGAGCAGGCAATCTGTTGAAAGGGAGTTTCCCTAGGGGTGTGGCCTGCTTCCAGTATATCCAAGGACATCCTGGGAAAAGAGACATTCTTCTGTGGATCAGGATTCTGTTGTGTGCCTACAACTGTCCGTGAGTGAACAATCCACCATTTGGCCTGGAGATCTTGGATTCGTCATTCATTGGAGTCAATTGCTGGTGTATTGCCTGCCAGCCTTGAGCTCCACAGCCCCTGTGGTTACAAGAGTCAGAAAAGCCTCCAGCTTGATGTGGAAAAGCCTCCAGCTTGACGTTTGATCCAGGAACTTTGGACTTGCCAGCCAGCTTCTGTAAGTGTGTGAGCCATTTTCCTAAGAAATCTCTCTCTCTCTCTCTCTCTCTCTCTATATATATATATAAGCTTTACTGGTTTTGTTTCTCTCAGAGAACCCAGTCTAACACATTTGGTACCAAGAGTGGGGTTAGAGGAGGCGGGAAATGTGGCCTCCTTGCTGTTTTTGCAGTTGGTGTCAGAAGCAGTGGGATTCCTTGCAGTGGCTCCAGACTGATAGAAGCATGAGACTTTGTAAAAGAAAGAAAGAAGGGGTTTTGGAAGTGAAACTTTGGATTCTGAGATGGTTACTTTGTTTGGTGTTATCTCTTAAAGGAGATAATTGATCCATAGGCTAGGGCTTTTGGTTACACCCAGCCAAAGGCCCAAGGCCATATGCATAGAATGGGAAGGTAATCAAGGTGAAGAAATGAACCTGGAATGTCTTTAAAAGGATTATGTGTTTTGGATTATGTGTTTATCTGAATGTACTATGGCTATTGAATGTTCTCCTACCTGCTTGTACATTAGAAATGATTATGGGGTATGTGGATAACAGAGAGTTGTAAGTCCTCCTTCAGCCAATATTTGATTGGACAAGTTCAAAGGGAAACAGAATTTTCCCAGAAGAAACACAGGCTTTTGTTACAAACCCTGTGTGTAGAGTACTAGGAGTTTAGGTAGAAAACCTGAGCCCCACCCAGTACTACTGAGGGAACAGAAGATTTGCATTTGAATAAGGACCTGAAGAGGAAAAAATAATGACTGTTTGGCTCTTTGAATTTTGAGCAAGCAGACTGGTTTTGGATGCAGGAAAGTCATGGTTCACGAGAGAAACCCCTTCCAGGACTGAAAGTTAAAGGAAGCCAGTGAATAGTAAACTTGTATGTTAACTCGCTTATGACCACCTGGGTCCACTTGAGTGGAAATGGGGGAAGTGCAGCAAAGAAGAAATGGGCTGATTTTGGTACTCTTTAACCTAGGCCATGGAGGCTCAGGATGAGAGGAAGGGCTCGCTGGTCTGAAGTGCAATGAGTTGTGAGCCTATGGGCATTGAAATAGTCCCTGAGGACTGAAGATGTGAGAGAAGGTACTGGCTGGTCTGAGGCGAAGGGAGGAGTGTGACTCCCAAACTTGGCAGCTGGTACCCGTGACCTAGCTGGGATGACTAGGGCTGAGCTGACCAGAACCCGACCAAATGAACAGGAAGATGTTTGACACTGAGTTGGTGTTAAGTTGCTGTAATTTGATGGCTTGTGCTGGTCTGGACTTTGCTTGTTTATGGATCCAGATGCCTGAAGTTTCTAAGCAGAACAGAAGATTCTCCAGAGAGAAAGGACCATGCTTGTTTCCTCAGAGTACTGGTTTGATAGGGATGGGCAAATTAGAAATTGGCTATTTAAAATGGGGAGAGATAAAGGCATGAAGTGGCTGGCTTACACACTTTCATGGGTGTGGTTATTAAACTGATGATGAAGGGGATGTTAATTTGTGAAGTATAAAAGGGATGGGATAATGGCTAGAAAAGCCAGAGGGTGGCCTGCAGTATAGTAAATTACCTGGTGTGGTTTTTCTAGTCATAACTCTTTGTAAACTCTGTGGTGGAATTTTCTGTGAGCATCTGAGGAGCTCCTTATTATAAAAGTTATCCACCTGGGGTTTTTCTGTTGGGTGCAACACAAAGCAATGTTCTGAGAGGTTCCCACTCTCTTTCGGGTGCTTAGAATTCTGGTGTTATGATTAGTTAGTTTGGCCACTATGCTGGGCTCAAAAGGAGGCTTCCTAGAGGCAGAACTCTCTCTGACTACTGGCTGAGGAAGGACGCACTCCTGAGAGACACGCGCTGCTGGGAAAGAGACTCAAGAGACACGCATTGCTTAGTGAGACACTGAGGAACACTTCCACCTGGAGACACAATACTGATTGCATTGAACTGGAAATTAAGAATGTCACCTGGCCATTTTGGCTTCCTCATGCCTCTGGATCAACAGACAAAGAAGGGAATTACTGTACTATCTAGTGTGATAGATCCTGATTACCAAGGGAAAATTGGATTGGCTTTACATAATGGAGGTAAAGAAGAATATGTATGGATACAGGAGATTCTTTAGGACGTCTCTTAGTACTACCATGCCCTGTGATTAAAGTCAATGGAAAATTACAGCAACCCAATTCTGATATGACTGCTAATGGCCCAGACCCTTCAGGAATGAAAGTTTGGGTCACCCCACCAGGCAAAGAACCACAACCAGCTGAGGTGCTTGCTGAGGGCAAGGGAAATACAGAATGGGTGGTGGAAGAAGGTAGTTCAGAATATCAGCTATGACCATGTGACCAGCTGCAGAAATGAGGATTGTTATTGTTATATTTCTTCATTGTATATGTGCATCAAATATTTTTGTTTCCTTCTGTTATGAACTGTGAAATGTAAATAAGGTTAATGCATTTTGGCTATACGTGTGTTAGCGTATCATGTTAGATGCAAATATGACTTTATAATTGTCCTTATTTAGAGATTACATATGGTTAAGAAGATGTGTACAACTGTCAAGTTGACAAGGGGTGGAGTGTGATAGTTGGAGCTGTGTGTCAACTTGGCTGAGCCACAATTCTGTGCGGTTTAAGCTGTTGTGATGTGGTTATTCCCATGATGGGATCAGATGATTATGTTTGAACAGGCAAGCTGTTGAAAGGGAGTTTCCTTAGGGGTGTGGCCTGCTTCCAGTATATCCAAGGACATCCTGGGAAAAGAGACATTCTTCTGTGGATTGGGATTCTGTTGTGCTGCCTACAACTGTCTGTGAGTGAACAGTCCACCATTTGGCCTGGAGATCTTGGATTCGTCATTCGTTGGAGTCAACAGCCGGTGTCCTGCCTGCCAGCCTTGAGCTCCACAGCCCCTGCGGTTGCACGAGACGCCTCCAGCTTGACGTGGAAAAGCCTCCAGCTTGATGTTTGATCCAGGAACTTTGGACTTCCCAGCTTCTATAAGTGTGTGAGCCATTTTCCTAAGAAATTTCTCTCTATATACATATATATAAGCATTACTGGTTTTGTTTCTCTAGAGAACCCAATCTAACACAACCATCAGGGATGCAATGATGTTATTCTAGTTTAAGAAATGTTCTGCATATATTAAAATTCTAAATTCCTTATAGACTCTAAGTGCATCAGAAGTTCAGAGAAGTGGGAAGTTAGTGTGGGCTGAAGCAGAAGAGATAAGCTTTACAAAGGAATAATTTGAACTGAGCTCAACTGTAATATTTAAGTACAAAAGATAGAGTATGGCATTGTAGGCATAGAAAAAATTTCCCCAAAATGTGAGACATATATGGTATCTGTGGATACAGAAATACTAATCTGAGGCACAAGGCTTATGGTAAGAAGAAATAAAGTGAGATATAATAATAATAATGTTTTTATTATCATCATAGCAGCTACCGCTTATTAGAATGGATTTGATATTATCTCATTTCATTCTTATAGCAGACCTGTGAGGTAGGAATGAACTCCATTTGGCCAGTGGGATAACTGAAGGTCTGCTGATGCTCAGTAACTTGCCCATTAATCATGCTAGCTAGGGTGAGAATCAAACCCATGTCTACAAGTCTGTACCAAGTTTGTTCCTTAAAACCCACAAGAGTGGTTCTAAAACATTAAGGTATATTTAGGGCGCTAGTTTAAAATACAAGGTTTCTGGAATCATTTTTAACAACAATCATTAAAATATAGGGTCTCTGGGATTGTTTTTAACAAGCACCTGCTCAAGATGCTGTGAGGTTTATGCTTTAGAAACAGAGTTTGGCAATACTGTTTCAAGGTTTTAAGTGTCAGAATGAGAATATGGTATGATAAAAAGAGCAATAGGAAGTTACTATAGGCCCTTGGGGAGCTCTGGTAGCATAGTGCCTAAGGCACTTGACTGCTAACCAGAAGGCTGGCGGTTCAAACCCACCAGCCACTCCTCAGAAGGAAGATGGGGCAATCTACTTCCACAGTGATACTGCCTCAGAAACCCAAGAAGGGGTCGCTATAAATCGGGTCCGACTCGAGGGCACATAACAACAACAACAACATAGGCCCTTGGGAAAATAATGATTATAATAATGGCCAACACTTGTGTAATGTACTATGCCAAACACATTTCTAAAACTTTACATGTATTAAATCAAAGTACATTACACATACTAATCATTTAATTGTCAAAAAACCCTATAAAGTACTATTACTCTTCTCTTTATAGAGATGAGGAAAATGAGGCAGAGAGGGGTCCAGAATGTTGCCCAAGGTCACATGCCTGATAAATGGCAGAGAAAGGATTTGAACCCAGGCAGTCCCACTCCAGAGTCCAGGAAGTGATATGAGAGCAGTGTTAGTGGGTGGGAGGGGCTAGAGTGTGGAGCATGGAGACAGGAGTGAACTTTGAGGGTTTTTCTTTTTTTTTTGATATGGGTTCTAAATTGAATAATGCAGCTATTAGAATCAAATCATTATTTCTCAATTGGGTTCTCCTATATTAAGCCATTTTTTAAAATCAGTAACTGAAAAAAAGTAAAAAATCTATTAGAGGTGTTTGTAACACTCAACTCTCCTCTCCCACTTAGGGGAAATCTCTATACTTGCTGTACTGCACTGTCAGGAAGACAGAGAAAGCAGTCAAAAAAGGAGAAGCCAACTCTGTACCAATAAGTCATTCATCTGGCTTGAGTGACACTCCTTTTACAGCTGCCATCCCCACATATGAACGACTCATATTTCTCTGACAAGATTTTCAAATTACTTAACAATACAGTCTAGTGCATAAGGAATTTTACCTTCATCTGTTGCCTCTTCTGTTTCAGTACTGACCAACAACTTGAAGCCACAGCCTAAATATCCAGAAGAGAAAAGCAAGATTTAAATTTATAAT
>NW_006921751.1:4412091-4415061 GCF_000298275.1 Orycteropus afer afer
CAATTCTTTGAAGATACCTAAATATAATTCTTTTGAATTCCTTATCAGGGAGTTCCAATGCTGTGTCTTTCTCAGGGATGTGTTTTGGGTCTGTATCCTGGTCCCTTGTTTCTCCTGCTTTATCTTGCTTCTTTGCGTGGACTGTGATGCTCTGTTGTCTCTGAGGCATTGTGATGTTTTTCTGTTTATATTTAATTGGTGATTATATGTTGAAGTGACTTGCCCACAATTTTCGTTTTCTTTATTTTGTCTATATGTTTTCTATACAGGCAGGGTACTGTGCTGTGCTCCTCTATTCACTAGTTGACAGCACTTATACACTCACCACCTGTCTCCTTTCCTTTGTCAGCATCTCGTATGTCCTTGCCAACCCTGGAATCCAAATGAGAATGCTATCATTTTAAAATCCAAATGGTTGCCACTTGTAAACATTCAAAATGGCTGTACCCTCAGTCAGTTTAAATATCCAAAATGGCCGCCACTTGTAAACATTCAAAATGGCTGTGCCCTCAGTCACTTTAAATAACCAAAATGTCAACCGCTTATAAACATTCAAAATGGCTGCACCCTCAGTCACTTTAAATATCCAAAATGGCTGCCATGTGTAAACAGTCAAAATGGCTGTGCCCTCCAGACAGCAGAAAGTCCACAACTCAGCTTGTCTCCCTCCTTGCTGTTTCCCTTCCTAGTCATAGGTCACCAGAGCAGTTGTCCCTGCAGCCCTTGGTGACTGGGACTGATCTTTAGGTCAATTCTCAGGTCCCAACACAACTTGGAAATATTCAGGCTGATGGTCTCGTCAGAGTAGCTGACAGTCTGCAGCTCCGACCGTCTCTGTACTCACTGTTTTCATTCAGGTTTTTCTACTAGTTGGTGCCTAATCCACTTCTGTGTAGTTCCTTTCAAAGCTCAGGATTATCTTCTGTATCTCTGTCAATTGTTTTTTCTTTTCTTTGTTGAAGAGGGTCTGTGTTGCTTGTCTGCCTATTCCTCCATCTTACCAGAAGTCACCTACACTTATATAAACTTTTACTTTCAGGAAAAAGTGATTTTTAGTAGAAATTCAAAGTTTATATTTGAATTAAAAGTTCAAAACACTAAATACTAATAAGAACTAGTCCAGGTTCCTTATATTGTTTGTAAATATTAATAGACAAGAGTTTCAAGTCTATACATTTTAAAATTAAATATAAAATCACTAAAGAAAAGAGGTTAACCAGGGATAGGACAGGAGAGGAGGAAAAACTGCTAGACAGATAAGACACAAGTACTGATGTGGGTGAAGGGAAAGGCAATATACTAAATTGAGTGACCAACACAGTAACACTAAGGAAAAAGAAGACATAGGGAGGTGCACAAGAGGTGCAGACAACAAAGATAAACATTTTTACATATACAATACTGCATTATCAGTGATAACAAACATTAATCTACGGGTAAACAGATGGGTACACAGGCTGGATGATCAGGTATGTCTGGGCAAAAGGGAATATACCCATGACCATATATATAACGTTGGCAGACGACATTTCTACATACGGATTTGTATGTGCTGTAAGGATATCCATGTAAATAGAATGAACAGGGAGCAAAGCTTGATAACTTCTTAGCCACAAACAAACACCCTGATAGAGCAAGCTGTTGGACCTGTGAGCTCAAGACCATGGTCACAGGGGACATTGAGCTCAATTGGCATAGCATACTACGCATAAACACTATTCTACATCCTATTTTGTTGAGTAGCAACTGGGGTCTTAAAAGCTTGCAAGCAGCCTTCTAGATGCAACAATTGGTCTCTTCTCATCCAGAGCAAAGAAAATAAAGAAAACCAAAGACACATGGAAACAATCAGTCCAAAGGACTAGTGGACCATATGAATCTCAGCCTATCTGACCAAAAGATCATAAGAACTAGATGGTGCACGGCTACCACTGTCAACCACTCAGAAAGGGATCCATTAAGGAGATCTTGAATAAAGTGGGAGAACAAAATGGAACAAAACTCACAATCAAAAAAGACCAGATTTACTGGTCTGATAGAGCCTGGTGAAAATCCCAAGACTATGGCCCTACTTACCCTTCAGGCCTGCAGTTGAATTCACTCCCATGGCTTCCAGCCAAACAACAGACAGGCATATAAGGTGAACATTTACATCAGGTAGATACACTTAGAACAATCAATCACGGGAGAATAGAAGGGCAGTTTTTGCCAAGGGAGATAGCTCAGGGGCCAGGAATGCATAGGAAAGAAGGACAAAGGGGAGAGGTAACTACAGAGAGGAAGTGGGAAGAAAGCTGTTACACTGTGGGGATTGCAGTCCATGTCATGAAACAAAATGTGTATGAACTACTGTATGGAAAATGAATTTGCTCTGTAAACTTCCACCCAAATTATAATAAAATTAAAAAGAAAAAGGGTTAAACCCAGGTACCAAGGAGCTTGGTAAAAACAGCTCTACTCCCAAGGAAAGAAGTGAAAATGTGTGTACACAGAGGTACATATACAAATGTACATACACAAATGAAGACAAAGTAATTATTTTTTCTTCAAAAATAGTACCACTGGAAATAGTTTTAGAAAGAACTGAACAGTTTTATTCAAATAAAGAACTAAAAGATACCACCCTAATGACAGGGACAAAAGCATACAGTGACTTCTGAAGAAATCTCACCCGACTCTGGCTTGACCCACTTTGATCAAGGTCACTTTCCCAAGTCAGTTACAGAAACAGAGAACAATGTACACTTCATGATTAAAAAATTCTTATAATTAAGGAAAAACATCAATTTATTAGAGATGCTTTAAAGTTTAACAGTCAAGAAGTTCCAAAATAAGAAGACTGTGTGTGTAGTTCTGGCAAGATGGCGGACTAGGCAGAAGGACTGCACAGACCCTCTTCAACAAAGAAAAGGGAAACCAATTAACACAGACACAGAAGATAATCTTGGACCCCTGAGCCTTGAAGGGAAG
>NW_006921751.1:4419396-4430924 GCF_000298275.1 Orycteropus afer afer
CTGTTGCATTGTGGTAAACTGTGGTCAATGACATGAGACAAAGTATATGTGAACTGCTGTATGGAAAGTGAATTTGCTCTGTAAATCTTCACCTTAATTAATTAATGAAAGAAAGAAAGAGAGAGAGAGAGAGAAAGAGAGAAAGAGAGAAATAAATAAATAAATAAATAAATAAATAAATAAATAAGAAAGAAAGAAATCCTGGGTCCTCTAGGTAATGGCTGGGATTGGTGAAAGGGCAGAAGAGAATTTCACGTAAGGGAGTTCTACTACACACATCTAACTCCAATATCAAAGGATGAGCTCAGTTTCCACAGTAGTCATTCTACAGATAGATGTATATGTAAACTTATTAATCTTCCCAGTTCTGACCACATTGCATCAAACTGAAATGGTTGAGAAAGGTAAACTTCTACTTACAGTTTCTTTGAAAGAAGAGTTTAGCCAGCGATTATTCACTACATTCTGTATGGATGTGGGTGGGTTTTCTAAATCTTCAAAGGAATCCATTAATATAAAATCCAGAACAACATCATAAAAATTTATATTTTTCACCTGCAATAAATTATAACGATTAAAACAGAAATTATTATTATTGAGAGCTGAAATAAAATCTGTGTCAGGGTTTTATCTTTCATAACAACAGGTTTTTTTAGTTGAATCAAGAGATTATATTATAGACAAAAAAAAAAAAAATAGGAAAGACAAATACCAAAACAATTCATAATCAGAGACTACAATTCACACGGTGCCTAAAAAAGAACACCAAACCAAACTCACTGCCATCAAGTTGATTCCAACTAACAGTGACCTTATAGGATAGGGTAGAACTGCCCCACAGGTTTTCTAAGGTTTAAGTCTTCATGGAAGGTGACTTCCATTTCTCCTGCAGAGCGGCTGATAGATTCAAACCACCGACCTTTTGGATAACAGCCAAGAACTTAATCTTGGCTCCACCAGGACTCTACATGATCCCTATTCCTTCCTAAATCTGTTCAGGTGAAATTAAAGGCACTTGACTGCTAACCAGAAGGCTGGAGGTTCAAACCCACCAGCCACTCCTCGGAAGGAAGATGAGGCAATCTACTTCCATAGTGATACTGCCTCGGAAACCCAAGGAGGGGTCGCTATGAGTCGGGTCCAACTCGATGGCACACAACAACAAGAACAACAACAACAACATCTGTTCTAGGAGTCTTTTGTCCATGTTTTTTAGACCATCCATAATGTTCATTCTGCTTTATTTAGTTATCAGTAAATCTACCTATATAACCCACCAAATTATGAACCTCTTATTCTTTCATTCACTCAGCATACTGTGTTGTGCTTGGTAGTCAGTCTTCTATAATAAGCATAGTAGAGCTTACAATACAGTAAGGAAAACAGAGTAACAAACAAATATTCAATTACAAACTGTGATAAGCAAAATAAAGGAGAAAGTACATAGTGCTATGAGAGCTTATGATAAAGATTTGGATCCAGAGTATACGTCAAAGAGGGCTTCCTTGAGGGAGAGAGGCATCCAGGCAGAACAAATACCTTTCCAAGACTTTAAAGTAAGAAGGAATACCCTGTGTATTGAACTGAAAGAAATTGAAAAGTGTGCTCTCTGTGGCTAGAGGCAAGGGGGAAGGCAGTGTTTTATGGCCTGTGTTAAGGATTTTGGCTTTTATCCTCATAGCATTTGGGGGCTGCAGATTGGGGAGAAAGAGAGATGATCAAATTTGGATCTTTTAAAGATCATCTAGGCAGCAATGTAGAGCACAGAATGGAAAGGGGAAAGAATGTGTCCAGGCAGCAGGGCAACAGGCAAGTGATACATGCTACTGAGATAGTCCAGGGAACAGACTACTGCTGCGAAGGCCAAGACGGGAATGGCAGGAAAAGGGAAACACTGAAAGATATTCAGGAGTTAAAATGCACAAAACTTAGAAGTGACTATGATAAAGTGGGTGAGGCCCAGGCGATGTGCAGGATGAGCCCTCAGGTTTCTGGCCTGCACAACTGGATAGCTGTGATTGTGCTCCCTCAGTGAGAGAATATTGGAGAAGGGAAGAGCATGCCTCCACATCTGTGAACCTACTGTTTTCTCTGCTAGAATGCCTTCCAGTGCCTTGTAAATGCCTACATTGCCAACTATCACTCTACTTTCAAAAGCCAGTTCATTTATTATATCTTCTTTTCCGAGCAAACTTAACAGTTCCATTCATTGTGAGCCTTGTGTATTTCCAGCATGAACCTATATTATCTGCATTATTACAATGTAATGGATCTATCCATTGAGGAAACTGATTCCCCACCAGTTTGTAAGATCCTCAAGGAACATAACAAGGAACTTAACAAAGTACTTAGCACCTATTAAATCTTCAATATATGTTTATTTAACATCTGTTAGTCTTCCTATGTTCTTCCTATTTAATACCTTGCACAGACTGACTAACGACTGCTGGACAGCAGGAAGGAGAAAGAAAAGGAAGTTTTTTTCAAAAACATTTTCAGCTGGAATCCTAACTACAGTAGCTATTGTTTGGGAGTCTGCCAGAAGATATGTGTTACCCCAACACCACAAAATTGGTTTTAGTATCATTTAATAAGGATGATGTTAACAGTGGCCTCAGCTCCTGTAAATATTATGTACAAATAATTAAGGAGAATGAGTCTTATGAAACTTTTGAACTTACTCCTCTAGCAGCAAGTTCCATTTCAGTACTATCCCAGTGATCAGTCTGCTCTAAAAAATAAATCATTTCATCAAAAACATCTTCAAACTTCTTTGGATTCTGCAGAAGAAAATATATTTTAATGTTAGACTCAATTAATAACAAGTGTTAGGCCTATGAAGTAAATAAATTACTCTTCATGTAAGTTTGTTGGATTTTAATTCTACTATGTAACTGAATTAAAATAAATTTCAAGGTATGGCAAATTCATTTGGTTCAATATTTTGTTGTTCCAATATTTTACAGAGCCCAAACTAACAATGTTAGCAAAATATCATAAGCACATTGCTTACTACTCAAATATGTATGACTATTTATACCTATTTCTCACTTACCAACTACCTCATTATCTGGCATTTTGCATTCACAACCATAGTAAAAAAAAATACTATTTGACTTATGTGCATTAATGACAGTACATCTGGCAGTAACCAATGCCGAAGTGTGAAGCAACAGTAACACTGGCCATGATGGTTAAGGTTATGGGTCAGCATAGCTGGGTCATGATTCTCAGTGATTCAGCAATTATGTAATGATGAAACCTGGCAGTTTGTATAATGATGTAATTTGGCAGTTATGTAATGATGTTATCACCCTTTATTTTGTGATCTGATGTGGTCATCCTCCATTTTCGTGAAACACCGATTTTCGCATCACCTACTGGTCTTTGGAAATTAACCACCTCATTAATGGAAGACTGGGTGCAACTAGTCCTTAAGATGAAAACTGGTTATAGTAGATAATGTGTGATGCTTTTGATTCAGTTCTGTTCCTTTCTGGAGAACGACAGTTCACTCACCAGGTTTACTTGCCATAGGAGGCCAAGAAAGCAACATTAGATTTACACTGAAATTGTGAATAGTTACTATCAACTTACATTTACTCAGCACTTTTTTTAATTTGCTTTCCCATTTGTTATTTATTTAATCATAACAACAATTCTCTGAGACAGAGTAGCACAAATATAGCTCTATTATATAAATGAACAAATTAAGCTTCACAGGACCTGGGTCTGAAAACCAAGTATGTAAGTGGTTTCAAAGAAGGCCTGGTTTTGTTTTTTCCTTTTTTCCCTCATTATATGATACACTTTGCATAAAGGAAAATGGTTCCTTACAATCTTAATGAAGTTCTTGTTATTGTTTCTGCTTATTTAATCCCATGAAGATGAGTAAGACAAAAGGCAGCTCAATTTGTATTTCCAGATTTCTGAGATCTACACTAATTCCTGGAACCTTCTTCATGAAGAAGATTGAGACAGGTAAGAGAAAATGTATCAGTAATGATAATAATGGCAGCTGTAGTAGCAGACCTAATGATGATCCTCACCATGATATTCATAGACCTTATAGCAAATTGGAAATAACTTATGAGAAACAATTTGGTTAAAACTGTGTGGACCTTATCCACAGAAAATAACTCATCCCAGGTAGAAATCAATGCTATTTGGGTTACTTATTTTTCATCTGTGGCCCTTTGTGACCATCTACAAAAATGTTGTATTCTACTGAAAATTTTAATCTCCGAGTGAGACACAAAACAAGGACAATAAAAAACTTGCCAACAAAACAAGTTCACCTTTCGTGCTTTCACAATTAAAGCTGATAAAATTTTCCTTCCACTCTCAGCAAGGAACATCCTATTGGCTGTTTCTGAAAGAATTACCTGCAAAAAAACCAGCCCCAGTCAACAAGAAAAAAAGAGACCGATAATTAATTTGAATGCACATCAGACTTTATAACACAGCTATGTATAAATAACCCTAATACAGTTAATGTACTACATGTGGCACTATTTCAGCAGGCTAACCACAGAGAAAATTCTAATTTACTAAAATAAAAAGAACCCTTGAAATCTTTAATCCGAAAATATTAAAAAGTAGTAAATCTGTATTTACATTCTGTTCAACATGAGATTAGAAAGTCTAAAATAAATTTTATATAGCCCCTAAACATATAAAACCAGACATTTTTGTTCTTAAATGACCTTATTTCACTTCAGGAAATCAAAGATTTTACAACTGATTCAAATGAGAAACACTCTAGAACACATACTAATTGACAATAAAAAAGAAGGTTTTTTAATTTTTTTTTTTTTTTTTTTTTAAGCAGCCATTTGTACATATCCACAGAATCAAAATGTCCCATTTTGGCAAAGTGTGGTGGACCTGG
The DNA here is from genome assembly GCF_000298275.1 of Orycteropus afer afer. NCBI lineage: Eukaryota > Metazoa > Chordata > Mammalia > Tubulidentata > Orycteropodidae > Orycteropus > Orycteropus afer. The sequence goes on from NW_006921751.1 coordinate 4,424,288, forward strand.
GAAGCCATGGGAGACCACAATGACAAATGGCAATGAATGAAGGGAAGTAGCAGGGAGGAAAAATAAACTTAATAGATTCTATTGTAGCCATTAAGAATAGAGATAATAAAAAGCAAGGAGCTACCTTGTTTATATGCAGCTGGACTCTAGAGTGTGAGGGTGGGAATGGATGAGTAGCTGGTTGAAGTCATTTAGTGTTAAAAAAAAAATTTAAAAATACCTGAAAAGCCTGTCGAATACAGTGAAGTTTGGCAAGAAAATCACTGTCTCCGAGGCACTCCAACATTTCAGTTCTATGTAATAAACGGGAGAAAATCATTAAGCTGGATTCAAAATCAAGCCTACTACAAGTTTGGACTCAAACAAGGCTTAACCTCAGGAACTTAATATAAAACACATGTCTTCTCAATACTGACAAAGTCAGAATTTGCAAAAAAAAAGAAAAAAAAATTAACTTGGACCTAAAAATATATTTCTCCCTATTCTCATGAACATTTTTAATAAATATCACACAAACATAGCAACAGAACCTTAATATTTTTCATAAAAACAAGCAAAACAAAAAAGGTACCTAAGCACTCTTGAGTAAATTTTTCCTTCTTCAACTAAATGCATGGCTTCTTCATAAAAAGGGCACTGGCAAAGAGACTGTAGAATGTAAGTATGTCGTATTTCCCTGTGTTCTGCAAGCTAAAAAGACAGACGGTTAAATAGACTTTAAAAAAAGAAAAACTACAAAATACAGAAAATAGGCTTTGGCTAACATCAAACATACTAAATTGATGAAACCATGAAAAGCATTCTGTAAGATTTATGGCTAGTAAGGCATGAATTCATTTTATTTCAAAATTCACTTGTGAAAAAGAGTAAAACTTTAAAACAAGTTTAGTTCATTTTGAATCCAACTACATAAATCCATATAGTACACAGAAAAGCAATATCTTACAGCTTACTATCAAGAATAACTGAAGGTAAAACATTTAAAAAAAAAAAAAAGATAGTATTATTTTAAAAAATGCTTAAAAGTACCCTCAATTCTCACTTATCAACATGGTTAGGTTCTAAAGTCCAGGTCACTATGTGAAAATAGAAGATGACCACATCAGATCATAAAATGGAGGATGATTACATCATTACATAACTGTCAAAACTTATCATTACATAACCACAAAACCACTAAGAATGATGGCCTAGCCATGCTGACATATAACCTTAACTATCACAACCAGCATTACTCTTCCTCACACCTTGGCATTCATTACTGCCAGATATACATTGTTAATGTGCAAAACAGTCAGGTAGATTTTTTTTTTTTTTACTACAGTCATAAATGAGAAACGGTGAATAATGAGATAGTCAATAAGGGAAGAGTTGTTGTTTTCATTAGGTGCTATCAAAATCAGTTTTGACTCATAGCAACCCTATGTACGACAAAAGGAAACACAGCCCTGTCCTATGCCATCCTCTTAATAGTTGCTATGCTTCAGCCTACTGTTAGCCACTGTGTCAATCCATCTTATTGAAGGTCTTTCCTTTTTTCACTGACCCTCTACTTACCAAGCATGATATCCTTCTCCAGGGACTAGTCCGTCCTGGTAACATGACCAATATATGACAGATGAAGTCTTGCCATTCTTGTTTTTAAGGAGCATTCTGGCCATACTTTTTCCGAGACAGATTTGTTCATTCTTCTGGCAATCCATGGCATATTCACTATTTTTGATCAACATCAACACCATATTTCAAATGCATCAATACTTACGCAGTATTCCATATTCATTAGACAGCTTTCATATGCATATGAAGCTACTGAAAATATCATGGCTTGGGTCTTCAAAGGGACATCTTTGCTCTTGAACACTCTAAAGAGGTCTTTTGCAGTAGATCTGCCCAATGTAATATGTTGTTTGATTTGACTGTTGCTTCCATGAATGTTGATTGTGGATCAAAGGAAAATGAAATCCTTGACAATGTCAATCTTTTCTCAATTTGTCATGATGATGTTTTGTTGGTCCAATTGTGAGGATTCTTTTTTTTTTCCTGTCCCCTCAACCATGGTCCCAAGCCCACAGGTCCAACAACTCGCTCTGTCAGGATGGTTTGCTGTGACTAGAGACTTTTAACTTTGCTCCTTGTTAGCTCTATTATATTACATTTTTATAGCACAAGAAATATCATCTGCCAACCTTATATATGGTCATGGGTATATCCCTTTTGCCTAGATATACCTATCATTCAGCCTGTCTATACATCAATTTCCCCATAGATTAATGTTATCACTGATAATACAGTATTGTATATGTAAAAGGGTTTATCTTTGTTGTCTGTACCTCTTGTGCACCTCTCTGTGTCTTCATTTTCCTTAGTATTATTGTTTTGGTCACTTGCTTTTGGTATACTGCCTTTCCCCTCACCCCAATCAACATGTATTTCTACCCATTTAGCAGCCATAGTAGTCACAACAGCCTGGTATTGGTACCAAAGATAGACACACAGACCAGTGGAACAGAATTGAGAACCCAGAAACAGATCCATCGACTTACAGTCAGCTCTACCCTTCCTCTACCATCCCTGGTAACCAACAAAGACAGTTTCTTTCCATATATAAACCTTTCCTTGACTTTTTACAATAGTAAACTAATACAATATTTGTCCTTCTGTCATTGACTTATTTCATTCAGCATAATATATCCTCCAAGTCCATCCACGTTATGTAGTGTTTTGCAGATTATACATTATTCTTTGGTGTTGCATAGTATTGCATTGTGTGCATGTACCATTCTTCTGTTGATGGGCACTTAGGTTGTTTCCATCTCTTTACTATACTGAACAGGGTTGTGATGAACATGGGTGTGCATGTATCTGCATCCTCTCATTTCTTTAGGATATATACCTAGTAACTGGATTGTTGGATCAAATGGTATTCCTAATCTTAACTTTTTAAGAAATTACCATATTGATTTCCACACATGTATCATTTTACAGTCCCACCAGCAATGTATGAGAATCTCCACATCCTCAACAGCATTTGTTATTTTCTGTCTTCTTGAACTTTGTTATTAGTGCTGGGGTAAGATGGTATCTCATTGTTGTTTTGATTTGTATCTCTCTAATGGCTAATGATCATGAACATTTCTTCATGCTTGTTGGCTGTCTGAGTATCTTCTTTGGTGAAGTGTCTACTCATGCCTTCTGTCCATTTTTAAATTGGATTGTTTGTGGTTTTGATGTTGAGCTGTTGGAGTTCTCTATAAATTTTAGAGATAGGTCCCCTGTCAGTTATGTCACTGCCGAATATTTTTTTTCCAATCTGTAGGTTCTTTTTTTACTCTTTTGGAGAAGTTCTCTGAAGCACATAAAAATTTATCTTCTGCTGTTTGTGCACTTTGGGTTATGCTTGAGAGTCTATTTATGTCATAAATTAGGGCCTCTAAGTTTGCCCCCATTTTTTCCTTAATGAACTTTATAGTTTTAGGTTTCACATTTAAGTCTTTGATCTATCTGGAGTTAGTTTTTGTGTATGGTGTGAGGTATGGATCTTTTTTCATTTTTCTGAAAATGGATAACCAATTTTGCCAGCACCATTTGTTAATTACTATCTCTTCCCCATTTAATGGATTTTAGCCCTCTGTAAAAGATCAGCTGACTATAAGTCGATGGATCTATTTCTGCATTCTCAATTCTGTTCCACTGGTCTGTGTGTCTGTCTTTATATCAATACCAGGCTGTTGTGACTACTATGGCTGTATAGCAGGTTTTGAGATCAGGGAGTATGAGACCTCCTATTGTTCTTCTTCAACAGTGCTTTGCTTATCTGAAGTCTCCTTCCTTTCCATATAAAAGTAGTGATTTTTTTTTCCATATCATTAAAGAATGTTGATGGAGTCTGGATTGGGATTGCATTGAATGTATAGATTGCTTTGGGTGTTGTTGTAGTTAGGTGCTGTCGATTTGTCTCCAACTCATAGCAATCCTATGTACAACAGAACGAAACACTGCTCAGCCCTGTACCAGACCTATGATCCCTGCTATGCCTGAGCCCATTGTTACAGCCACTGTGTCCATTTATCTTGTTGAGGGCCTTCCCTTTTCCGCTGACCCTCCACTTTACCAAGCATGATATCCTTCTCCAGGGGATGGTCCCATCTGACAACATAACCAAAGTAGGTCAGATGAAGTCTGGCCATTCTCACTTCCAAGGAGCATTCCGGCTGCACTTCTTCCAGGACAGATTTGTTCTTTTGGCAGTCCATGGTACTTTCAGTATTCTTCACCAACACCACAACTCAAAAGCATCGACTCTTCTCTGGTCTCCTTATTCATTCCAGCTCCACATGCATATGAAACAACTGAAAATACCATGGCTTGGGTCAGGTGTACCTTAGTCTTCAAGGAGATATCTTTGCACTTTAGCACTTGAAGGTCCTTTGCAGCAGATTTGCTTTGGGTAGTATAGACATTTTCATGATGTTCAATCTTCCTATCCATGAGCATGGTATGTTCTTCCATTTATGTAAATTTCTTTTGGTTTCTTGAAGTAGTGTTTTGTAATTTTCTTTGTATTGGTCTTTTGTGTCCCTGGTAAGACTTATTACCAAGTATTTACTTTTTTGGTAGCTATTGTAAATGATATTGATTTCCTTATTTCCTTTTCAGCAATCTTTTTGCCAGTGTAGAGGAATCCAACTGATTTTTGTATGTTGATCTTGTATCCTGCCACTATGCTAAATCTTTCAATTACTTCTAGTAGTTTTCTTGCTGAGTCTCTTGGATTTCTATGTATAGGATCATATCACTTGCAAACAAAGATAGTTTTACTTCTTCCTTACCAATTTGGATGCCTTTGATCTCCCTTTCATGATTTATTGCCTTGGCTAGGACTTCCAATACAATGCTGAATAGAAGTACTGATAGAGAACATCCATGTCCAGTTACTGTTTGCAAAGGGAATGGTTTCAGTCTTTCAACATCGAGAATAATGTTGGCTGTTGCTTTTGCATATATGCTTTCTTATGTTGAGGAATTTCCCCTCTACTCTTATTTTTCTGAGAGTTTTTAATCAGGAAAGGGTGTTGGATTTTATCAAATGCCTTTTCTGCATTGTTTTATATGATCAAGTGGTTCTTTCCTTATGTTACTTTAAGTGATGGATGACACTGATTGTTTTTCTAATGCTGAACTATCTTTGCATAGCTTGTATGAACCTGAACCCCACTTGGTCATCATGTATTCTTTTTTTGATATGTTTTTGGAGTCTATTAGCTAGGATTTTGCTGAATATTTTTGCATCTATATTCGTGAGGGATATTAGTCTGTAGTTTTCCTTTTTAGTGATGTCTGCCTGGTTTTGGTATCAAGGTTATGCTTGCTTCATAAAATAAATTTGGGAGGATTCCATCCATTTCTATGTTCTGGAATAGTCTGAGTAGGATTGGTGTCAGTTCTTCTCTGAACGTTTGGTAAAATTCTCCAGTGAAACCATCTGGGCCAGGACTTTTTTGTTGGTGATTTTTTTTATGACCTGTTCAATTTCTTCTTTTGCTATGGGGTCTGTTCCAATTTTCTACTGCAGTCTAGGTAAGCAGTATGTTTCCAGAATTCTGTCCATTTCTTCTAGATTTTGAAATCTGTTGGAGTACAGTTCTTCATAATATCCTGATACTATCCTTTTTATTTTGGTTGCTTCTGTTGTGATATTGCCCATTTCATTTCTAATTCATTTTATCTGTATTCTCTCCTTCTTTTCCTTTGTTAAGTTTGCCAGTGGTTTGTTGATTTTACTAATCTTTTCAAAGAACCAACTTCTAGTCTTACTGACTTTTTCTGTTGTCTTACTGCTTTCTTTTTCATTTATGTGCTCAAATATTTATTATTTCTTTTCTTCTGATGACTGTAGGCTTTTCCGTTTTTTTTTTTTTTTTTTTTTTTTGGCTGCTCTTTTTCTAATTGTTGGAGATGTTGAGTTAAGATGCTAATCTTGGCTCTTTCTTCTTTTTTAATATGTACATTTATTGCTATGAATTGCCCTTTGAACACTGCTTTTGCTGTATCCCAAAGATCTTGGTACGCTGTGTTTTCATTCTCATTTGATTCAAGGAAATTTTTAACCTCATTTTTTATATCTTCTATTACCCAGAAAATTTTAAGGAGAGTGTTAATCAGTTTCCATGTATCTGCTCATTTTCCATTGATCTTCCTACTGTTGATTACTAATTTTATAGCACTGTGATCTGAGGAGATGCTTTGCAGTATTTTAATGTTTAAAATTTATGGAGACTTGCTTTGTCTATTCTGGAGAATGTTCCATGTGCACTGGAAAAGAATGAATATTATGCTATTGTTGGGTGAAGTGCTCTGTAGATGTCTATAAGGTCAACTTGGTTGACCATATTGTTTAGTTCTTCTGTGCCTTTGTTGAGTTTCTTTCCAGTTCTATCTTTCATTCAAAGTGGTGTATTAAAGTCCAGTCGTGAGTATTTTTGTTTGCTTTCTGTTGAGAAGTAATCCATACTTGCAGTATAGTAAATTACTTTGTGTGGCTTTTCTACCCATAAGTCTTTGTAAACTCCAAGGTGGGATTTGCTGTGAGCAACTGAGGAGCTCCTGATTGCTGAAGGTGTCCACCTGGAGTATTTCT
>NW_006921751.1:4433639-4447420 GCF_000298275.1 Orycteropus afer afer
AGGCAGCATGTCTGGCCTTGTAGGAATAGGCCTTGGGTTACTGCTGGTAATCCTGTCTTCCTCTTGTAGGGTTAGAGGAGGTCAGAAGATGTGGCCTCCTTGCTGTTTTTGCAATACTGAAGGCTGTAGTCTTTGATATTCATCAGTAAGTGCTTCAAGTCTTCCCCACTTTTAGCAAGCAAGGTGGTGTCATCTGCATATCACAGGTTATTAACAAATCATTCCCCAATCCTGATGCAGTGATCTTCATATAGTCCAGCTTCTTGGATTATTTGCTCAGCATACACATTGAGTAAGTATGGGAAAAGGATAAAACCCTGATACACACTTTTCCTGATTTTAAACTAAGCAGTACCTCTTGTTCTGTTTGAACAATCACCTCTTGGTCTATGTACAGGTTCTTAATGAGCACTATTAAGTATTCTGGCATTCCCATTCTTCACAATGTTCTCCATAATGTGTTATGATGAACACAGTCAAATGCCTTTGCGCAGTCGATAAAACACAGGTAAACATCCATCATATATTTTTTGCTGTCAGCCAAGATCCATCTGACATCAGCAATTACATCTTTAGTTCCTTATCCTCTTCTACATCTGGCCTGAATTTCTGGCAGTTCCCTGTCTATGTACTGCTGCAATAGTTTTTAAATTATTTTCAGCAAAATTTTACTTGCAAGTGATATTAAAGATATGGTTCAATAATTTCTATGTTCTTTTGGATTACTTTTCTTTGGAATGGGCACAAATATTGATTTCTTCCAGTTGGTTGACCAGATAGTTGCCGTCCAAATTTCTGGGTATAAAGGAGTGAGCACTTGCAGTGTTGTAACTGTTTGCTGAAACATCTCAATGGGTTATCTGTCAATTCCTGGAGACTTGTTTTTCATCAATTCCTTCAATGCAACTTGGACTTCTTCCTTCATGATGTCAGTTCATGACCATATGCTACCTCCTGAAATGGCTAAATTCCAACCAATTCTTTTTGGTACAATGACACTGTGTACTCCTTCCATCTTCTTTTGATGCTTCCTGCACCATTAAATATTTTGCCCATAAAATCTTTCTATATTGCAACTCAAGGCTTCAATTTTTTTCTTCCGTTCTTTCAGCTTGAGAAACGCCAAGTGCATTCTTCCCTTTTGGTTTTCTAACTACAGATCTTTGCACATTTCATTATAATACTTTACTTTGTTTTCATGAACTGCCCTTTAAAATCTTCTGTTGAGCTCTTTTATTTTGTCATTTCTTCCATTTGCTTCAGCTACTCTCCATTCATGAGCAATTTTCAGAGTCCCTTCTAACATCCATTTTGGTCTTTTCTTCCTTTCCTGTCTTTTTAATGACCATTTGCTTTCTTTATGTATGTATTTGATGTCATCTCACAAGTTTCCTCGTCTTTGGGGTTCAATGCACCAAATCTGTTCTTCATATGGTCTCCAAATTCAAGTGGGATATACTCAAGGTTGTATTTTGGCTCTAGTGGACTTGTTTTAATTTTCTTTAGCTTCAAGTTGAACTTGAGTAGGAGCAACTGATAGTTTGCTCCATAGTCCCTGGCTTTGTCTTGACAAAAAGATACTGAACTTCTCCATTGCCTCTTTCCATAGATGTAGTTGGTTTGATTCCTCTGTAGTCCATCTGTCAAGGTCCATGTGTACAGTCACCATTTATGTTGTTGAAAAAAGATATTTGCAATGAGTAAGTCACTGGTTGGTCTTGGAAAATTCTATCATGTGATCTCTGGCATCAATCATTTCTGTCACCAAGACCATATTTTCTAACTACTAATGATTCTTCTTTGTCTCCGACTTTCACATTCTTACCACCTCTAATTATCAATACACCTTGATTGCATGTTTGGTCAATTCCAGACCACAGAAATTGGTAAAAATTCAATTTCTTCATATTTGGCTTTAATGATTGGTGGGTGGGTAAATTTGAATAATAGTATTATTAATGGGTCTTCCTTGCAGGCATTATGGATATTATCCTAACAATGACAGCAATGTACTTCAGGACGGATCTTGAAATGTTCTTCTTGACGATGTGATACCATTCCTCTTCAAACTGTCATGCCTGGCATAGAAGATCATATGGTTGTCTGATTCAAAATGGCCAATACCAGTCCATTTCAGCTAATGCCTAGGATATTGATCTTTATGCATTCCCTTTAATTTTTGACAATTTTCAATTTGCCTAGATTCATACTTTACACAGTCCAATTGTTAATGGATGTTTGCAGGTGCTTCTTCTCATTTTAAGTCATGCTCCAGCAGCAAATTAAGGTCCCAAAAGTTTTATTCCATCCATGTCATTAAGGCAGACTCTACTTTGAGGAGGCAGCTTTTCCCTAGTTGTATTCTGAGTGCTTTCAAATCTGAGGTGTTCATCTTCCAGCACTGCATCAGACAGTGTTTCACTGCTATTTGTAACATTTTCAGGACCAATTTTTTCCAGAAGAGGACCGACACATCCTTCTTCATACTTTGCCTTAGTCTAGAAGCTCCACTGAAACTTGTCCACCATGAGTGACTCTGCTGCTATTTGAAATAGCTTCTACCATTGCAGCAACACACAAGCCAACATAGTAGGACAAACTGACAGATGAGCAGTGCAAGAGAGGAGTAGGTATAATGTAACTAAGAATTGCTAATGAAAAAAAAAAAATTCTATAAAGTCATTGTAATAAGCTTAATTTGGCTATTCTAATAAATCCTTTTCTTTCATGTAGGTGTGACTCACCTTTGTATATCTGAAATACAGTCATGCTTCTCTAGTTAGCATAACAACTCTATAAGTGAAATTTCAGTCTTCTGACAGTTCATTATAAAACTACAAACACCATAAAGTAGCTGACTAAGCAACAAATCATTGGAGTTATTTGATTTTTCATCACTAGATGATCCATTTAAATGGCATTCTGCAGTTTTGCTGTTGTTGTTGTTGTTAATAGCAGCTTTACTGAGATACAATTCACCTACCATAAAATACACTCTTTTAAAGTAAACAATTCAGGAGCTCTGGTAGAGTAGTGAGTAAGGCATTTAGCTGCTAACCAGGTCGGCAGTTCAAACCCATGTGAAGAAGATGAAGCAACCTTCTTCCATAAAAACTTACAACCTTGGAAACTCAATGGGGGTCACTATGAGTTGCAATAGACTCAATGGCAGTTGGTTTGGTTTTCCCTCCCTCTCCTCCCAACCTCTGGCAATGACTAATCTACTTTCTGTCTCTGTGGGTTTGCCTATGCTAGAAATTTTATATAAATGGAATCAGATATTATGTGGCCTTTTGTATTTGGCTTCTTTCACTTCATATAATGTTTTCAAGTTTCATCCATGATGTAGCATATATTAGTACTTCATTCCTTTCCATTGGCTCAGTAAAATTCCATTATATGGATAGGCCACATTTTCTTTATTCATGTATCAAGTGATTGACATTTGGTTCATTTCCACTTTTGGGTTACTGTGAATAATGCCCCTGTAAACATTTTATACAAGTTTTTATGTGAACATATATTTTCAGTTCTCTTGGAAATATACCTAGGAATGGAAGACCCACGGTCATGTGGTCATTCTATGTCTACCTTACTGAAAACTAGCTGTTTTGAAAAAGCAGTTCTACTATTTTTCATTCCCACCAGCAATGTATGAGGGTTCCAATTTGACCACATCAGTACTGACACTTATTACTGCTGGATGAACCCCTGAAACTACTGCCCTGATATCTTTAAACCTTAAACCAAAAATATCCCCTTAAGTCTTCTTAAACCAAATAATAGTTTAGCTTAACTAGTAAAAAAAAAAAAAAAAAAAAAAAAAACTCTGCCTTGAATATTGTGTTCTTTTAAGAATTATTTATATGGGACCACGTGGACAACAGCAACTTGAAAGATTAGACAGGAACTTTAGGGAGCAGTGAATTAACATTAACAGAGGAGGAATAACTCACATTAACAGAGAAGACATGCAAATTTCCAAAAAATGGAAAGCAAATGGAAGTGTGTGGATAGATGAAACAGATGAGGAAGTCACAGCCAGAAAAAGCTCAAGAGGAGATACAGTCGAGGGGCAGACGCTGGCATCACCTCCAGAGCACTAGGCCTGGAGTCAGCAGAAAAGATAGCAAGACCGAATACGAGGAATTGAGACAAGGTTAAATGAAAGTCTGGCTCCAGACAACTATTTATATCCTACATCCCATTCTACTCCTCCCTACCCTTTCCTTCAGCCTTGAATAGGCAGCTTGATAGAAAAATAAATTTTTAACCTGAGAACACTTCTCTTTAAAAATGGATTGTTTTTTTCCCCAAACAAACAAAAAACCCGCTTGAACTTGAACTGCATGGAAAAATAAGTCTACTCTGGTGAATGATGGGACTCCCAGAATAAGGTCTTCTTCATTCAGCATTCAAGTGCCTCCTGCCTCAGTAGAGCATTTCCAGAACAATCATCCTAAAGCAAAGCCTGCCAGTCAACACACGTCAATGAAGTCAAATGAGCACAGTTGGTCTTCCTATTCATCTATACATGGGAGACAAAAAAAAAAAAAAAAAACCCACACATAGAACAGCACTGCAAGCCCACATAATCTAAGAAAATCATTGTAGTCACCTCATAGTGCCTAAGGCATTTGACTGCTAACCAGGAGACTGCTAACCCACCAGCCACTCTGCAGAAGGAAGACTTGGCAATCTACTTCCATAAAGATTTATTGCCTTGGAAACCCAAAGAGGGTCGCTATGAGTTGGAATCAACTCAATGTCAGTGAGTTTGTTTTTCTGGTTTTTCTTAAGCTTTCAAACTTAAGAAGAAAATCATTAGCACAAGAATTGAGGGACAAGATAAACAGACAAAGCTGACCCCAGAGGAAGTGAGATAATTCAAGATATAAAAGAGAAATTTTAAATGGTAGGTAGCCCTCTCTTTTCAGACTGTGATTTTTCTAAATGTTTATCTTTATCACTTTATTATTTGTATATTACTTTTAGATTGCTATTAACAAGTGCCATCAAGTCAGAGAGATGGCTATTGCAAAAGTGTTCCAAGCTTCCATTTAGAGTATAATTAGAGGTACATGAGGAGACCCTGGCTGGGAAAAATGATTAATGCATTTGGCTGCTAACTAAAAGGTTAGAGATTTGAGTTCATCCCAAGCCACCACAAAACAAAGAGCTGGTAATTCACTTCCAAAATATTACCCATTGAAAACAGTTCCACTCTGACACACATGGGGTCACCATGAGTTAGAATCAACTCAACTGGCAACTGATTTTTTTTTAGAAGTATATTAATTATTTGTTGTTGTTGTTATGTGCCATCGAGTTGGCCCAACTCATAGCGACCCCTCCTTGGGTTTCCAAGGCAGTATCACTACGGAAGTAGATTGCCCCATTTTCCTTCCAAGGAGTGGCTGGTGGGGTTGAACCGCCAGCCTTCTGGTTAGCTGTCAAGTGCCTTAGGCACTACGCTACCAGAGCTCCATATTAATTATAAGAAATAAAATTTTCTTTCAACAAAAACACAATAAAATAATAATAATAAAAAGAAATAAAAATGTCTTTTTAAAAAGAACCCTACAATTTATATTGTAAACACACAGGCATATTTCAGTGATAATTATAAGAAAAACTGAATCTGCAACTAAAACTTAATCTCTGCAATATTAGTTTCTATTAAATAACAATCTCTTAAACAGACAGGAGGATTAGGAGAATACAGTGCAGTGGTATCCTAAGATTAAAAAGACTTTTTAAACCTTGAAAACATGTTAAGTGTAAAACACCAATAGGAAGACCACATACTGTATAAGTCCAAACATATGAAATGCTCAGAACAGGAAAATCCATCAAGACAGAAAAGCTTACTGGTTGCCAGGGCCTGAGAGACAGGGGGGCATGGAGAGTGACTGCTAATGGGTATGAAGTTTCTTTTTGGAATGATGAAAATGTTCTAGAATTACAATGATGTCAAAACTCTGTGAATATACTACTAAGTATCACTGAATTGTACACTTTTAGGGTTGGTGAATAATAAGCTGTTTTAATAAAAGACTTTTCAGGAAAAGAAGATATGGTTCCAAACCAATGTCTGGCAAAGCTTATATAGGAAAATCTTATTAATCTCTTTCACAAATGACGGACCTATCTTAGGGAAAAGCCTACGCCAGGAATTGTCTTATTCTAAATAGGCAAGAAATCTTTCTGGTAATTCTGAACAAAGCTTTTCAAATGATCAAAAACTGTTAAACTTTCCAAAATTTCTGGTTGTATTTTCTTAATAAATTTCCTCATTGAAATAGTTTTCTGTAATTTAAGTGCTTAGCATATAGTAAACACAGTTAAAATGTTTTAACAAATATTTCTTATAACAAAAAAGAATTTAGTTGGAACATTCACATTCTGAGATCATACATTTAAAACCTTATTAAGCATTCTTAAAATGTTTCTGGGATGTGGAACCCTTCTTATGGATACTCATGTATTCTGTTTCCCACAAGGACAATTTTTTTCTTTAATTCACCAAACTTTCGGAATTTAAACAACAGATTTAAAGTGCGTACAACCAACAATTAAAAACACTTCTTAAAGTTACTTATTAGGAAGAAATTTTAGCACTATTAGATATAGTGCTCCTCACAGAAGAAATGATGCAAAGTGAAAAATTTACTAAACTTTTGGAATTTAAACACCACATCTAAAGTGCATACAATGAACAATTAAAAACATTTCTTAAAGCTACTAATTAGAAAGAAACTTTAGCACTATTAGATATAGTGTTCCTCACAGAAGAAATGATGCAAAGTGAACAGGAATTCCTCTGCTCACAAACCACCTTGGACATCACAGAAGAGAGAGATAAACATGTCTATATCTAAATAGTGAAAGAGTAAATAATGTTCCCATGGAAAAAACGGATATATTCTATCTATTGGAAACTTCTAATAGCAAAAAATATAAGGAAAAATGCAAACAATTCAGGAGATGATTTTATAAACAATGACTAAACTATACAGATAGAGGGAAAAAAAAATTTGAGAGGATAGAAGATGATGGATCACTATTGCTTTGAAAAAGGCAGAATCAAGGCTTAGGGTACATGGTATCAGAATATCTGAAGATTTTCACCCTACAGGACAAATTCACACACATTATAGATTCATGGTACTATTTACATGAAAAAAGGGCAATATCTAATACCTAAAATCTACCTTAAAGACAAAAATATTCTCCGATAAAACTGTCCATATGCAATTTCTAAAGTTGGTTTCAGTAAAAAACAAAGCAAAAAAATGTAAATAAGATGACTATTTTGCAAGCATCCTCTCTTTGGGTACAAAATATAAATCAGTAGAAAACAATTTACACATAAACTTATAATTGAGTGATCAATACTATTTACACATTAGTGTATTTATTATCTAGCCCATTTTGCTCTGCCTATATACTTATATGGAGACCAGTGGTGGTACAATGGTTAAAGCTTTCAGCTGCTAACCAAAACGTCAGCAGTTTGAACCCACTAGTCGCTCCAGAGGAGAGAGATGAAGTGGTCTGCTTCCAGCCTTAGAAATCCTATGCAGCAATTCTACTCTGCCCTATAGGGTCACTATGAGTTGGCATTGACTTGATGGCAGTGGGTTTGGTATTTTGGATACATACTTATATAATGCACCACATATGTGTTTCTTTTTTCTTTTTTTACAAAATTATAATCATACTCTATATAAAGCTTTATATCTCACTCTTTTCACTTAACATACATACTTTGCTATGTTATTAAAAATTACTGAAAACATGTTTATGGTTGTATAATGTTTCAAATTATGAATGTACCATAATTTGGTATTAGACTGTTGACAGTTTTTCATTATTATTAAAACCCCACAGTGCAAGCAACAAAAGATAAAATATTCAAATTCATCAAAATTAAAATAGAACTTTATCAAAATTAAATATTTTTGTGAATCAAAGGGCTTTATCAACAAAGGGAACAGGCAATCTACAAAATGAGTGGAGATATTTGGGAACAATATCTGTGATAAGGGTTTAATATCTAGACCACATAAAGAACTACCACAACTCAAAAAAAAATCCCAATTAAAAAATGGGCAAAGTACACAAATAGATATTTCACCAAAGAAGATATACCAATGCCCAAAAAAGCACATGAAAAGATGTTCAACATCATTAGTCATTTCCCAAAAAATCCACTGCCATCAAGTCGATTCTGACTCATAGCAACCCTGTAGAACAGAGTAGAACTGCATGATAAAGTTTCCAAGGCTGCAATCTTGGAAGCAGATAGTCACATCTTTCTCCCATGGAATATCTGGTGGGTTTGAACCATCAATCTTTTGGGTAGCACACACTTTAACCACTGTACAAGCAAAGCTCTGTTTTCTTTTGTCATTGTGTTGCTGTTAGGTATCACTGAGTTGGCTCCAACTCAGCAACTGTACGTACAACAGAATGAAACACTGCCCAGCCCTGTGCCAGCCTCACAATCCTACAATGCTTGAGTCCAGCAGTGCAACAACTGTGTCAATCCATCCCGTTGGGAGTCTTCCTCTTTTCTGCTGACCCTCTACTTTACCAAGCACAATATCCTTCTCCAGGGAACGGTCCCTTCTGACCACATGACCAAAGCAGGTGAGATGAAGTCTGGCCATTCTGGCTTCTAAGGAGCATTCCAGCTATACTTCCAGCATAGAAGTGCTCATTCTTCTCACAGTCCATGATATTTTCAGCATTCTTCACCAGTACCCCAATCAGAAGCATCAACTCTTCTTTGGTCTTCCTTATATAATGTACCACATAATGCAACATATGCGTGTTGTCCAGCTTTCACATGCATATGTGGTAACTGAAAGTACCATGGTTTGGCTCAGGTGCACCTTAGTCTTCAAAGAGATCTCTTTTTTCTTCAGCACTTTAAAGAGGTTTTTTTGTAGTTCATTTGCTCAGTGCGATGCAATTTCTGATTTCTTGACTGCTGCTTCCGTGGGTGTTGAGTGTGCATCCAAGTAAAACGAAATCCCTGACAACTTCAATCTTTTCTCCATTTATTGTGATGTTGCTTATTGATCCAGTTGGAGGATTTTTGTTTTCTTCATGTTGAGGTGTAATCCATACTGAGGACTCTAGTCTTTTATCTTCCACAGTAAATGCTTCAAGTCATCTTCACTTTCAACACGCAAGAGTGTGTCATCTGCATATTGCAGGTTGTTAATAAGTCTTCCTCCAATCCTGATGCCACATTCTTCATCATCCAGCTTCTCTGATTATTTGGTCAGCATACAGATTAAGTAAGTACAGAGAAAGGATACAATCCTGACACACACCATTCCTGATTGTAAACCATGATATATCCCCTTATTTATTCTGTTCGAATGACAGCCTCTTAAGTCTATGTACAGGTTCTTCATGAGCATAATTGAGTGTTTTGCATTGCCATTCTTTGCAATGTTATCCATAATTTATTATGATCCACACAGTCAAATGCCTTGGTATAGTCAATGAAGCACAGGTATAATTTTTCTGGTATTCTTTGCTTTCAGCCAAGATCCATCTGATACCAGCAATGATATCCCTTGTTCCATGTCCTCTTCTGAATCCAGCTTGAATTTCTGGCTATTCCCTGTCAACAGATTGCTGTAACCATTTTTGAATTATCTTCAGCAAAATTTTACTTGCATGTGATATTAATGACACTGTTCAATAATTTCCACATCCTGTTGGATCACCTGTCTTTGGAATGGGCATATATATTGATTTCTTCCAATTGGTTGGCTAGGTAGCAGTCTTCCAAATTTCTTGGCATAAACAAGTAAGCACCTCCAGTGCTTCATCTATTGTTGAAACATGTCAATGGGGATTCTGTCAATTCCTGAAGTTGTCTTATTCATCAATTCCCTCAATACAGCTTGGACTTCTTCCTTCAATTTCATTGATTCTTGATCATATGCTACCTCCTGAAATGGCTGAACACTGACCAGTCTTTTTGGTACGGTGACTCTGTGTATTCCTTCCATCTTCTTTTGATACTTCTTCCATCATTCAATATTTTGCCCTGAGAATCCTTCAATATTGTAACTCGAGGCTTGAATTTTCTCATCAGTTCTTTAAGCTTGAGAAAGGCTGAGCATGTTCCTTCCTTTTGGTTTTCTAACTCCAGATTTTTGCACATTTCATTATAATAATATACTTTGTCTTTTCGAGCTGCCCTTTGAAATCTTCTGTTCAGCTCTTTTATTTCAGCATTTCTTGCATTTGCTTTAAATACTCTCCATTGAACAGCAAGTTTCAGAGTCTCTTCTGACATCCATTTTGGTTTTTCCTTTCCTGTCTTTTTAATGAACATTTGGTTTCTTCATGGATGATGTTCTTGATGTCATCCCACAATTCACCTCGTCTTCAGTCACTGGGGTTCAAGTCAAATCAATGCTTCATATGGTCTCTAAATTCAGGTGGGATATACTCAAGGTCATATTTTGGCTCTGTTTTAAATTTCTTCTGCTTCAACTTGAACTTGAGTAGGAGCAACTGATAGCCTGATCCACAGTCAACCCCTGGCCTTGTTCTGACTGATGATATTGAGCTTCTCCATTGCCGCTTTCCACAGATATAGCAGATTTGATTCCTATGTATTCCATCTGTCAAGGTCCATGTGTATAGTCACCGTTTATATTACTGGAAAAAGGTATTTGCAATGAGTAAGTCATCGGTCTTGAAAAATTCTATCATGTGATCTCTGGCATCATTTCTATGACCAACACCCTATTTTCCAACTACAGACGATTCTTCTTTAGTTTCAACTTTTGCATTCCAATCACCCGTAATAATTAATATATCTTGATTTCATGTTTGGTCAGTTTCAGATTGTAGAAGTTGGTAAAAAAAAAAAATCTTCAATTTATTCATCTTTGGCTTTGGCGGTTGGTGCATAAATTTGAATAATAGTAATATTAACTAGTTTTCCTTTTAGTGTATGGATATTATCCTATCACTGACAGCATTATACTTCAGGATAGAGCTTGAAATTATTTTTGTTGATGAATACAATGTCATTCCTCTCATCATTCCCAGCATAGTATACCAAATGGCCAATACCAGTCCATTTCAACTCACTAATGCCTAGGATATTGATCTTTATGCATTCCATTTCATTTTTGACAACTTCTAATTTTCCTAGATTCATATTTCATGCATTTCATGTTCCAATTATTAATGAATGCTTGCACCTGTCTCTTCCCATGCACCAACAGCAAATGAAGGTCCCAAAAGCTTTACTCTATCCATATCTTTAAGGCCTACTCTACTGTGAGGAGGCAGCTCCTCCATAGCCATAATTTGAGTGTCTTCCAACCTAACAGGATTATCTTCTGGCACTATATCAATATTTCACAGCTATTCATAAAATTTTCCAGTAACATACCAGTGTTTCACTGCTATTCATAAGGTTTTCAGTAGTCATTTTTTCCCAAAGTGGATACCCTCATCCTTCTTCCCAGTCTGTCTGAGTCTGGAAGCTCTGCTAAAATCTGTCTACCATGGATGACCCTGATGATATTTCAAATACTGGTGGCATAGCCACCAGCCTGATAACAACACACAAGCCACCACAGTACGATAAACTGACAGACAAGTGGTAGACTAGTTATTAGGGAAATGCAAATCAAAATCACATGAGATACCACTAAAAAAAAAAAAAACACTGCCGTCAAGTCGGATCCAACTCATAATGGCCCCTCCTTGGGTTTCTGAGGCGGTAGCACTACAGAAGTAGATTGCCCAACCTTCCTTCCGAGGAGTGGCTGGTGGGTTTGAACTGCCAGCCTTCTAGTTAGCAGTCAAATGCCTTAGGCACTATGCCATCAGAGCTCCCTTACCCACTAGGATGGCTATTATCAGAAAATTGGAAAACAACATGTGTTGGTGTGCAAGTGGAAAAACTGAAACCTTCATCCACTGCTGCTGGATTATAAAATGGTGAAGTGTCTGTGCAAAACAGTTTGGCACTTCCACAAAAAGTTAAGCATAGAATTACTATATGATCCAGTAATTCCACTCCTACATATATACCCAAGAATTGAAAGCAGGGATGCAAACAGACACTTGTACACAAATGTTCACTGAAATACTACTTAAAAAAGGAGAAACAACCCAAGTGTCTATCAACAGATGAATGGCTAAACAAACTGAGGTACATGTATAAATGAAATATTATTCAGCCATAAAGCAAAATGAAGCTCTGATACAAGTTTTGACATCGAAGAACCTTGAAAATATTCTGCTGAGTGAAATATGCCAGACATAGAAGGACAAATATTGCATGATCTCACTTATTTAAAATACCTAAAATAGGCAAATACATAGTGACCACAGTTTATTAGTGGTTACCAGTGACAGATGGGAGGGGGAAATAGGGAGGTACTGATTAAAAGGTACTGAATTTTTGTTGAGGGTGAAAAAATTTTGAAACAGTGGTGATGATTGCACATCACAGTGAACCAAATTAATATCATTGAATATATACATAAAAATAGTTGAAATGACAAATGTTTTGTTATATATATTTTATTACAACTAAATAAATTAAAAACAAGAAACAGTGAATATTTTTAAATATAAACTTTTAAATCTGATTATTTGTTAGAATAAATATCCAGCATTTATTACTTCTGAACTAAAGAATCTGTACACTTTTAAGACTCTTGATATAAGATGACAAACTGTTTTCCATAAACATACTGATTTATATGCCTCACTCATAATCTCTATAACTAGGCAAGGGCTCATCTAAAATATATGTTTATATGTCCACCTTCCTGAAGAGACTGTAAGTTTTTGTGGGCAGGAATAACTTATATTCATTTTTGTATTCCTGATATCTACCACATGGCTGACAAAAGTAAATGGCTACTGAATTGAATTACAGAATAATGCTAAAACTGCACTCCCCACCTGAAAAAGAAAGAGAAATCCTGATTAGGAATATATATGATCTACCTCTGCAGTTGAAGCAAAGGAATCAGATGATGCGATGCTCAAAGTATCTCGCAGGCCAAATTCATCTACATTCCTCTTCATGGTGATATCTGTGTCTTTATCTTAAAAGTAAAAGATGAAAAGTTCAGAAACTGATATTTAATATTCTATAGAGTTTATCTTTACCTCACTCTTTATTTAGACTCCTGGGATCTAAAAGGAAAGCAATACAAATTAATGGGATATAATCTAACAAGACTCTCAAAGTGTATTCATTGTTTAATTTATTCTGAAACACTGCCAAGCACAGGAGAAAGTGCTAAACAGCAAACTTTCATTTTTACTTAAAAAAGGATTAAAAATAATTTTTTATTTACAAATCTTTTGAGTATATAATAAGTTAGTAGATAATAACCAGAGTTGGATTATCTACCATATAAGGAAATGAGCAAATACTAGACTTACTTTAAAACAGAGCAATTACAAATGTGGCCTTGCCTAAATTGGAAGAATTGGTTAGGTTCATTCAAATCAGCTGCATTTATAACATAAAATGTGGTCTGACCAGTCACTTGTCATAAACTTACTGATTAAAACAATTCAAGAAGAAATTTATGAGTTCTTTAGGCTTTAAGACCTGCTTTAAGAAAAATGTAGAATCTGCAACACACCACGTAACATGGATGAATTTGGAAGACATTATGCTGAGTGAAATAAGTCAATCACAAAAGGACAAATATTGTATTAGTCTGTTATTGTAAAAGTTAAGGAAAGGTTTATCTATAGAA
>NW_006921751.1:4448236-4459819 GCF_000298275.1 Orycteropus afer afer
TTCAGGTCTGGAATTGAACCCACACCTGTGGTTTCCAGCCAAACAAAAGACAGGCATATGAGTTGAACATTTACCTCAGGTAGATACATTCCTTGGAGAGAACAATCATGGGAGAAAGAGGGGCTGCTTATGCACAGGGAGACAGCTCAGGAGTCAGGGGTACATGGAGGGATGGACACTGGGAAGGGGTAACTATGGGGAGGAAGTGGTGCATTGTGGTAAACTGTGGTCAATGTCATGAGACAAAGTATATGTGAACTGCTGTATGGAAAGTGAATCTGCTCTGTAAATCTTCACCCAAATCACAATTGAAAAAAAAAGACCTGCTTTAAAAAAACTGAAGGGCCAAAATATTTACTCTGTTCTGCTGATTTGAGGGTCAAACTGCACCAATGACTATAAAGGGTTGAAAAAGTTTAAACACCCTGAGAAATGGATAATCTGGCCAATACCAAAACAGACTACCTATAAGCAATCCACAGCATTCTGAATGTGGGTGTGAATACTGTCCCAGGCTATTATCAAGAATCGAAATAACATTAAAATTTCAAATAGGTATTATATTTTTCACCATATCTCACTGCATTGTAATGAACAATTCATATACTTCAAAATTTACTACAAGAATGAAAAATCAAAAAATAAAGTAGAAACAGGTTTTTCTTATTTTGATTCTCAATCTGCTAAAACTGTCAGATACTTTATCTTCTTTAAAAGGAAACCAGAACTTTCTTTGGCTTTCATTCATCTAAATTTCCATTCTATCACTTTTCCCAAAATAAAGATCATTACCTTTACCAGAAATCTTTCAAGTTCTTTTTAAAACCCTTGAGTACCAGAAAATACAGGCATTTGTGACTCTACACGGGAAATGTAGTTTTAAAAAATCCAAACCATTAATTTAGTTTGAACTCAAAAGAGTTTGGAACCAATCATCTCCAAGCTCTGCCAAGCATAAGAGAGAATTAGCCAAAATTGGTACATGTTTCATTCCTATTATCAAAAACAATCATACAAGAAGCATATTGTTTTCCTTTGTTATTTTTGGTGGTGGCATATTTTAACTATTTTAGCCTCCAAGTTTAAATTATAATTGTCTTCTGATAAAGTTTATATCAATTCTTTTAAAATACTTAATTTGTAAATTTAAAATCCTTCTACTACTAAGTGACTATTAATACGAAAAAATCTGAGGTTACATTATTTTATTTAAAAAAAAATAAGTGTTTTTAAAGAAATTTTTAATTTCCCATCAAACTTGAGAATAAAATCACATAATTGTTTTACTCTCATAAACAGCTATAAAACTGGCATTTTTAGACACTCAATTGTCCCCCAAAAATTTCCATGATTTTATTTTAAATGCATATATTATTTTTAAAATATAAACACACACCTTGAGAAATTCATTATTCACAAAATTTATTGGGTATTTACAACCTTCAAAGCTTTATCTTCATAAATAATTTTCATTCCTAGTATTAACTAAGGAGCTCTGGTGGCGTAGTGCCTAAGGCACTTGACTGCTAATCAGAAGATTGGAGGTTCAAACCCACCAGCCACTCCATAGAAGGAAGAGTGGGCAATCTAAGAAAAATGAAACAAGATCCATACCTTACCCCATATACAAAAACAAACTCAAGTTGGATCAAAGACTTAAAATATAAAACCCGAAACTAAATGGGAGCTCTGGTAGCAAAATCCCTAAGGCATTTGACTGCTAACCAGAAGGCTGGCGTTCAAACCCACCAGTCACTGCTCAGAAGGAAGGCTGGGCAATCTACTTCTGTAGTGATACTGCCTTGGAAACCCAAGGAGGGGTTGCTATGAGTCGGGTCCAACTCCATGGCACATTAACAACAACAACAAAAAAAAAAACCTATACAATTCATCAAAAATAAAATAGGAGCAAATCTAGGGGCCCTAATTTACGGCATAAATAGCCTATCAAGCATAACCTAGAATGCACAGGAGGTGGAAGAGAAGCTAGATGACTGGGACCTTTTAAAAATTAAATTCTTAGGTGCATTGAAAGACTTCGTCAAAAGAGAACCTACAGATTGGGAGAAAATATTTGCCTGTGACTAAGGACTTATCTCCAAAATCTATAGAAGAGTTCAACACCTCAACACGAAAAAGACAAACCAATTCAAAAATGGGCAAGGGACACAAACAGACACTTCAATGAAGACGGTATGTTGGCAGCTAACAAACACATGAGGAATTGCTCACAATCATTAGCCATTAGAGAGATGCAAATCTAAACAATGATGAGGTATCATCTCACTCCAGCCATAATAGCAAAGTTCAACAGGACAGAACATAACAAATGCTGGTGAGGCTGAGGAGAGATTGGAACTCTCATACACTGCTGGTGGGACTGGTGGCATAGTGCCTAAGGTACTTGACTGCTAACCAGAGGCTGGCAGTTCAAACCCACCAGCCACTCCTTGGAAGGAAGGTTGGGCAATCTACTTCCACAGTGATACTACTGCCTAGGAAACCCAAGGAGGGGTCATTATGAGTCAGATTCAACTCAATGGCAGTGGCTTTTTTATTGTAGAAAATGGTATGGCGTTTCCTTAAAAAACTGAAAATAGGAATACCATTTGAACCAGCAATTCTATTACTAGGAATATTTCCTAAAGAGATGAGAAACAGGACATGAACAGACATGTGCATACCCATGTTCACTGCAGCACAATTCACTATAGCAAAGAGATGGAAACAACCTAAATGCCCATCAACAGATGAATGGAAAACTAAACTATGGTACATTCACAAAATGCAATACCATGCTACATTAAAGAACAATGAAGGATACACAAATCATCTCACAACGTGGATGAACCTGGAGGACATTATGGTGAGTGAAATAAGTCAATTGCATAAGGACAAATATTGTATGAGCCATTATTGTAAAAAGTCAATGAAGGGTTTGCTTAGGGAAGAGAACTCACTTTGTAGGTTGTCAGGAATGGGAGAAAAGAGGAGGGGATGATTTTGGACTAGTTGAGGGCCACACGCTTAGTTGGGTAAGGGGAGGGATGGTATGGAAAGGGTCTGAGACCAGCATGATAACATTGGGGAAAGGGCGGACACCAAATTGTTCATATATGATACAAACAACAGTATATCCACAATACTGCATTACCATTAAGACCAAACACCAGGCTACAGATAAACACATAGACAACTGAGAAGATCAGATGGGGGTCAGTGAACAGGATTATACTCTACACTAAAGATAGATTCAGCTGAGGACGGTCTTGCACAGATACTAAATTCACTGCTGTTGAGTTGGATCCGACTCACAGCAACCCCTCCTTGGGTTTCTGAGGCAGTGTCACTACAGAAGTAGATTGCCCAATCTTCCTTTCAAGGAGTGGCAGTGGGTTTGAACTGCCAGCCTTCTGGTTAGCAGTCAAGTGCCTTAGGCACTACACCACCAGAGCTTCCGCACAGATTCTAGTGATACAAAATACTTGCAATCATTACAGAAGCAACAGAAGACAGACATTGAGCAATCCTTCATAGACAGCCAGACACAGTCGGAGAGAGAGCCACCAGATCTACTGACTCAGGACCATACTATCGGGGGACACCAGAGTCAACTGGCACAACAAAATACATAAAAATCTTGTTCTACAACCTACTTTGGTGAGTAGTGACTAGGGTCTTAAAAGCTTCTGAGCGGCCACCTAACATGCAGCTAACAGTCTCCTATCGTCGGAAGTGAAGAAGAGTGAAAAAAAACAAGGGCATTTGGAAACAATCAGCCCTAGGACATGATGGACCTCAAGACCAGAAGAACTAGATGGTGCCCAGCTACCAATGCCAACCACTCAGGAAGGGATCAACACTGGAGATCCTGGATAGAGTGGGAGGCAAAACATGGAACAAAATCCAAAACACAATAATGCCCAGAATTACTGGTCAGAGAGAGTCTAGTAGGACCCCCAAGACGATGCTTCTGGGATATACTTTGGGCCTGGGATAAAATTCACTCCCAAGGGCTGGCTCTCAGTCCAATAGTAAATAAGACTTACATGCAGAACACTCAACCCAGGCCGAGGCACCCACCTACTCTACAGAGATACAGCCTTTGGAGCAATTGGCCACAGGGCACCAAAGGGGCAACAGTCACACGGAGGAAAAGCTAGACAGATAGGAGTGCATAACTAAGAAAGGCAAGTGGGGTGTTTACTGGGAAGGGAGAGGAGGAGAGTGGGTTAGGGTTGGGGATGGTAATCAGGGAGTGAAATCAAATGCACATGAAATGTTGAATGTAAAACAAATTCTGCTCTGTAAATTTGCACCTAAAGCACACATACACAAAAAAAGATAACAACAACAAAAAGTCTGGGCAATCTACTTCTGTAAAGATTTACTGCCTCAGAAACCCAAAGTGGGTCAGTATGAGTTGGAATTGAGTAGATAGCAATGAGTTTGGTTATTTTTTGTTGTTTAGTATTAACTGCACACACACACCACACACACATAAAAAACAACAGTACAACTTTCATTATACGAAAGCACTTTTAAAGCAGGATTTAATTTACAAGTCAATTTAGTTTTATCTTGGCTTTATACACCTCTTGCTAAGTTCAGAGTGGACCACAGACATTCATCTTATATCACTTCACCTTTCAGACATCACCCATGAGCTGCTAAAAGTCTGTTTTACTTCAAACAGTCAACAGTAACTACCCATTCAATGTTCCCCAGATCAGTTATCATGGCTGTACTTTATTTAAAAAAAGAAAAAAGTCTAACAACAACAGAAAGACTCAATTCCACAGGAATTGAAAAGATTTACAAGTTAAATCTATCTCCATAAACCAGAGAGCATACCTTTTATTTCAGTGACTGTTATGATTCTTGGAATGGCAGCTTAATACGAAGAGAAATAATACATCTGTTTTTAAATAAGCCAATAAAAAGTATAAAGAAAGAATTTTGGCCAATATCCTAAGCTAACTATTTTTATGCATCCAATTAAAATTTAAAATACTCTTTTAAAAAGGATCATCAACTCTTGATTAGGTATTAAAAGACAGGGATAGCATGGAAAATTGAAAAACAAAGGGTTCCTCTTACTCAATACCTTCAGAAAACTTTTACCAAATATTTCTTAGCAAGAAAAGATGTTCAAGCCACAATATCATTACACATCAACCAACAACTAAAACTTCTGGCAAAGTTATACAGCAATGCAAACACACACCACTGGAGGAAATGGAAATTAGGAAAACTTTGCAAAGTTTGACATTATCTACGAAAGTACAAGAGTGCATTCTCTATGAGTTAGCATCTATCTTTGGGTATTTTTACAGAAATGCATGCTTATATGCATAAGAATGTTTATAACAGCACTTTTCATAATAGCCTCAAACTAGAAAATAAACTATCTGCCCATTTACTTTAGAACAAATTGTGGTGTATTTATACAGTGAAATACTATACAACAAATAAAGTAAATTAATTACAGAAGACAGTGAAAGTAAATTAAATACAGAGGACAGTGAGACTTTGGATCACTTTGGACATCAGGAAAGACCAGTTGCTAGAAAAGGATATCATTATTGGTAAAGTAGAGAGTCACTGAAAAAGACAAATTCTTAATGAGATGGACTGACACCACCGTCCAAACAATGGGCTCAAACATATCAACAATAATGAAAATGGCACAGGACCAAACAATGTTTTTGTTCTGTTATGTATACTGTCACCATTAGTTAGAGCTGACTCAAAAGCAACTAAAGCCAACATCATCATCAAAGGGCACAGGCATAGTTCACAATATGTTGAGTGAAGAGTTATATCAACATTACTAGGTTGCAAAGATCAGGTTGTTATACAAAAACTGGCATTATGTGAAAAGGGAGGATGAACACATCAGATTACAAAATGGAGGATGACTACATCATTACCTAACTGCCAAATAAGATCATTATTTAACTATCAAATTACATCATTACATAACTGCCAAACTACTGAGAATCATTTCCCAGCTAAGTTCACACATAATCTTAACCAATCACAGCCACAATCATTCTTACTTTGCACCCCAGTGCTCATTACTGCCTGACATGTTGTTTATGCATAAAATAGTGGGAAAGTAGATTTTTTACTATTGTCATAAATTGAAATGTCAGATAAAGAGACAATCAATAAGTGTGGAATAGGTATAATACCAAATTGAAAATAATTTATCTGCATCCCATAAAGAAATGCTACTACTACAACTATTACTATTACTATTAGTAGTAGCCACCACTCATCTGTCAAGTTTGTTGTACTGTGGAGGGTTGCATGTAGCTGTGAAGCTGGAAGCTATGCCACCAGTATTTCAAGTGCCAGTGGGGTCACCAACAGTGGACAAGTTTCAGTGGAGCTTCCTGACTGGGAAGAATGATGGGGGCCATCCTTTTCTTAAAAAAAAAAAAAAAAAAACAACCTCACTGCCATCAAGCTGATTCCAACTCACAGCAACTCCCTTTGGTTTTCTGAGGCAGTAAAATCTTTACAGAAGTAGATTGCCCATCTTCTTTCTGCTGAGTGGCTGGTGAGTTTGAACTGCCAACCTTCTGGTAAGCAGTAAAATGCATTAGGCACTATGATGAGTGCCTCAGATTGGAAGACACTCAAAATAGAACTGAGGAAAAGCTGCCTCCTCAACAGAGTCTACCTTCATGACATGGGAAAAGTAAAGCTTTTTGGACCTTCATTTCCTGATTTGGCACAACTCAAAATGGGAAGAAACACTTGCAAACATTCATTAAAAATCAGAACATGGAATATATGAAGTATGAATTTTGGAAAAGTAGGTATCATGCTTATGTCAGATGGATCTAGGCTGACAGAAAATACCAGAAGGAGTGTACCTGTGTTTTATTGGCTATGCAAAGACATTCATCCAACTGTATGGATCATAAATTATGGATAATGTTGTGAAAAATGGGAATTCTAGAACACTTAATAGGGGCTCATGAAGAACCTGCACGTACTACATGGCTTAAAATCAGGAAGGGTGTGTGCCAGGGTTGTATCCTTTCACCATATTTATTCAATCTGTAGGCTGAGCAAGTAATCCAAAAAGCTGTACTATGAGAAGAAAAATGTGACATCAGGATTGGTGGAAGACTCATTAACAACTTAGGATATGCAGATGATTCAACCTTGCTTGCTGAAAGTAAAGATGACTTGAAGCACTTACTGATGAAGACCAAAGACTACAGTCTACAGTATGGATTACACCGCAATATAAAGAAAACAAAAATCCTCACAACTGGAACAATAAGCAATATCACGATAGATGGAGAAAAAATTGAAATTGTCGGCAATTTCATTTTACTTGGATCCACAATCAACCCCCATGGAAGCAGCCATCAAGAAATCAGATATCATACTGCACTGGGCAAATCTGCTGCAAAAGGCCTCTTTAAAGTGTTAAGGATCAAAGATGTCACTTTGAAGACTAAGGTGTGCCTAACCCAAGCCAGGGGGAGCTCTGGTAGCATAGTGGCTAAGGCACTTGACTGCTAACCAGAAGGCTGGCGGTTCAAACCCACCAGCCACTCCTCGGAAGGAAGATGGGGCAATCTACTTCTGCGGTGATACTGCCTTGGAAACCCAAGGAGGGGTCGCTATGAGTCGGGTCCGACTCGATGGCACACCACCAACAACAACAACAACCCAAGCCAGGGGACTTTCAATCACTTCATATACATGTAAAAGCTGGACAATGAATAAAGAAGACTGAAGAAGAGCTGATGCCTTGGAATTGTGATGTTGGAAAAGAATACCATGAAAGTATGATGGACTGCCAGAACAAGCAGCAAATCTGTCCTGTTAGAAATGCAGCCAGAATGCTCTTAGAAGCAAGACTGGCCAGACTTCATCTCACTTACTTTGGTCATGTTATCAAAAGAGATCAGTCCCTGGAGAAGGATATAATGCTTGGTAAACTAGAGTCAGCAAAAAAGGGGAAGATCCTCAATGAGATGGATTGACACAGTGGCTGCAACAAGGGGATCAAGCATAGCAAAGATTGTGAAGATGGCACAGAACTGGGCAGTGTTTCGTTCCATTGCACACAGGGTCACCAAGAGTTGGAGCCGACTCAATGGCACCTAACAACAACAACATTAGCAGTAAAAACCACTGCCGTTGAGTTGGATACGACTCATAGTGACCCCTCCTTGGGTTTCTGAGGCAGTATCACTACGGAAGTAGATTGCCCAACCTTCCTTCCGAGGAGTGGCTGGTGGGTTTGAACTGCCGACCTTCTGGTTACCAGTCAAATGCCTTAGGCACTATGCCACCATATCAAGCATATACTACTCACAGACTTGTTCTTTTAGCTTATGAAGCTTTCTTGCTATTTTGTGATTGGTTTCGAATATTAAGTGGGAGTGTTTAGGTACAGATAATAAAATATTTGAAGGAGAAGATATGAAAACTGAGCAATAGTTGACAATGAAAGTGTGATGAAATTAACAGTTTCTGCACACTTTCTACTTTCCAGATACCAAGTTAAGATAGATCATCTCATTTAATTCTCATACCAGCCCTTTGAAGTAGGTATTGACATATCTCCCATTTTATAACATAGGAATTCAAGACACAAAAATTAAGTAATTGGCCCAAACTCACACAGCTAAGAATGCAATGGGTGTACTCAAACCCATGTCATATGAAACCGGACTCCATCATGAAACCATGAGGTACATTATGGTGCCATTAGCCACACGTGCAAGTGCCCCTACTGAGCACATGAAATGCTGCTGGTCAGAACAAAGAAATGCTTCAAGTATAAAATACACAATGGAGTTCAAAGACTTAGTACCAAAAAATAAAAATATCTCATTAATAACTTATATGGATTACATGTTAAAATGATATTATTTTCAATATTCTGGGTTAAAGAAAATATATTATTAAAATTAATATAATCAATTTCTTTTTACTTTTTAATGTAGCTATTATAAAATTTAAAATTATATTTGTGGCTTGTATTATATTGCTATTGGACAAAACTGCTAGAGCATTCCTATTCCACATCATATCTATAGTGCAAACAGCTTACAAGTTCTTTTGAGGATACCATTTAACTCACATTTTTTGAGTAACTACTATGGGCCCAAGCATTCTGCTAAATGCTTTCATAGATTATTTTATTTCATTTAACATGTGTAATTGTTAGACAAAAAAAAAACAAAAAACAAAAAAAACCCAAACTCATTGCCATCGATTGAGTTGATTCCAACTTAAGTGACCCCTTTTGGGTTTCCGAGGCGATAAATCTTTTTGGAAGTAAATTGCCCAGTCTTCCTTCTGTGGAGTGGTTGGTGGGTTTGAACCTCCAGTCTTCTGGTTAGCAGTCAAATGCCATAGGCATTATGACACCAGAGCTCCTTAAGTGTTGGACAGGAATAGCCCAATTATACACAAGGAGTGCTTTACTGTGACTAAAAAAAAAATAAAAAAACTATTTTCTAAATCTTCAATGGTGCCTCTAGTTTTCAAAATATGCCATAATCTCTGTCCACTTTACCTATCCAATGCTATTTTACATTGATTACCAAAAGAACCCTTAGCCTTAGCTGAGAGTACATTCACTATACTTCCACTTATGATTTCAACTCATAGCAACCCTACAGGAGAGAGTAGTAGAACTGCCCCATAGGGTATCGTAGGCAGTAATCTTTATGAGAGCATATCGCCAGGTCTTTTCTCTTACGGAGAGGCTGGTAGGTTCAAACCACTATGGAACAAGAGTTATTTGCTATTTGCCATAGAGTAATATAATTGGTAAAAGCTTGGGCTTTGGAGTCAGCCAGTCAGTATTTGGACCCTAACTCTGCTACTTGGGAGCTCTGGTAGCATAGTGCCTAAGGCATTTGACTGCTAACCAGAAGGCTGGCGGTTCAAACCCACCAACCACTCCTCGGAAGGAAGCTGGGGCAATCTACTTCTGTAGTGATACTGCCTCGGAAACCCAAGGAGGGGTCGCTATGAGTCGGGGCCAACTCGACAGCACATAACAATAAAACAACTCTGCTACTTACTGTTTAAGGAAATTAGGGATACTAGTACTGGTGTCAGAGAGCCATTGCAAGGATTAATTAAGAGATCTCTGAAAACACAGTACTTGGCGCGTAAGTGCTAAATGATTTTTGCTGCTATTGTTATTATTGCTATACACATTCGTTTCTGGAGGCTTTGGTTCCTCCCACCTCTTCTCCAACTTATAAACTTATCTCCTTCTGCTCCTTTATTTCATGATACCCCAGGAAACCAATATTCTTCTTCTAAACCTCAGTACTATCTACTACAAGCATCCTCCAATAATTACCTAGCTACAATAATATCTCCTTTCTCTGAACATTTGTTGCTTCCAAGTAAGGCAGCATAGAAAAGGCATTACAAATATGGGTCTGAAAGCAGACAGCTTTGGTACAAATCGTGACTCTGCTACTTATCAGCTGTGTAATTCTGGGCAAATTTCTTGTCTTCTCCATGCTTCAGTTTTCTCATTTGTAAAATGGGAATAGAATCTACCTTATAGAGTTGTGCAAGGATTAAGTGGAAATTTATGGAATTTGGTATGTGGAAAGTAAGCATTCAATAAATGTTAGCTACTGTTATTGTTGTTGCTGTCAGGTGCTGACTCATAGTAACTTCATGTTCAACAGAATGAAACACTGCCCAGTCCTGGGCCATGTTCATAATCCTTGCTATTCTTGATTCCCTTGTTGCAGCCACTGAGTCAATCCATGTTGTTGAGGATCTTCCCTTTTTTGCCGACCCTCTACTTTACCAAGCATTATATTCTCCTCCAGGGACTGGTCCCTTTTGACAACATGACCAAAGTAAGTGAGATGAAGTCTGGCCATTTTCAGTATTCTCTTCCAACATCACAATTCTAAGGCATCAAACTCTCCTCCGGTCTTCCTTATACATTGTCCAGCTTTCACATCCATAGGAGGTGACCGAAAGTCCCATGGCTTGCGTTAGGTGCACCTTAGTCTTCAGAGTGACATCTTTGATCCTTAATACTTTAAAGAGGTCTTTTATAGCAGATGTGCCCAGTGCAGTATGGCATCTGATTTCCTGACTGCTGCTTCCATGGGTGTTGATTGTGGATCCAAATAAAATGAGATTGCAGACAACTTCAATTTTTAATCCATCTATTGGGATCTTGCTTATTGTTCCAGTTGTGAGGATTTTTGTTTTCCTTATGTAGAGGTGTAATCCATACTGCAGACTGTAGTCTTTGATCTTCATCAGTAAGTGTTTCAAGTCCTCTTCACCTTCAGCAAGCAAAGGCAAGGTTGCATCACCTGCATATTGCAGATTGTTAATGACTCCTTCTCCAATCCTGATGTCATGTTTTTCTTTATACACTCCAGCTTCTTGTAGTATTTGCTCAGCATACAGATTGAATGTTGTTGTTGTTGTTAAGTGTCGTCGAGTCGTTTCCGACTCATAGTGACCCCATGCACAGCAGAACGAAACACTGCCCAATCCCGCGCCAGCGCCACAATCCCTGCTATACTTGAGCCCATCATCGCAGCC
>NW_006921751.1:4461845-4462833 GCF_000298275.1 Orycteropus afer afer
AGATGATCTCTAAATTCAGGAGGGATATATTCAAGATTGAATAAGTATGGTGAAATTATACAACCCTGACACACACCTTTCCTGATTTTAAACAATTCAGTATCCCCTTGTTCTGTTTGAACAACAGCCTCTTGGTCTATGTACAGTTTTCTCATCAGCACAATGAAGTGTTCTGGAATTCCCCCCCTTTTTTTTTCTTTCCTCTCTTGACACTGTTTTTTGGTTCTCTCAATTTTCTTAGAGGAATATAATGTCTGAAACCATGCTTCACTCTACTGATGCTAAGTAAACATACCTGTGTTATTCATTTTCATTGAAGACTGTAGTTTATCTAACACATCTCTCTGTCAAGAAATGTGTTGGAATTCCCATTTTTTAAATGTTATCCACAATTTGTTATGATCCACACAGTCAAATGCCTTTGCAAAGTCAATAAAACACAGGTAAATATCTTTCTGGTATTTGCTTTCAGCCGATATCCATCCAACATCAGTAATGATAATGTTTCTACCATTCTCTTCTGAATCCAGCCTGAATTTTTGGAAGTTCTCTGTCAATATACTGCTCCAATCATTTTTTAATTATCTTCAGCAAAATTTTACTTGCATATGATATTAATAATGTTGTTCAATAATTTTCACATTCTGTTGAGTCACTTTTCCTTGGAATGGGCACAAATATCAATCCCCTCCAGTGGACTGGTGAGGTAGCTGTCCTCCAAATTTCTTGATATAAACAAGTGAGCACTTCCTGTGTTGCATCCATTTGTTCAAACATCTCAAAGAGTATTCTGCCAATTTCTGGAACCTTGTTTTTTGCCAGTTCCTTCAGTGAAGCTTGGACTTTGTCCCTCAATTCCACTGGATCTTAATCATATGCTACCTCCTGAAATAGCTGAAAGTCAACCAATTCTTTTGGGGACAGAGACTCTGTGTATTCCTTCTATCATTTTATTATTATTATTTTATTGAAATATATTTTATGTACA
>NW_006921751.1:4466577-4495676 GCF_000298275.1 Orycteropus afer afer
AAATGCCCCTTGGAAGCAAGAATGGCCAGACTTCGTCTTACCTACTTTGGTCATGTTGTCAGAAGGGACCATTCCCTGGAGAAGGATGTCATGCTTGGTAGGGTGGAGGGTCGACAAAGGAGGGGAAGGCCTTCAATGAGATGGATTGACATGCTGGCTGCGATGATGGGCTCAAGGAGAGTAGGGATCACGGAGCTGGTGCGGGATCGGGCAGTGTTTTGTTCTGCTGTGCATGGGGTCACTATGAGTCAGAAACGACTCAATGGCACTTAACAACAACAACAAAAAAAACAACAATGTTCTCCAAGTACATCCATATTATGCAAGGTTTTGCAGTTTCTACATTATTTTTTAGTGCTGCATAGCATTCCATGATGTGTATGTACCATAGTTTGGTCATCCACTATTCCACTATAAATCTTAGAGATAAGTCCCTTGTCAGATATGTAATTATCAGCAAATACGAATTTGTTGCTGTCATTTTTGTTATGTGCTTTTTTGTGGTGTCGATTTCTTTGTTCCATATAATTTTCTATGCTGAGCTCATTTTGCTTATGAATTGTGTTATCACTTCCTTCACTGCTATTGTTTTAGTATTTGCTGAATATTTATGCTGGTCCTCTTTTTTGATGTGAAGGTTTATAATTTTTCTTTGAGGTTATGCTGTGATTTATAGTTTTCTTCCCAAGTTTAGAACAGTCTGTTCTATCTTGCAGTTGTCTTGACTTCCCTACCATCTAGAAGTTCTGTAATGACAGTTTTTTCCCTCTTTATGGTTTGTAGTTGTCCTTATTTGTCAATTGATGTCTCTGGTTCCCTGTTTACAATCTTGTAGGCTTATTTGCTTTGGATACTTCCATAGCTGAGTTAGTTTTGGGGTTATATCCTCATGTGTGTTAATGGTCATTTGTTGTTGGCTGTTGTTGCTTCTCTGTCCAAAGGGCTCCCAAGTTCATCTGGTTTTAACAAATTCCCTTAATTTCTGCTTATCTGGAAATGTCCTAATTTCACCATCATATTTGAGGAATAATTTTGCTGAGTACATAGTTTTTGGTTGCAAATTTTTCTCTTTCAGGGTTTCATATATACCATCCTATTGTCTTCTCACCTGCATGGTTTCTGTTGAGAAATCTGAGCTTAGTCTTATTGGTTTCCCCTTGTAGGTAACTTTTCATTTTTCCCATGCTGCTCTCATGCTTTCCTTTGTCTTTGGTTTTGGTAAGTTTGATGATGATATGTCTGGATGATTTTCTTTTGGGGTCTATCCTGTTTGGGGTTTGTCATACTTCCTGAATGGATATATTCTCATCTTTCATCATACCAAGAAAATTCTCTTCCAACAAATCTTCAACAATTTTCTCTGTGGTTTTATTTGTAACTTCCTGTTCTGGAATTCTGATTACATGTAGGTTATATCTTTTGATGGTATTTCACATGAACCTTAGGCTTTCTTCATTTTGTTTTGATTATTTTTTCTGATTTATCTCTTTCCAGAGAAGTGTTCAGGTATTTGCCTTCAATCTCACTAATTCTGTCTTCCATTGATTCAATTCTGTTCCTTTGCCCATTCAATGTCTTATCTATTTCTGAAAATTTAGTATTAATCTTCTGGATTTCTGTGTGTAGATTTTGAATCATTTCTAATTTTTCATTTATTTTGTCATTTTGTTCTCGTATTGTCTTTCAAAATTATTCTAGGGTTTTCTTTGTGTTTTCATTGATCTGTCTCTCAATCTGTAGAAGATACCTAAATATAATTCTTTTGAATTCCTTCTCAGGGTGTTCCAATGCTGCATCTTCCTCAGGGATATGTTTTGGGTCTATATTCTGGTCCCTTGTTTCTACCACTTTATCCTGCTTCTTTGTGTGGACTGTGCTGCTCTGTTATTTCAAGGCATTTTGACATTTTTGTGTTTATATTTAATTGGTGATTGTATGTTGGAGACTTGCCCATGATTTTCATTTTCTTTGTTTTGCTTGTATGTTTTCTATGCAAGCAGGGTGGGTACTGTGTTGTGCTCCTCTATTGGCTAGTGGGTAGCACTTATACACTCACCACCTGTCTCCTTTCCTGTTGTCAGCCTCTTGTATGTCCCTGTCGACCTTGGCAAATAGAGCCTATTCATAGGTCCCTGGAATCCGAATGAGAATGCTATCACTTTAAAATCCAAAATGGTTGCCACTTGTAAAGATTCAAAATGGCTGCACCCTCAGTCACTTTAAATATCCAAAATGGCCACTGCTTGTAAATGTTCAAAATGGCTGTGCTCTCAGTAACTTTAAATATCCAAAATGGCCACCACGTGTAATCATTCAAAATGATACACCCTCAGTCACTTTAAATATCCAAAATGGCTGCCACCTATAAACATTCAAAATGGCTGTGCCCTCGGTCAATTTAAATATCCAAAATGGCTGCTGCATGTAAACAATCAAAATTGCTGCACCCTTTGGACAGCAGAAAGTCAACAGCTCAAGTTGTCTCCCACCTTGCTGTTTCCCTTCCTAGTCATAGGCCACCAGCACAGTTGTTCCTGCAGCCCTTCATGACCAGGGCTGATCTTTAGGTCAATTTTCAGGTCTCAACACCACACACACACACACACACACACACACACACACAAAGCCAGGGAGGGACAAGGACAGAGCAAGGAAGCAGAGGCAGGGATTCAGGTAAGGCCAGGTACACAGGCCATGGCCCTCCCAAGCAGCGGAAAATTAGAGAAAAAGCCAGGGTGGACCAGGACAGAGTGAGGAAGCAGAGGCAGGGATCCAGGTAAGGCTGGGGACTCAGGCCATGCCCCTCCCAAGAGGCGGGAAAGAGGCAGGGATCTATGTAAGGGGAGGGTGGGGAGGATGAAGAGGTTTTGAACAGCTAAGGGAGACAAATTTGTATGTCAGTTTGTCCTACTGTGGTGGTGTGTTGCTGAGAGGCTTGAGGCTGTGCCACTGGTGTCTCAAACCCAGTAGGGTTGCACATGATGCACAGGTTTCAACAGCTTACAGACTGAGACAGACTAGGAAGAAGGAGGAGGCGATCCACTTCTCAAAGAATTGGCCAGGGAAAAAGATATGAATAGCAAAGAAACACTGTCTGATACATTACTGTGCAACTTTATGAACAGCATGGACACATTGTCCAATACAGTGCAGGATAAGCCACTAAGGTCTGAAGGCTCTCAAAATAGGAACAGGAAGGAACTGCATTATCAGAGTAGAACCAGGCTTAATGATATGGATAAGGAATAGCTTTTGAGACCTCCATTTGCTGACATGGCATGACTCAAATTGAGGAGAAACAGTTGCAAACATCCATTAATAATTGTAACAAGGAATGTACAAAGCATTCATCGAGGAAAATTGGAAGTTGTCAAAAATGAAATGGAGCACATAAAGATTGATATCCTAGACATGCTGAAATGGACTGGATTTGGTCATTTTGAATCAGACAACCATGTGGTCTACTCTGCTGGGAATGACAATTTGAAGAGGAATGGCATGGTGTTCTCCATCACAAAAGATGTTTCAAGATCTGTCCTGAAGTACAATGCTGTCAGTGATAGGATAATAATCCATATGCCTACAAGAAGACCAGTTAATACAACTATTATTCAAATTTATGTACCAACTACCAAAGCCAAAGATGAGGAAATTGAAGATTTTTATCAGCTTCTGCAGTCTGAAATTTACCGAACATGCAATCAGGATATGTTAATTAACACTGGTGACTAGAATACAAAAGTTGGATACAAAGAAGAATCACCAGTAGTTGGAAAATTTGGCCTTGGTGACAGAAATGATTCTGGAAATGGCATGATAGAATTTTGCAAGACCAACAGCTTATTCAATGCAAATACCTTTTATCAACAACACAAAAGGTGGCTATAGATGTGGACTTCGCCAGATGGAATACACAAGAATCGGACTGACTACATCTCTGGTAAGAGACAATGGAAAAGCTCAGTATCTTCAGCCAAAACCAGGCCAGGAGCTGACTGTGGAACAGACCATCAACTGATCATATGCAAGTTCAACCTGAAGTTAAAGACAGTTAAAACATGTCCACGAGAGCCAAAATAGGATCTTGAATATATCCCTTCTGAATTTAGAGACCATCTGAAGAATAGATTTGATGCATTGAACACCAATGACTAAAAACCAGAAGAATTGTGGGATATTATCAAGAACATCATCCATGAAGAAAGCAAGAGATCACTAAAAAGACGAGAAAAGAAGAAAATACCAAAATGGATGACAGAAGAGACTATGAAACTTGCCCTTGAGCGAAGAGTAGCTAAAACAAATGGAAGAAATGACAAGATAAAAGAACTGAACTGAAAATTTCAAAGAGCAGCTCGAGAAGACAAAGCCAATTACTATAATGAAATGTGCAAAGACCTGGAGTTAGAAAACTAAAAGGGAAGAACACTCTCAGCATTTCTCAAGCTGAAAGAACTGAGGAAAACATTTAAACCTCAAGTTGCAATATTGAAAGATTCTATGGGCAAAATATTAAATGATGCAGGAAACATCAAAAGAAGATGGAAAGAATACACAGAGTCACTGTACCAAAAAGAACTGGTTGATCTTCATCCATTTCAGGAGGTGCCATATGATCAAGAATCAATAGCACTGAAAGAAGAAGTCGAAGCTGCACTGAAAAAACTGGCAAAGAACAAAGCTCCAGGAATTGATGGAATACCCATTGAGATGTTTTAACAAACAGATGCCCCACCAGAGGCATTCACTGGGTTATGCCAAGAGATTTGGAAAATAGCTACCTGGCCAACTGACTGGAAGAGGTCCATGTCTGTACCCATTTCAAAGAAAGGTGATCCCAGAGAATGTGGAAATTACCAAACAATTATCATTAATATTGCATGCAAGTAAGATCTTACTGAAGATAATTCAAAAACAGTTGCAGCAGTATACTGACAAAGAACTTTCAGAGGTGCAAGCTGGATTCAGAAGAGGATGTGGAACAAGGGATAGCATAGCTGCTTTGAGATGACTCTTAGCTGAAAGCAAAGAATACCAGAAAGATGTTTACTTGTGTTTTATTAACTATGCAAAGGCATTTGATTGTGTGGATCATGACAAATTGTGGATAACATTGATGCCTTTGGTTGGGTGGCTTCCTGGTGGAGTGGGTTGCCTTCGGGCATTAATTGGAAGAAGAGACCGGCTTGAAATGGAGTAGCAGGTTGGCCAACCCATGGAGCAAGAAAGCTAAATGTCTTTTGAGGCAAGAAGATTCCTGGCAGAGTAGGTTGCCCTCGGGCATTAATCAGCAGAAGCGGAGAGACCAAGGAAATGGAAGCAGAGCTGCCTCAGCCTGAAAGGGTAGGACCATGGCTTTTGGGGGTGGAATGATCAGGCCCCTAGAACCAGGCCCTCACCAACTTGGCTCTGGAATGTGGGGCTGCTCGTTCATGTGAGCCAGTGGGATGGAGCCACAGTCAGTACCCAAGAGTGAGGGAGCAGGGCTGCCATGCCCAAGAGGGAGAGGAACGGGGCCCACCAGGCCAAGGGGATGAGGTTGCCACTTAGAGGAACTAGGGAACTGGAGCCACCCAATGAGGAGATCTGTACAGATGCCACCCAATGAAGATCTGTACAGACACCAAGTTGATAAGGGGTGGAACTGTGGTAGTTCGGTTTGTGTCAACTTGGCTGGGCCTGGTTGGCTGGCTGGGCAGCTGGTGGTAGTTAATCCCCATGAGGAGACTGGCAATCAACTCCATGGTGGGATCTACCACAAGTAGCTGGGTAGCTGCCTTTGGGAATGGGTCTGCTTCCTGTATATAAGGAGAAGCCTTTGGGAATGGTCTCTAGCCTTTGGCACACTTGGACCCTGCATGTAGCTGTGTCGTTGCTCAGCAGCCTGCTATGCTCTGCCAACCTTGGGACTTACAGTGGACTTAAGTTAATGGCCTGCCATGTGGATTGGTAACATCGGGACTGTGCCTTTTTACTTGTCAACCTTGGGGCTTCTCAGCCTCAGCAGCCAGCAACTGTTTGAGTGAAGAAATGCCTATGGTACCAGTGGGCTGGAAGCAGGAAGCAGAGCTGGACCCCAAGGTTGAGGGGCTTTCACCCAGCCCCTAGAGCTTGGCACTTTGACCTTGGACTTAAAGCCTCCAAATTGTAAAAATAAACTCCTGTTTGTTAAGGCCATCCCATTTGTGGTATGATTCCTGTCAGAGCAGCACTAGGTAACCAGAACAAACTGGAATTCCCAAACACTTGATTGTGCTCACAAGGAACTTGTACATTGACCAGGAGGCTGTTGTTCGAATGGAACAAGGAGACACTGCATGGTTTAAAATCAAGGGAGTGCATCAGGGTTGTATCCTTTCCCCATACTTATTCAATCTGTATGCTGAGCAAATAATCCGAGAAGTTGGACTATATGAAGAAGAATGTGGCATCAAGATTGAAGGGATAATCGTTAACAACCTGAGATACGTTGACAACACAACTTTGCTTGTTGAAAGTGAGGATGACTTGAAGCACTTACTGAAGAAGACTGAAGACTACAGTCTGCAGTATGGATTACATCTCAATATAAAACACAAATCCTCACAACTGGAACTATAAGCAGCATCATGATAAATGGAGAAAAGACTGAGGTTGTCAAAGACTTCACATTGCTTGATTCTACAATCGATGCCAATGGAAGCAGCAGGTAGGACATTACACAACGTGTAGCACTGGGAAGGTCAACCCCAAAGGAACTGTTTCAAGTGCTGAGAAGCAAGGATGTCTTCTTGAGGACTAAGGTGCGCCTGACACAAGTCATGGTATTTTCAATTGCCTTGTATGCATATGAGAGCTGGACAATGAATAAGGAAGACTGAAGAAGAATTGATGCTTTTAAGTTGTTGGTGCTGGTGAAGAATGCTGAAAGTACCGTGGGCTGCTAAAAGAACTAACAGATCTGTCCTGAAGGAAGTGCAGTCAAAATGCTCCTTGGAAGCAAGAATGGCCAGACTTCATCTCACCTACTTTGGTCATGTTGTCAGAAGGGACCATTTCCTGGAGAAGGATATCATGCTTGGTAAGGTGGAGGGTCGACAACAGAGGGGAAGGACCTCTACGAGATGGATTGACACAGTGGCTGTGACGATGGGCTCAAGTATAGCAAGGATCATGGAGCCAGTGCGGGACCGGGTGGTGTTTCATTCTGCTGTGCACGGGGTTGCTATGGGTCGGACATGACTGGACAGCACCTAACAGCAACAACAACAACAACACTTGGAAATATTCAGGCTATTGGTCTTGTCAGAGTAGCTGACAGTCCGCAGCTCTGACCATCTCTGTACTCACTGTTTTCGTTTAGGTTTTTCACTAGTTGGTGCCTAATCCACTTCCGTGTAGTTCCCTTCAAATCAGGGCTCCAGGGCTTCTGTTTCTCTGTCAATTGTTTTTTTCTTTTCTTTGTTGAAGAGGGTCTGTGTCACTTGTCTGCCTATTCCTCCATCTTACCAGAACTCCCTTCTATCTTCTTTTGATGCTTCCTGCATCATTCAATATTGCAACTCAAGGCTTGAATTTTTTTTCTTCAGTTCTTTCAGCTTGGGAAATGCCAAGCATGTTCTTCCCTTTTGGTTTTCTAACTCCAGGTCTTTGCACATTTCATCATAATATGTTACTGTGTCTTCTCGAGCTGCCCTTTGAAATCTTCTGTTCAGGTCTTTTACTTCATCATTTCTCCCATTTGCTTTAGCTATTCTCCATTCAAGAGCAAGTTTCAGGGTCTCTTCTGCCATCCATTTTGGTCTTTTCTTCCTTTCCTGTTTTTTTTAATGACAGTTTGCCTTCTTCGTGTATGATGTGTTTGATGACATCTCACAACTCATCTGGTCTTTGGTCACTGGTGTTCAGTGCTTCAAATCTATTCTCCTGACGGTCTCTAAATTCAGGTGAGATATAATCAAACTCTATTTTGGCTCTTGTGGACTTGTTTTAATTTTCTTCACCTTCAACTTGAAGGTGCATAGGAGCCATTGATAGCCTGCTCCATAGTCAGCCCCTAGCCTTGTTTTGACTGATTATATTGAGTTTCTCCAGTACCTCTTTCCACAGATGTGGTGATTTGATTCCTGTGTATTCCACCTGGCCAGGTCCACATGGATAGCTTTATGTTATTTAAAAAAGTTATTTGTAATGAGTAAGTCACTGGTCTTGCAAAATTCTATCATGCGATTTCCAGTGTCATTTCTATCACCAAAGCTGTATTTTCCAACTACAGATGATTCTTCTTTATTTCTAACTTTTGCATTCCAATCACTGGTAATAATCACTATATCTTGTTTGCATATTTGGTCAATCTCAGACTGCAGAAATTAGAAAAATCTGTAATTTCTTCATCTTTGACTTTAGTAGTTAGTACATAAATTTGAATAATTATTGTATTAACTGGTCTTCCTAGTAGGTATATAAATTTTACCCTGTCACTGACATCATTGTACTTCAGGATATATCTTGAAATGTTCTTTTTGATGATGAATGTGCTGCCATTCTACTTCAATTTGTCATTCTCTGCATAGAAGACCATATGACTGTGATTCAAAATGGCCAATACCAGTCCATTTCAGTTTACTAATGACTAGGATATTAATCCTTGTATTCCGTTTCATTTCTGAGTACTTGCAATTTTCCAAATTCATACTTTGTACATTCCATGCCAATTATTAATGGATGTTTGCAGCTGTTTCTTCCCATTTTTAGTCATGCCCCACCAGTAAATGAAGGTCCTGAAAGCTTTACTCCATCCACATTGTTAAGGTCAACTCTACTTTGAGGAGGTAGCTCTTTCTCAGTCACATTTTAAGTGCCTTCCAACCTGACAGCACTATATCAGACAATGTTTCAATGTTA
Source organism: Orycteropus afer afer (assembly GCF_000298275.1). NCBI lineage: Eukaryota > Metazoa > Chordata > Mammalia > Tubulidentata > Orycteropodidae > Orycteropus > Orycteropus afer. Next base: position 4,475,461 of record NW_006921751.1, read on the forward strand.
TTCATAAATATCTCCAGTAGTATATCAGTGTTTCATTGTTATTCATAATGTTTTCAGTGCTCAATTTTTTGAGAAGTAGATGGCCCACCCTTCTTCCCAGTCTGTCTTAGTCTGAAAGCTCTTCCAAAACCTGTTCTCTACAAGTGACCCTGCTGGTGTGTGAAATACCAGTAGCATAGCTTCCATCATCACGGCAACCATAAGGCATCACAGTATAACAAACTGACAAACAGTATGACAAACTGACAGATGAGTGGTGGATGTTGGCTATTTAGTATTATTTAAAAAATAAGTGTATAACATTTGATAAACTATCAATATTTTTATTTAACTCTTACCTGTCTGCCCAGCTGGATGAGCAACTGAGTAGAGGGACTCCCTCTTCTTTCCTTCTTTCTTTCCCTGGTGGTCCCTATAGTTCTTAATAGAGCACTGAACACACTGGAAATACTTAAATATTTATTCACATAAAATAAATAGAACTTGTTGTCTCTATTTTAATCTTGAAGTGTCTGTCATGCATTTCTTCTGGGTCATTTTGCCTGTAATATGACTTTAACTTTTTTTAGCACACTGTTAAATTTCTTATGTTTCAAATACTTTGTCCCTGGTTTAAATTTATTACACTACCTTGTAAACCTAAAATATACAGCTTTAGCCCCCTTAGTGAGTTATCATTAACCTTGTAAATGCCTAAAAGAAAGCATTCCATATAAATGTAATTAAAATATTTTAAATGAGCCACTGACTGAGTGAAATAGCTCTTTTTTCTAACCTTTTAAATTAATTACTCTAAAAAAATTTTTTTTTTTTTTTTTGGTAATGTGTCTCAATCACCCAGAACTAACATTCATGCATAGACATAAACTATGTTCCTCATTGGAAGAATACCAACACTACAATGTTTGCTTTTTGCTAAACAGTTATATATTTAAGCCAAAAATCTGACTAGATTCAAGGCTTTCTCTTTCTTTCACAATCCCATAATTCACATGTCACGCAAGATATTTTTCCAAAGCAGAATATGCCTGGAAAGATGTAAAAAAAGAAAAACCAAATAAAGAAAGAGAACTAGAAGATACTTCAGCCCTGGATCTATTTCCTTAAACCAATCCAAGTAGGTTTTCTATGTGTTTCATTTTTGCCATCCTTCGGCACATTCTATTTTTTGTCATTTAGAAGGTATCAGGTCTATTTTAACCTCAGCAGATTCTAGCAGAGATTCCAAAGATGCCACTCTTCTTTTAAAATCCAGGCTGTCCACCATGGATTTTGTAACACCAGCAAGAGGAAGCCTGCCAAATGTCTCAATGTCATCTGACTTCTATGTCAGCAGCTATTCTCCAGATGATTTTTAGTAGTTCAAATCTGTCTTGGAACTTTGTTCTTTCTATGGTTTTATGGAAAACAGAAAAGCTCCAGCTGCTGACAAGACAAGCTGTTTAAATAATCAATAGTCTAGGAAACTATTGCTGCTCTTTGTGTATCTTACATGGTTATCAACTCCATTCATACTGTGAATCATTTTTTCCTTATTTGTTTAAAAATGTTATGGTACAGTTGTAGAGAAAGAACAAAGATAAATACCAAACCTAGAAGAAACAACATAATTTTGGAAAGTGAAAAAACTAAGAGAACTGAGAAATGGCATTTTCTTGATTTTTCTCCCTATGTGCCTTAATGTTGGAAAGAGTAACAGTGAAATCCACGGAAACAAAGAAGACTGACCAATTCTCAATGAATTATTACTCATACAGTTTTCCCTGTGTGGAAACAGACAATACATGTATCAAAACAGCCTGACACTATGACACACATCGAAAAGGAGATTTTCACAACAGTTGTCTCTGGCCTTCCCTATTTATCAAAACTTCTTATATACCATAATGGGCCAACATAACAACTGCGATTCCTAACTGGGAAGTGCAGCTGCCAATGCAAATGAGGAATAGAAGGAAAGGGAAAGGGGGCAACTCACACATTCTAAATGAGTAATATCATTTTCTACTTTTTGGGGGGAGAAGAAAGAAGTGATTGGATTAACCCAAAGTGGAGCAAGAAGTAATCAAGAGGCCAGGTTAGGTCTGTAGTTATATAGTCTTCAACAGTACTACCAGGAACAGCTGGTCACTCTGCACACTATACAAAGGCACCTGGCCAGTGGAGCAAGTGGGCACAGAAATGCAGCCCATATCCTGGGGTTGCATCTTTCTGGAAGGTGAGACTTTTTCTTAGCATAAAGGTGGCTTTCCAAGGAGACCCTCTGGCCCAGAGGAGGACCGTTTTTCTGAATCACACAAAACCCCTGTATGGACTAGTGAAAGCACTGGACTTAGAAATCCAAACTAAGCCATAACCTGAATATGAAACAGGCAAAAGTAAGCAACAGGAATTTTCCTTGTTTCTGGAATGCTAGCAACTTTCATTATACTTTCATCTTTGAATCTGTTTTGACTTGCTTATATAACACCAGCTAGCCTTTATTTTGTAGCATTATTAAACAATTTTAGACTAATTAAGATTATAAACCTTATTAATACATGGGAAGACATGACTGGGCCAAATTTCTCAGATGTTCTGCAGTTTGTGCTCTGTATGTTTATATGTCTGAGTATACAACTTAAGCTTGTAATTCTTGTCACTCTCTAAAAATAAACTCTCAGGGAATTTATGCTCCACCACAGTGATTCTGCAGGAAAGGAAGAAGACAAGGTCTTAGAGCAACAACTCTAGACTGTCTGATATCTGACTCAAGATGATACGCTGAGGTTTCCTCTTGCTGCCATGCTCGTTTAGTATTTCTAAATGTTCTATTTGGCTGCTTACTAAAAAATAAGAGTAACATCTCTCTAGTAGTCAGGAGGTCCCACTTTATAGCTTCTCTTATTCTCTGCCACAGAATCTGTGCCATCAGTACCAGGCCGGAAAAGAGCTCTAATTTTCCGTTAGAGGATGTCTCACTGCCATAATGAAATCCTATACATAAGGGAACAGAAAGAAAAAATGGATAAAATACTGAATTTGTACCAGTCACTGTTTCAGAATCTCCTTCAAATACATAAATCTGATTATGGCTTCTCATAATCCCCAGTGGCTCCCTTTTATATAAAGACAAAAAACAAGGACCTTCATGATTGATCTCTGGCCCACCTTCTTAGATTCATCTCTTACTACTCTCCTTGTTGTTGTTGTTGTTGTTGTTATGTGCTGTCAAGTCGGACCTGACTCACAGCGACCCCTCCTTGGGTTTCCGAGGCAGGATCACTACGGAAGTAGATTGCCCAGTCTTCCTTCCGAGGAGTGGCTGGTGGGTTTAACCGCCAGCCTTCCGGTTAGCAGTCAAGTGCCTAAGGCATTATGCTACCAGAGCACCACTCTGCATCTTGATCCATGTTGTCCTTCTGCTTGAAATGCCCTTTCCTCAACTGTCTTCCCAGTGGACCATCTTTCTTCAGTGTCATTTCTTCTGTGAAGTCCTTCCTGAACACTCCATAAATCTATATGCTTTTCTTTGGTGTTTCTACAGCACTTGCTAAACAAGCACTTAGTACTTGTAAATATCAAATATGTAATATTAGTACTTACATATTTGATATTTACCAGTACAGCACTTAGTATTCTACTATGTATATATTACTACTGTGTTCTATAATTTTTTAATGCCTGTCTTTAAAACTAGACCCTGAGTTGCCTTAAAAGCAGGTATGGAATTTTCTTTATCTCTGTCTCTCTGGTGCTTTATACCATGTTTGACATCTACTAGGCAATCAAATGTTTGTTAAATAAATATCCAAGACCTAAAATTCTACGAGTTCATTCTGTTCAAAAAATAGATTATGAAGAGGCCTAGACACATATCTGAAATATGTAAAGCAATGCTTTTAAGCTAAAAAAATTCCTGGTTTGTTTTTAAGGCCTAAATTTGTTCTTACACATCAGTATAAAGGAATCTCAAAGTCTGTTGCTTCAGCCAAGAAAACAACATTTATCAAACTTATGGCCTCAGAGTTTCCTGTTAATACTGCAGCTGCAAATACATACTACATTTAACAAAGAGTATAAGCATACAATATTACAAACTCCAATTATTTTTAGAAGAAAACTGATTAAAGGATAGAATAATTGGCTTGATCTTTATTAGTGTGAACCATATCAACTAAATTATGTCTCCAAGAAACTGTGAGCAAGCTTTATTTGTTTAATCAGGTTTGCTTTTAAACTGGTATCAAATATAGCAACTTGGTCCTGCCCAAATGGCCTAACCAAAGTAATAAAGAATATTCTTGTTTGCTGAATATATTGTTACTGAAATAAGGTACCAAAACATGTAATGACACAAATTCTGTATGATATGACAATAACAGAAGCCTATGAAAGCATAAATTATTCCTTGATGTTAGGTTCTAATCTCATATTCTACCAATCTCTCATTAGTTGCTGTGACCAACTAAATTCTAATTTTTACCAAAATAATTCAGACAATAAAACTGCTTAATGTAAAAGATATACATTACATATTTGATATTTATAAAAATTACATATATAGTAAATATGCATATTATGAATCAAAATACTAAAAAAAAAAAAATCCATGAATCTATCACCTATTAATGACACTTTTTAAAAGCTTACAAACATATTTACTTATTAAGGAACAATAATGTAATCATGAAGAAAATAAATACTGTAAATATTTTCTTTTTATCAGATATTCATTGATATTTGGGTCTCCAAATGAATTTCATAGGTATTCAGATATTTCAGCAGAAAATAGCAGCAGACAATCAAAGAACTAACCTACATGTTCCAAACCAGATCTGTTTACTTTCAAATTCTTATCTCAGGCTCTTAAATAGACTGAAGGCACTTCAGTTGTGAGGTATGGGAAAGAATGGAGGAGGGGAGAAAAAGTTAAAAGAAGAACCTCCTGCTTTGTGGAGGGAGTTTAGGCTCTGAGTTTACAAAACATTTCAGTATTGAGATATATACTCACCTATATATTTTTTCTAATCACCTCAAAAGAATAAGTCTTAATTGGCCAGTCAGACCACAAGCACCCTGAAGACAGGAATATTAACCCTTACTTCATCTGACTCTCATGAAAAAAGGCACACAGTAAACCGTTAAATAAATCCTCTCAAATTGATTTTTAAGTTATATTTACCCAAGCAGTCTTCATGAGCCTCTTTGCCATTAATGCTACAATCTTCGATTAGGTGTAGTGGCTTGAAAGAGTGCCTGGATGGCACAAATGATTAAGTGCTCAACTACTAGCCAAAAGATTGGCTGTTTGAACTCACCCAGAGGCACCTGGGAAGGCCTTGCAATCTGCTTCTGAAAGGTCATAGCCTTGAAAACCCAATAGAACAGTTCTACTCTGCACACATGGGTCACCATGAGTCAGAATCAACTCAGCAACAACTAACAACAACAAAAGTGGGCCAACTAACTTATGTTTCTCCTTTTTAGAGTGCTCTCCTCAGGCCGGGAAAAGAAGACTACAAGATATTGCTTACTGGTCCAGTTGTGAGGATTTCTGTTTTCTTTGTGTTGAGGTGTAATCCATACTGAAGACTTAAGTCTTTGATCTTCATCAGTTAGTGCTTCAAGTCATCTTCACCTTCAGTAAGCAAGGCTGTGTCATCTGCATATCACAGGTTGTTAATGAGGCTTCCTCCAATTCTGATGCCACATTCTTCTTCATATAGTACAGCTTCTCAGATTATTTGCTCGGCATACAGAATGAGTAAGTATGGTGAAAGGATACAACTCTGACACACACCCTTCCTGATTTTAAAGCATGCAGTATCCCCTTGTTCTGTTCAAACAACAACCTCCTGGTCTATGTACAGGTTCCTCATGAGCACAATTAAGTGTTGTGCAATTCCCATTCTTCACAATATTATCCATAATTTGTTATGATTAACTCAGTCAAATGCCTTTGCATAGTCAATTGACACACAGATAAACATTTTTCTGGTATTTTTTGGTTTCAGCTAAGATCCACCATACATTAATAACGATATCCCTCGTTCACGTCCTCTTATGAATCCAGCTTGCCTTTCAGCAAATTCCCTGTGAATATACTGCTACAATTGTTTTTTAATTATCTTCAGAAAAATTTTACTTCCATGTGATATAAATGACACTTTCAATAATTTTCACATTCTGTTGGATTACCTTTCTTTGGAATAGGTACAAATATGGATCTCTTTCAGTCAGTTGGTCCGGTAGCTGTCTTCCAAATTACTTGGCATAGATGAGTAAGTGGCTCCAGTATGGCATCCATTTGTTGAAACATCTCAATGGGTATTCCACCAATTCCTGGAGCCTTGTATTTTTTGAAAATTCCTTCAGTGCAGTTTGGACTTCTTCCTTCAATACCAGTGGTTCTTGATCATATGCCACCTCCTGAAATAGATGAATATTGACCCATTCTTTTTGATACAGTGACTCTGTGTATTCCTTCAATCTTCTTTTGATATTTCCTGCATCATTCAGTACTTTGTCCATAAAATCTTACAGTATTGCAACTGGAGGCCTGAATTTTTTCTTTAGTTCTTTTAGCCTGAGAAATGCTGACAGTGTTCTTCCCTTTTGGTTTTCTAACTCCAAGTATTTGCATATTTCATTATAATAATTGACTTTGTCTTCTCAAGCTGCTCTTTGAAATCTTCTGTTCAGCTCTTTATCTTGCCATTTCTCCCATTTCCTTTAGCTACTCTCCATTCAAAAGCAAGTTTCAGAGTCTCGTCTGATATCCATTTTGGTCTTTTTTTTCCTTTCCTGCCTTTTAATGATCTTTTGCTTTCCTCATCGATGATGTTCTTGATGTCATCCCACAATTCCTGGTTTTTGATCATTTGTGTTCAATGCATCAAATCTATTCTTTACATGGTCTCTAAATTCAGGTGGGATATAATCAAGGTCATATTTTGGCTTTCATGGACTTCTTTTAATTGTCATCAGCTTCAGCTTCAGCTTCAACTTGAACTTGCATATGAGCAGTTGATAGTCTGTTCCACAGTCAGCTCCTGGCCTTGGATATTGAGCTTCTCCATCACCTCTTTCCACAGATGTAGTCAATCTTGATTCCTGCAGACTCCACCTAGCAAAGTCCATGTGTATAGCTATCATTTATGTTGTTGAAAAAAGGTATCTGCAATGAGTAAGTCACTTGTCTTGCAAAATTCTATTATGTGATCTGTGGTGTCATTTCTATCACCAATGCCATATTTTCCAACTACCAATGATTCTTCCTTCTTTCCAACTTTTGCATTCCAATCCCAACAACCATAAATACATCTTGATTGCAAGTTTGGTCAATTTCAGACTGCAGAAGTTGGTAAAAATCTTCAGTTTCTTCATCTTTGGCTTTACTGGTTGGTGTGTATATTTGAGTAAGTGTTATTTTAACTGGTCTTCCTTGTAAGCATATGTATATTATTCCGTCACTGACAGCACTGTACTTCAAGATAAATCTTGAAACATTCTTTATGATGATGAATGCAACGCCATTCCTCTTCAATTTGTCATTCCTGGCATAGTATATCATATGACTGTCTGATTCAAAATGGCCAATACTAGTTCATTTCATCTCACTAATGCCTACAATATCAATCTTTATGTGTTTCAATTAGTTTTTGACAAGTTCCAATTCTTCTAGATTCATGCTTCATACATTCCATGTTCTAATTATTAATGGATGTTTGTAGCTATTTCTTCCCACTTTTAGTTGTGCCCCATCAGCAAATCAAAGTCCTTGAAAGCTTTACTCCATCCACATCATTAAGGCTGACTCTACTTTGAGGAGGCAGCTCTTCCCCAGTCATATTTTGAGTGCCTTCTGACCTGAAGGGCTCATCTTCCAGCACTTTATCAGATAATGTTTCTTGGCTATTTGTAAAGTTTTCCAGTAATATATCAGATAGTGTTTCACTGCTTTTCATAAGGATTTCACTGGCCAATTCTTTAAGAAGCAGATGGCTCCTTCCTTCTTCCATGTCTATCTTAGTCTAGAGGCTCCACTGAAACCTGTCCACCATGGGTGACCCTGCTGGTATTTGAAATACCAGCGGCATAGTATCCAGCCTCATAGCAACAAGCAAGGCACTACAGTACGATAAACTGATAGATAAGTGGTGGGTAGTATACCTAGGGTCTTGAAACTTGCAAGCCGTCCAAGGCACAACAATTGCTTTCTATTCACCTAGAAAAACAGAGGAAGAAGAAGACTCAGAAATAGAAGGAGAACATGGAATGTGAGAATAATTGCCTCCATGAGACCAGAAGAACTGGATGGTGTCCAGCTACCATTACTGAATATTTTGATAAAAGTTCCCATAGAAGAATCCTGATCAAAAAGGGGATGATACAGAACAAAATTTCAAACTCTCATGGTCTCCAGACTTCTTGGAGCTATGAAGGTAGGCTGAATTCCTGAAACTATTGTGCTGCTATCATCTTTAAATCTTAAACCAAAAATATCCCCTGAAGTCTTCTCAAAAACTAACAGTTTAACTTAACCAGTAAAAAAGTCTGCCTTGAGCATTATGCTCTTTCAAGATCTATCTATATGGGATCAAATTGACAAAAGCAACTTGAAAGACTAGATAGGAACCTTAGGGAGCAATGAATCAATGTTAATTATGAAGAAACAACTCAGAAAAGGAGGGGGAGGACAGTTGCACAAGTCGAAGAATGTAATCAATGTCACAAAATGGTAAAAGTAGAAACTGATAAATTGGTGTATGTTTTACTGTGTATATTCTTAACAACAAAATAAAATCACATTATTTTAAAAAAGAAAAATGTCAATTAAAAATTTTACAATGCCAACAAAACTACAGGGAACCTAGGGATAAAAATATGAAAGATGTTTATGGAGAAAACCATAAAATAGATCTAAGTAATGAAGAACTATACCTTGTTCACAGATGGAAAGATTAATATTCTGAAGGCATAAATAAAGCTGACCTACAAAAGCAATATAATAATCAAAATTCCAAGATGGATTTTAATGAAATTTACTAAGTTGCCTACACTTCATGTGGAAAAGCACATAACTAACAGACGCCACCATTCATATGTCAATTTGACTACAGTGGTGGTTTATGTGTTGCTTTGGTGCTAGAAGCTACACCACCAGTATTTCTAACACCACCAGTGTCTCTGATGGTGGGCAAGTTTCACCAGAGTTTACAGACTAAAACAGGTTAGGAAGAAAGGCCTGGTGATCTACTTCCAAATATTAGCCAATGAAAGCCCTACAGATCACAAGAGAATATTGTCAGATATAGTGCTGGGAGACCTGGGTTCAGTTCTTTGCTAACTTACTGCTTGTGTGCTGTTATGATACTGAACAGGTTTTAGTGGAACATCTAGACTAAAGACAGACTAGGAGGAAAAGCCTGGTGATGAACTTCCAAAAATCAGCCAATGAATACTGTATGGCTCACAATGGATCTATCTGCAACTAAATCATGGGAACGGTGCAGGATGAGCCAGCATTTCCTTCTGTTGTACACAGGGTAGCCATGAGTCAAGGGCTGACTCAAGAGCAGCTAACAACAAAATAGTGCTAGAAGATGAGCCTTCTTTCTAGTTTGGAAGGCACTATATGGCCGCAACAATGAACTTAAACATGCCAGAGATCATGAAGATGGTACAGGATTGGGCAATGTTTCATTATGTTGTATACAGGTCACCATGAGTCAGAGTCAACTCAATGGCAACTGACAACAGAAGAATAGACAAGGCAATTCTTAAAAAAGAATATGGTGAACAGGGTTACCCTGCCAGGTGTTAAGACTTAAAAAGCTTCAGGAACATTTACCTCAAGTAGACACACGCCCTGGAGAGAACAATCATGGGAGAAGGAAGGGCTGCTTATGCACAGGGAGACAGCTCAGGGGGCAGGAGAGTATGGAGGGATGGACATTGGGAAGTGGTACTATGGGGAGGAAGTGGGAGGGGAGCTGTTGCATTGTGGTAAACTGTGGTCAATGACATGAGACAAAGTATATGTGAACTGCTGTATGGAAAGTGAATTTGCTCTGTAAATATTCACCCAAATCGAAATAAAATTAAATAAATAAATAAATAAAAGCTTCAGGAAGTGAGACACTGTTGAAATAATACAGGAACCAACAAATTTGTTGTTGTTATGTGCCATCAAGTCAGACCTGGCTCACAGCAACCCCTCCTTGGGTTTCTAAGGCAGTATCACTACAGAAGTAGATTGCCCGACCTTCCTTCCGAGGAGTGGCTGGTGGGTTTGGCACTATGACACCAGAGCTCCTGAACCAACAAACAGACAAACAAAACAGAGGCCAGAAGAGATAGATATAGTAGGAATCTTGATGAATGACAGAGGTGGTTTTTCAACTCATTGAGAAAAAAGTATATTATTCAAAAAATAGTGCTGAGGCAACTAGCTACTCAAATATTTTGAAAAACTAATGCAGATAAGAAATCAATTCCTGGAACATAAAAAGCCTAAATATGAAAAGCAAAATGTGAAAATTTCACAAATAAAACAAAACTATCTTTTTAACCTTCTTAAACAATATATAAAAACCCAAACTATACCAGGAAAAAGATTGATAAATATGGTAATGTCAATATTTAAAATATTGATTCAACCAGACAGACCTTAAACAAAATGAAGATATGAGAAGCAGGAACTCTCGCACACTGCTGGTGGAAGTTTATATTAGTACAAATACTCCAAAGAGCAATGTGGCAATATCCACTAAAGCTGAAGACCAGCACAACTGATAATCCATCAATTCCACTTCCATAGCAATAGCTGTCATTCTGGTTGGTATATAACCCAAAGTAAGAAATGCACATTGAAATGCAGTAGACACATAAACACAGACAGACAGATAGGAGATTATATATATATTTTTTCTTTTTTAAACATTAACTGTAACCCACTAAACTGATTTCATGGTCATAACCACCCATTTAAAAACTGTCCCAGAAGAAAAACATCGGTATATGTGCACAAAGAGACACATGTAAATATCTTCACTGAAACATTATTTATATATGTATATACAAGATAACTGTGGCCTGATGCCTAAGGCATCTGACTGCCAACCAAAAGTTGGTGGTTCAAACCCACCAGTCACTCCATGGAAAGAAGACTAGGCAATCCACTTCCATAAAGATTTACCACCTTGGAAACCCAGAAGGGGTCACTATGAATCAAATCAACTTGATGGCAGTGGGTTTTGTTTTGTTTTCTTTTTTTTTAATACAAGATAACTACCTCTGGAAAAAAAAGAGAGAAAAAAAAGTTCATAGAGTACTTCAAGTATATCTGCAATAATATAGTCATCTACTTAAAAATTCTGAAGCATAGAAAGCAAAAATGTTAGTATTTGACAAAACTTTTTTATGATATTCTTAGTATTGTATGCTTGGACTTTGATTTTATAGAAAAGAAAAAGGCATGGGAACTTCAAAAAAGAAAACACTGAAAAATCTTATAGCTATAGAGGATTAGAGGGGAAAGGAAAGAGATAAAAGAGGAAAGCAATCAAAGCACTAGCAGTTTTTGCAATTTTTATAAGGAGAAAAAAACTTACTGGTAGCAGTGCTCTAACTATATATTTAAGACTGAAATGCAAATAACATGAGCCATACGTTTCACTTGCTTCTTATGTTCTTTAAAGAAATTGGTTTTGGTTAAATCTCTACTTCATTAAAAATAAAATTCTATGTTTAATAATAAACTGAATTATAAAACCAATTTATTCAAACTCAGTGCTTAAAATCTTAATGTCACCCACCTTGTCTATGTATTATTCACCTATCTATCCATATACCTATTTATCATTTAGGCATGCCTTAAAGACCTCTTGATAGAAATGCACATGAGAATCACTGGCCAAACTATAAAAATACAGATGACTGGGTCCCAAACTCAAAGTTTCAAATTCAGTAAGTCTGGAATGGAGCCTAGGAATCAATGTTGTTTAAAAGCTAAAAAAGCAATGTTATAAGACTCACAAACCTACTGAGTATACTACATTTAAGCCACACTATCAAGCATTGAAGGGAGCTCTGGTGGCGTAGTGGATAAGGCATTTTCCTGCTAACTGGAAGGTCAGTGGTTCAAACCCACCAGCCGTTCTGTGGAAGGAAGATAGGGCAATCTACTTCCATAAAGATGTACAGCCTCGGAAACCCAATGGACGTCAATGAGTCAGAATCGACTTGATGGCAGTGAGTTTGGTTTTTCAGTTTATCAGGCACTGACAGGAGCTTTAGTGGTATAGTGATTAATGCATTTGCTACTAACTAAAAGTCAGCGGTTCTAACCCACCAGGCACTCCATGCGAGAAATGTGAGGCAGTCTGCTTCCAGAAAGATTTACAACCTTGGAAATCCTATAGGGCAGTTCTACTCTGCCTTATATTCACTTGGAATAAACTCAATGGCAGTGAATTTGGGTTTTGTTTTGTTTTGAATTAGGGGCTGAAAAGAATACAAGAATTAAATATGCCTTCTCCCCATAAGGAGCTTAAGGTCTAATACAAGAGATTGAATATGTATGTAAATAATTATAATGTACTTTCAAAAGCAATCAATGCCAATGAGTAAATCATTAAACCTCTCCAACTATAATATTTTATGGGACTTCTAGCCTATCCTCTAGAAAGAGGTTATATTGGTTTAACACTTTACCTTTTCATATGCTCCTCAGAAGGAAGGTTGGGCAATCTACTTCCGTAGTGATACTGCCTCAGAAACCCAGAGTTGGATCTGAGTCCGTGACAGTGCATTTAGTTTTAGGTTGGTTTATAGGAAGAGCACTCAGCTACACAGTGAGACTGCTAAGAACCTGAGTGCCATTAAGCAGGAAGAAAAAATGGCATAACACTACTGTTCACTGCATGGTTCTGCCTCTTTGTGTGCACTAGTGCTCTCATTCTCACAGAGAAAAGTCTGGGTCTGCAAACCCATCACTCTTTGTTGGATCTCACTCTCTTGAGTTGGATGGAATGCTGGCAAGGATTGTAAGGCAGGCAGGGAATCCTTATGCAGCTGGCTGGTAAGTGTGCTAGGAATTTGCTCTGTGTTCTCAGCTCTCCTCCAGAGAAATTTTTTTTTTGGGGAAAGGAGAAAACTGTAGGAATCCTTACCACATCCTTCAACCCAGTCATTAGGAGAAAAAGTTCAAAATAAAGTTAACACTATTTTTTAATCAATATCTGGCTCTTTTTGTGGGTTCTCGCTTTATTCAGAGCCCAGCAACATATGAGTCCTTAAACTGCACTCTAAGGCACCAAAGATGCCATTATCAAGGAACAGAGAAAGGTATGAGAGGTTTCTCGGGAGTGAAAATCAGAAAAGAATACACAGAGGAAGTAGACTTGAAGAGTGCTGCAGAAAAAAAACGTTCAGAGCTTCTTGAATTATGCAAAGAAATAGCATCAGCAAAAGAATGGAAAAAAAACAAGGAACACTTACTGAAAACGTAGAGTTAATAACAGAATTAAAATCTTGGAGAATTTCAAGTCCTGGAAGAGACTTTGTTCAGTGTGACTGGCATATGAGGGAAACAGTTTGAAATTAAAAAAAAAACAGGTTGGAAAAGTGGTCTGAGAAGCTGGGAATGACAAGATGAGAGCTGTGCACCAAGAAGGTAACTACAGGAACAATGCAGAGATGTACTAGAGGGGAGAAAGACCGGAGGCAGGAACCCAATTAGGAGATGATTAAAATAGTCTGAACAAAATACAATGAGGGTGCAGAGAAAAGAGAATAGATGAGAATTATGTCATGGAGGCAGAATTGACAATTCTATAAATAACTGGATGTGCTGGGAAGAAAAAGTATATCCATTATGAATTTTTGTTTTCCTTCTATGCATATGACATAATCAGGGATCAAGGAAAGGAAATATTGTAAGCTAAATCCACTATTCCAACCTTTCAGATGACATTTTTCTTTTCTAACAAACCAAGAAAGTAGCATCTTTTAAAAATTTCCTAATAAATAACTTTAAACATGGCTTAAATATCTTATTTTAGTAAATACAAACTTATTTGTTGTTGTTGTTGCTAGATGCCAGCAAGGTAAGTTCCCACTCATAGTGACCCTATATACAACAGAGCCAAAGACTGCTCAGTCCTGCACAATCCTCTCAACTGTTGCTATGGTTGAGCCCATTATAACAAACTTCTACTATTACTGTGAGAAAAATCAATTCCAAGAAAAAAAGTAAAGTTGTCTAGAGGATACGATTTAACATTATCATTTTACAAACACATGATATCCATTTACCTACAAAAATATAATTTTTAAATAATCTTAGGTTACCAAAACCAAACCAACTTCCTGCCATTGAGTCACTTCTGACTCATAGTGAGCCCCATAGTGTTTCCAAGGCTGTAAATTTTTACAGTAGATTGCCTCATCTCCCACCCAAAATGTTAGGATGGGCCTTTTTAAGCTGCTAGGACATAAATGGGAGCTCTGGTAGTGTAGTGCCTAAGGCACTTGACTGCTAACCAGAAGGCTGGAGGTTCAAACCCACCAGTCACTCAGAAGGAAGGTTGAGCAATCTACTTCCGTAGTGATACCACCTTGGAAACCCAAGGAGGGGTAGCTATGAGTTGGTCCGACTCCATGGCACATAACAACAACAGGATATAACTATCATAATGAATAAATAACAAGTGTTTGGAATCCCTGAAGTGCAGATGGCTAACTTGCTTAGCTGCTAACTAAAAGGTAGGAGATTTGAGTCCAGGCAAAGGTGCCTCAGAAGAAAGGCCTGGTGATCTCCTTTCAAAATCAGCCATTGAAAACCTTATGGAACACAGTTCTACTGTGACACACTTGGAGTCGACATAAGTCAGAATCAATTTGATGACAACTACAAGTGGAAAACAAGTGTTTACTATCACCCATGCTAAATGCAATATATGTGGTAACTCATTTAATGCTCACAATTATATGAAGTTAATACTATTATCTTCCCCTACCTTACTGACGAGGAAGCTGAGTCTTAGAAAGGCCAAGGCTTACTTAAGGTCTCATAGCTAATAAGAACAGTAGAGCCATGACTTGAACTCATGTTTGTTTGATTCTAAAGCCCATGTTCTTAACTACTAAGCTATGCTGTCTTAATTGAAATCATATTGAACTTTTTTTGAGACTTCAAAAATTACAATAATAACAAGTACAAATTATTAATTGTAATTTAGTAATCCTCTGGAAAACAGAAACTACAAATAAACAACACTGCTAGATGCTGTTAGCTAGAAGAACTTGCACACTAATGGAAATTTATACTAATGTGATTTCAAATCTCTGCATAAACTCCTAGCTCTTTTGGACTCTGAGTTACAGTAACAGGTGTATAAAAAACATGCCAGAGGCAACGTGTTGACCTAAATTTAACTCCCAGTGCTCAAAGCAGTACAGAATGGCATTTATGAGTCAGAGGCATCCAATATGTGGATAAAAGGTGCTGCCCTCTAGTGATTTCAACAGGCCATATTTAACACTAAACCTCTTAGTAAACCCAAGCCCTATGAGTCAATTCCAACTCATAGAGATCCTGTAGGACAGAGCAGAACTACCCCACAGGGTTTCCAAAGCTTCAAACCTTTACAGAAGCAGACTGCCTTATCTTTCTCCTGCAGAGCATGGGCTCAACCTGTTGACCTTCTGGTTATTAGCCGAATGCTTTAACCATTAAGCTATCAGAGCTCCCTAAAGTAAATATAGAAAACTTTTTTATTATCAGAGAATTTATTCAAATCTTCATTTCATTTTTGTGACTACTTGACTCCTATAATAACAGAAACAGAACAAATAACTACTGTTTAAGCTGGAATAAACTTGTGGTGCTATAATAGCTTAAAAATGTATTTTAATGTCTCACTAATTCCTAATTGTTAAGGAAATGCCAGCATAAAATATGACAAAAAAAAATGAATTAGAGAATGCAAAGTGGTTACATTTTATGTGAGGAAAGCATTCCTTAATGTATAATTCAAATTCTGCCTAGTTCAAAGTATTTTCCTATAGGAGTAAGAGTAAAGAGTAAGAGTAAAGTTAAAATACTTTAACTTTAAAACAAATGTTCTGTGTACTTTCTTTCAAGTACACTTTTAAAGCACAATCAATGACTATAGTTAAATTTGTTTTAAGTATGCTTTTAAAACACAAATACTTGTAGTAAAACTTCCTGTATTACCATCACTTCTTTCCCAAAAAACGAAAGTAATTCCTGCTTTAACATACAATAATAGCTTCACTTAGAGGTGCACCGGAGCTCTGGTAGCGTAGCGCCTAAGGCACTTGACTGCTAACCACAAGGCTGGCGGTTCAAACCCACCAGCCGCTTCTTGGAAGGAAGGTTGGGCAATCTACTTCTATAGTGATACATCCTCAGAAACCCAAGGAGGGGGTCAACGGTACGTAACAACAACAATAACAGAAGTGCACTGGGGGTTGTGATTTTAGAGCCAGGTTCTTAGAATTTTTTTCATTTAAAAAGTAAAAGTGCTCTTGCTTTTATTTTCTTAGTATTAGCTCTAACACTTCCAGGAAGTTCTGTTAAATTAACAAAAGGAATATATTCACAGTTATTTGATCATCTTTACATTCTCAATCATATTTAATTTAGTGACTACTTGGATGACAACATCACAGAATATAAAAAAATATTTTAAATTTAACAATAAAAGTAAATATAACAACACAATAATTACCAAACCACTTGCAGAAGTTCTCATGCATGTGAACAACAAAATGGTTCACAGGATATTCACAAAGAATAACAAATATGTTATTTCTGGTTAGCAGTTGAAATGGCACCACCATGTGGCAACAGAATAAATGTGGATTACATTGCACCAGACCTATCAGCTTTGAAATGAAATGATTCTTGAGTAATTTCTTAATTTAAAAAAAAAAAATTGCATTATTTAAAATCTTTAGTATAAAATGTTATTTTGCACTATTTCAAATTCACAAAAATTCACTTATTAAAATTAGCTTACCACCATCCATACTGTATTTTAACAGCTTTAATGAAGCACAGGAGCTCTGATGGCACAGTGGTTAAGGCATCTGGCTGCTAACCAAAAGGTCAGCAGTTCGAACCCACCAGCTGCTCCATGGGAGAAAGATGAGGCAGTCTGCTTCTATAAAGATTTACTGACTTAGAAATCCTATGGGAGCAGTTCCATTATGTCCCACATGATTACTATGTGTCAGAATTATCTTGATGGCAATGAGTTCAGTTCAGGTTATTGAAGTATAGTTTGCATGTTAGAAAATTCACCCATTTTCAGTGTACAACTTAATAGTTTTAGTACCTTTATAGACTTGTGCAACCACAACCTCAATCCAGTTTTAAGCCATGCTATATGCTGTACCAAAACCTATTTTATTAACTTCACCTATCTAAAGTAACCCAAATAGCTCACAAATACTGAAAACTCAAAAGGTCGTGGGTCTGCTCTTTTTCAAAAAAGAGAACAGATAACCTTTAGTTAACAACATATACAGTGTTATTTATGAGAAGAATGCTAAGACTATTTTAAACACTAAAAGAACCATGCATTGTGAGAGGATTGAGATAGTTCTCCTATATTTTGTCCATAATGTTAACTTGGCAAACTACCCTTCCATAGATACCTGTTGTTGCTGTGTGTCATCGGAGTTGATTCTGACTCATGGCAATTCCACAGGGTAAAGTAGAACTGTCCCATAGGATTTCCTAGGCTGTAATCTTCATGGATTAAAATACGGAGCAGATTACCAGATTTTTTTCTCTTGCAGAGGGGCTGGTGGATTAGAACTGCTGACCATTTCAGTTAGGAGCCAAACGCTTTACCATTATCCCACCATGGTTCATTCCCACAGATAGTACTAAAGTAAAATTAAGTGCAACCCTGTTTAAATTTTGCATTCCAAATTAGTGAAATAAGATTTGTTGAGGAATTAGCATATTCAAAAAAATCTGACATATGTGCTTTCCAAAACAAAAATACTTGCAGGTGACTATAAAACCAGCTGTGATACTTGATGCTAACTAAATACCTACCTGCAAAAAAAGCTCGGCATCAGTAATACTTCCAAGAATGTGAATTGATACTAGCCTCTTTTTCAAAATATGACTACATTCCTAAATTACCAGTTAAGGAGACAAATACACATACATTCTGGTATGACACAGGATAAATTATCTCATGATCTCTTTATGATCAAGCTG
Source organism: Orycteropus afer afer (assembly GCF_000298275.1). Lineage (NCBI taxonomy): Eukaryota > Metazoa > Chordata > Mammalia > Tubulidentata > Orycteropodidae > Orycteropus > Orycteropus afer. The sequence goes on from NW_006921751.1 coordinate 4,493,711, forward strand.
AAAAAATGCAGAAGTAGAATTTATAGCTAGTCAAACAACAAGGTGTCTTAATGATTCTTTGGAACCTAATGAAAGTGTCACGCCTCAAATCTCTGACTTTGGCCCTGTCCACTTAAACATTTTTTATTAATGTTCCAATCAGAGTATTGGTGAGACACTAAGAAAATTTGTGATAAAAAGCTGAGAAGGATTTGACTGGTAACCAGAAGGCTGGTGGTTCAAACCCACTAGCCACTCCTCGTAAGGAAGACTGGGCAATCTATTTCTGTAAAGATACTATCTTGGAAACCCAAGGAAGGGTCGCTATGAGTCAAGATTGATAGTTCTTCAATGAGTTTGGTTTGGTTTTGGTATCAAATCAAAATCTAAAACTATCTTGACATGTTAGAACAATGACTCAGAAATGAGAATTTAATAAGAAGAATAAACACAACATATAAACCTAGGGTCCAAAAAACAACTGCACAGGAAAACATGAGGGAAGATGTAGCTTAACCATAACAAATCTCCAACAATAACAGAGAAAAACAAGTCTCAGTTAACCATAAGCTGAACATTAGCAATTTTAGAAAAGCTAATGTAATCCTTAGGCTCTGTTATAACAAAGTCCAAATTTTCTAGTTCAAGATGGTAGACAGAACATAGGCATCTCCTTCCCTTTCTTCAAAAAAATCAATTGTAAAGGTCAAAAAACATTTAATGAAGAAAATTAGAGTACCACTAGAAAACAAGAAATTTATCACTAGAGCAGAAATTTTAAAGACTATCTTGAAGCTAGGAGCTCTGGTGGCATAGTGCCTAAGGCATTTGACTGCTAACCAGAAGGCTGGCGGTTCAAACCCACCAGCCACTCCTTGGAAGGCAAATGGGGCATCTACTTTCATAGAGACACTGCCTCAGAAACTTAAAGAGCGGTCGCTATGAGTTAGATACGACTCCACTGCAGTGAGTTTGGTTTTGGTTTGGTATCTTGAAGTTGCTGCCGACCAAAAGTTTGGCAGTTTGAACCTACCAGCCACTCCACAGGAGAAAGATTAGGCAGTTGGCTTAAAGATTTATAGCCTTGGAAACCCTAAGGAGGTCACTATGAGTGACTCTGTGGCAGTGGGTTTTGGTTTGGTTTGGGTTATCTTGAAGTTAGCAAATACAGAATCAGACAAATGGGACAAGAACAGAGAAAACCACAGCCTAAGATACTAGAGGTAAAATGCTGATCTTCCTGAGAGTGCCCAGAGAAGTTCCAAATTATAAGGCTATAAATATTTTTACCCTTTCCCCAGCACATTAGGAAAATGATTAAATGAAAGCATTACTTCATTTAATCCTCACAATTATAAAATTAAAAAACCAAACTCACTGCCATCGCATCAATTCAATCCACAGCAAACCCTCCTTGGGTTTCTGAGGTGGTATCGTTATGGAAGTACACTGCCCGTTCTTCCTTCCGAGGAGTGGTTGGTGGGTTTGAATTGCCAACCTTCTGGTTAGCAGTCAAATGCCTTGTAGGTACAATATACGCACATTTTCCAGATGAGGAAGTTGAGATTCAGACAACTTACATAATCACACAGCTAGTAACAGGTAAAGTCAAGCTTTGAACCCAGTTACTCTGAACCCAGAATCTCTGCTTGTAGTTATTATTGCAGACACAGGCCAAAGGGCAATCGACCAGAGTAACTCATTAACACGTACACTAAGCCAGGCTGACACAGTGGGCCCTCCTCCTAGGTAAAAAAAAAAAAAAAAAAAAAACAGCAGGACTCTTGCTCTGGGATTCTCAATAATTTCTTTCTACAAAATGTGTGAGATCTGCCTAAAGGGCCACAGTGAATTTATTAGCACCCAAGGGAGAAGAAAAAATTCACCAGATAACACTGTTGTTGTTGTTGTTGTTGTTAAGTGCCGTCGAGTCGTTTCCGACTCATAGCGACCCCATGCACAGCAGAACGAAACACTGCCCGATCCC